>NC_047048.1:43063756-43366786 GCF_011762595.2 Tursiops truncatus | reverse complement strand
ATTTAGATTAGATCATACATATTAAAATGTTTTAGAAAATAGAATAGATAACGATTCCCCCAAATAGGGCAAGATGTTTCCCTTGACTGCCCGGCCTCCATGATTGTTCTTTGACTTGTGGTGTGTTTGTCGTCCTTTCAGGGAACAGACAGAAAGCAATGGAAACTAGTTGTCCCAAATAACTTTGAATTCCTAAAAATCACATTGAACGTCCCATGATCTAATTGCTGTGTGAATGAGTGGGAAGATAACCTCAAATACCATCCTAAGCTACCTCAGCTGTTCAGTCAACACACTTTGCAACATAACAACATACTTTCATTTTGGAGTTTTTATGACATTTTACCAAAAGCCTTAAATGTCAGGAGATAAAGCAAGCCTAGGTAGTTTTTTTTTTACATCTTTATTGGAGTATAATTGCTTTACGATGGTGTGTTAGTTTCTGCTTTATAACAAAGTCAATCAGTTATACATACACATATGTTCCCATATCTCTTCCCTCTTGCGCCTAGTTATTTTTAAAGCATCCATCCCTGTAAGGATTAAAGCTGCACCTCTGAGTCGCTGATGACCCCAAATAACGGAGGGAAGGCTTTGCAGAGGGAATACTCTGGCTTGTCGAGAAGATAAAAGACTCCTACAGATGGGGGAAACAATACTCCCTCTGCTAAGAAGTGGGTTCTGAGGGGACAGAAGGACGGATCCTGAAACCCTGGGAAGAGAAGAAGGTGGCACAGAATCGGGAGGGGGAATGTGGGGAGGAATTACTTTCTCTGCAGTCAGTTTCATTCCAAAGGGCTCCCCTCTCTGCACTGAGATTCCCCCTTGGTTGATGCCCGTACACGGGGCTTCCTCCCCCTAGAAACTTAAACAAAAAGGTGCCGGAGGAGAAGACTAATTTAGGAATGTATGTGGCTAGAGGGGAAGAAGAATTGAAAGGCTGGAGAAAGAAAATATTTGGAGGGAAATCAAAGAATGCTATCATGGGCAAAGGCCAGATTTAGATCCAGGCGGACAACTCCAGGGTGCTCAGAGCCCATGAGATCCCCAGTGGTGACTGTAGGCATGACTTCCCTCCCCAAACCTCAGGTCCCTGTCTGAAAAGTGGGGACCATTGATCAAGAATTGGTGGCTGCAGAGGTGGCAGGGACAGACGTGAGTCTACTCGTGGGTAGAGGGGTTGGTAAACCTTCAACGATCGTGTCACAGCAAAGGGGTCTGAACAGAAGGGGTTTCAGCAGTCCATCCACAACCTCACGGTGCCTTTCAGTCAGGGGAAGACCCTCTGGTTATGCCTGGGCTTGTCCGCTTCCAATTTAACCTTCTGGAAAACGAGAAAGGAGGACCTGGCTGTGAACCTGGGGCTGGGAAGCTTGGGGCAGGGGGACCACCTTGACGTGGGGCATGATGAGGGGGCTGGAGGCCTGGCCTCCCCATGTCCAGGACTTTCAAATATCAGACTCTCCCGGGGTGAGTCCAGAGTAGTTATTAGCCATAGGCCCCACTGCCCATTGACACAATTCATCCCAGGACTTTTAGAAAGGTTCAATATTCGTAAATCTATAAGTGTCTGGTCGTGTAGGTCAAAAGAAAAAGACTATAACTGCAAACATGCTGGGGAAAAGGGCGTTGGAGGAAGGGTCATAGGGCCATAGGGGTGACTGGTGATGTCATCCTGATCTGTAGCTGTGTCTCCATAGATACACACGCTTATGAAGACAAGTCGACCCCACGCTGCCTGTGAACACCCTCAGCCCCTCTACTTAAGTCAAGAATGAACCAAGAACATCCATGGGCTTTCCTCTTATTTTTATCGCTCTGGAAACACTCGTGTAGATTATTCCTCAAAAGATAAGCAAGCAAAGCAAAATGAAATAAAAAGAAAAGCGAGCCTGCCAGGATTCCCATCTTTGAGGAGGAAACTGGACACCGTGTCCCCCAGTGGAGGCTGACCGCCTTCCACCGGATGCACACGGACTCCAGGAGATACTTGAAAAAACAAAAAAAAAAAAACAAAAAATACTTGAAAAAACGAAAAAAAAACAACAAAAAAAAACAGGCTTCTCCCGCGATCCAAAGGGAGAGAATTCCTAGGAAACCTTTCATAGACAAAATGGCCTAGAGTGAAGAAGCAGCTACCTTAGGACACATCTTGCTGACAGACGCACAAAATACATGGAGATAAAGCCCAGGTGCTCACAGACACAGCTCACGGCTCTGGCGACCAGTGCTGAGTGTGGTTCTAGACAAGGAGCTGGCAGGGCCGCTTCTGCTCCTGGGATGCGTGCTGCCCCTATAATGGCCACTAAAAACAGACACTGAAAGCAATTTTCACTTTTTGCCTTTTTCATAAAAGTAGCAGTGTTCTTCAGATTGCTTTCCGTTAGTGAAAACAGGCACTGATGTGGGTCTTTCGTAAAAGTAAAGTGGCATAAAGCTAACTTTCCAAGAATGGGGGGGCCCTATATATCATTTTTTAAAAATTAAACAAAAACTAATTTTTAGGAGCAAACGTTAACTAAGTGCAAGATCATAGCTTCGAATAGAAACAGATTCTAAAATTTGAGCTTAAGGCCAGGAGACCGTGACTCATTTCATTGAGAAGGAAAAGCCCAGCCTGGCCCCTGGGCCCCTGGGCCTTGGCCCGGAATGTTAGCAGCTTCTCACAGAGTACAAGGCGTCCCCGAGCCCCAGCTGTCTCCTCCCCTCTGGTGGGGGACGGAGCTCAGATGGGAGGGCTGTTGGGTCAGGTGAGGGCGGAGAGCCAGGCTCAGGCCGGGCAGGCGCCCCCAGGGGCGGGCAGGTGCTCAGGTGAGCGGCCTTGGAGACACAGGTTAAGAAGCAGGAAAGGGGTCTGGACAGTGGACAGTGAGACATTGCTCCACCTGAAAAAAAACAAAGGCTTTTAGATAAAGTCCCAGGCAAGACAGAGGGAGGAGGTGAAAGAGGAAGCAGATGAAGAAAAAAAGAAACAAAAAAAACACTGGCTTGAACCTGGGTCTACAAGGTCCTTGTGGGTTAGCCTGGGGCTTGGCTGTCCCTAAGAGTGCTGTTCTCAGGCTTGGGAGCAGTGGCTGAATTCGGAGACCCGCCAAGGAGAGTGCAGAAATAGTGTGTGGAGTGATTCAAAGCAATCAGTGTTCCAGCATGGTGACTATAGCTAATAATACTATCTTGCGTATTTGAAAGTTGCTAAGAGAGTAGTTCTTAAAAGTTCTCATCACAAGAAAATATTTTATAACTGTGTGGTGATGGATGTTAACTAGATTGATTGTGCTGATTGTTTTGCAGTAATACAAATATCAAATCATTATGTTGTACAGCTGAAACGAATATAATGTTATATGCCAACTATATCCCGATTTGAAAAAATAAAACAGGGTGTTTCTTGGGTTAAAAAAACAAACAAACCAAAAAACCCAAAGCAATCGGTGTTCACAAGCTCCTTGTAACTCCAAAGGTTCTGCTGAGACAGGCATTCGGATTGGTCTATAGTTATCTTGTAGAATTAAAAATTCCAGATTTAAAGTACACATGATCACTCAACTGTGTATGAGAGATAGGGCTGGGATCAAACAGCTGCACCTTTGACAATAATAACACATCAGCATCCAGTGATTGACTTTCTCTGATCATTATAATTAACACCAGTATTTTATCACTGGTTCCACCAAATTCATAAATATTTCCAGATTAACTTTGCTAATTGGGATAAAAAATTCTTCACAGAATCATGATACACCATAAATCATGATACATCATGATAGGTGCCAGGCAGATCTGAGTTTGGAGGGGTGCAAGGAAGAGGCTGAACTTGCTTCTGAGTCGGCGATGTGAACAGCAGCACGGGGCTTCCTAGGCACTGTTTTACTTGTGGTTGTAGCCCGTGCTCCCTGGGTTGGATGAACCAGCAGTAAGGCAGCCAACAAGGAGAGCGACCTTGTCCTCTACAGCCCAATGTGGCTGCATGCGTTCCTGCCCTCTCAGCTGGATTTCACGAGGGTCCGCTGCAGCTGAGGCAGGACTAGTTTATCTCTCTGCATCTAGGCCACCACTGGCCTTGCACCATCCTCAGTATAATTAAGACGATATTCATGCAAATCGTCTTCTGCAGGCCTGACTGCCTTGTGGGTCCCCCATGAAGAAGGCTGTTCTAGCAGCTGAGGGTCCACAGGCCCACAGGCAAATCAGAAAACTCACCCTCCCCTTTGGGGCCAGATCTCTATGTCCTGGTCTTTCCTACACACATGCCAGTTGTTTACCCTCCAAAGCCCGCTTCCCACAGTCCAAAGCCCTCCCTGTCCACACACAGCTCTCAGGAAGATCAGGGGCTGGCGGAGGGGCCAGCCTGGCACTCGCACCTGGGCCCTCTTTCCCTGGCCCTCCCCAGACAGGGGTCTATCGGCTACTGTCCACTTCCTTCAGGGCCTTAGTGCTACAAGGCCATGGAAGAGGAACCCTGTCCTGAGGGCTCACCTACAAAGACATGCAGGAAGCTCTGGCCCAGGCCTTTCAACCTGGGAGATTCACATTCTCTAAACAGCTTCTTATTGGACAAGAAATGCCCCTTGGCCAGAAGTTCCCGCTGTGCCCGGATTCTTCACTCCTCCTAGCTGCCGAGGTCACCAATGGTGATCAACAGATGGGCCGCTGGAGCACAAGGCCTGCAACCAGCCTTGGAATAGCCTCGGAGGCCACTGAAATAGTCTCTTCTTAGATGAGTTTTTCTCTCTCCCCGCCCCCCTCCACCTCCACTCTCTCTCAGAATCTGAGGTTCACTCTAACTCTTCCCTTCAGTCTGTCCATTGTTTTCTTGCTTGGGGAAAGGATTTACGTGCTCTTGCTTAAGCCAGGTATTGCCGTAGGTATTCCCACCAGTGTTTTTTCATTTATTTCTCACTGTAACCATAGCAGAGAATATTCCAAGCCACGTTACATGACAGGCCAATGAGGTGTAGAGAGGTTACATTTCTGGCCACGCATCAGTCTTGTTACCTGGTCCTGTGGGCTCTTCAGGCCTTCAGAGGAGGGTCTGGCCCTACAGGAGAGCTGGGCCAGAGCTGGAGGCCGGGTGAGACCCCTGAGCCCCGCAGGGAGGAATTGCCAGTAATGGGAAACCTGGGACAGACCATCCAGTTCTTCTCAACGACTGGAAGGACTTGTCTGGGAAATCTGTCTTGTTATGGTCACCTTGTTCTTTCCACAGAAACAGAAGCAGAACAGAACTGCAGAACTGGAGAGAGAGGAGGAGATGACTCACACACACCGGGGTCATTGCTGTGGTGAAGCTGAAGCAAGCCAGCAGTGGGCTTTGGAGTTCTAGCGGCTTCCAGGGGTGGGATTGATCTTGCCATTGTTTCCCGGGGGGCGATAGGCTCCATTTAAGGTCTTTCAGGTACACAGTAACAGTAGATGTTACCACACAGGGGCCACAAAACCAGAAAGCCCACCCTCGCCCAGTCATGCAGCTCCCGTGCACAGAGATACAGGAGGGAGCCCAGATGGTAATCAAGCGCCGCTTAGATTCAAACCCCAGAACGCTACTGAAGCTGGCTCAGGCATCACAGTGACGTCACCCACCACACTGGGACTCGGGGCTTGAAACGGGAGTTCAATGGCAGTCAGTCTCTGGGTCCACGGGCAGCTCTGCTGGTCCAGGCTGGTCTTGCTGGGCCTCTGGGTGAACCTGGCTGGGTCCCTCACCTATGTGGGGCCTTGGCTGGGACAACGGGGCTGTCTCTGGTCCACCTCGTCTCTCGTATACCCAGCCAGTCCTGGCAGAGCAGGGGCCCCAGGGGTGTCGTGCAGGGGAACAGCATTGCTCCTGCCACATTCTGGTGGGCGGAGAAGATCACAGGAGAGCTGAAATTGGAGGGGTGGAGAGATGAGAGCGGCTGCAGAGGGCAGGGGCACAGGGAGGGGTGGACAGTTGCGACCACTGCACCATCCATCCACCAGGGAGCTTATTGGGAAGATCTGTGAGGAAATTACAGGAATGCTAGTGTGTCTTGCAGAAACTGGAAACACCAGTCTTCTTGCACCTTCTTGCTGTCCTGGAGGGACCACGTGGTCTCAGTTTCTGCTGTGTTCACATCTCTCCTGCCACTTTTCCTCTCTAAGGGCCAACATTTCTACCTCCCGTGAGGATAGCCATCACTGTCTCTAGTCTACCCTGTGTCAACTCTGGCTCTGAGCAGACATGACCGCATGGCCTCATTGAATCTGACTGCCTCAACCTCCCTACATTATATATATACATATATATACACACATAGATCTCCTAAGATGTATGTATAAGAACTATGTGTATGAAATATTTATGTATATACTTATTTTAATGAATTTGGCTCCAATAATTATAGAGGCTGAGAAGTCCCATGACCAGCAGTTGGGGAGCTGGAGACCCAGGTGATTTCCTGTAAAGAAGCCCCGTCGAGGTGCCCAAGGCACCCTCTCCCCTTGGACTCACCAGGGCCCCTTGGCCAGACCTGAGCTGGGTGCCAAGAACTTAGAGGAGAGATTTTGCCGGAACTTGGAGGCTAATATGTTCTGACTTAACTAAACCCTTGAGCTCACGGCTGTCAACAAGCTTTCACAGTCCTATAAAATCCATTCTTTGCTGATCTAATGGTCTCATCTTTATTGTGATTTATTTTCATTGGAACCAGAGCCCAGCAGAAAGTTCAAGGCTCCTCCAGGCTGTGAGTCCATCCAGATGATAAGACGTGGCAGCAAAGGTGCCCAGGGCTCTTGTGCCCGTGGCGTCCAGGGGACAGGGTCTGTCTTCAGGCAGCGGGGTCCCCGTCCTAGAACAGAGAGAAGGAAGCAGAGTGTGATTATCCAGGGGGAAGTAGGGGCTCCCTGATGCCATATAATCTAGGATGTTTCTAGATTTCATCAATCCCTTCCTTATCTGCTCCTTCGGGTTTATGGTGTCTGGCCACCGACATTCTCTGGTCTCCTCTGTGGTGCCTCTAGTCCTGGTCTGTGCTTTCTCCCACTTTCCTCCTGGTCCCAATGGGTTGGGCACTTGGCCTCACAGCTGTGTCACCGCAGCTGACAAACTCACCACACTTCCTGGGCTGCGCTTGGAGAAAAGAACAGAACTGGAGGGTCCTTGAAATCCATTTCAGCTGTGCATCCTATATCTTTTCTGGTTTCAGAGTTTGTTGTTATTTTGTACCAGGAGCCTGCAGTTCCCCATTTGTCTGTCCTGTGGCGTTGATGCTAGACAAGTCAGAGAAAAAGGACCGGCTTGTATTCCAATAATTTGAGATTCAGACGCTACTTGTCGTCCCTCTGTCTTAAAGCCAAATCAGTGCGTGTGCAACCTCTGTTAGTGCCCTGTTAAAGCCATGGTTTTTTGGTTGTTGTTTTTTTTCAGGAAAGCTTTTATATGATTTTTGTTTTATTTACTGCAATAGTATCTATGCACATTTGCAAATTTTTTTCTTAAAAATGTACAGGTGTGATGAGATATGTGAATGATCTAGGTGTAGATGACGTTAGATGCAGATGGACTAGTGGGTCCCTGGCAATAAGGCAAAGATGGTCAAGTGGGAGCCAAGTTAATGAGATGGCCTAAAAAACTCCAGCTTGAAATCTCCATGCGTCTCCGCTTTCTAGGCAGGTCCACGCTGACCGAAGTCCGTGGGTATTTAAAATTAAAGTTGCTTACATTATGCAGAGCCCCCAGAATGCACCGGGAACAAATATTGATTTTCCTCATTGTATTTAGCACTTCCCATTTGTAGAGTGTTTCACTGCCCAGCCATCAACCAACAGCTGGGCCTCCGGGTGAGAACTGCAGCCACGAGCCCCGTTCGACAGAGAAAATAGACGGAGCCTGAATAGCAGCCGCCCTGCTCCCCCAGGACGGTCCTTCCCGCCCGCTGAGGGACGCGTTAACACCCGCCTCCCGGGGCGGATCTCCAGTCTGTACAGGAGGAGAAAGCAGCTTCAGAGGAACTCCCGGTCACCCGTCAGGAGGACGTCTCTGCGAAAGAATGGGGCGGAGCTTATTGTTTATTACAAACGGGGCTTATGCATCAGACCTGTTCCTATTTGGGGGCCACCTTTACTACACCCGCTGGCTCCCAGGCTGTCCCATCACGAGTGACTCCAGGGAGATTCCGTGTTGATCCGGCACCTTCCAGACTGTGCGTCCTGCAGAGCCTGTGATCACAGGACGCAGCCGGCGTCTGCTCTGCGCCCCTCCGAGAAGTCCTGCAAGTGGGCATGTCTGCACGGAGAAGGCAGGGGGCTTCTGGGATCCAGGACTGAGGGGAGACATGGGGTGTGTCGCCGAGCCAGCACAGGGTTGAGGAGGGGTGTGAAGATGCAGCCCAGTGGCCACGGGGCTGCGTGGGGTCTGTCACTGTCACAGAGGGTGGCAGCTCTGAGTCTCTGTCCCCAGTCCAAAGGCCCCAAAGAGCCGCCCAGAGAACACAGAGACAGCGCGAGGACTGAAGGACAGCGACATGAGGGCAGGTCAGGGGGCCCATCCCTCCCCACACCCCCACCCCTGCTGTCGGTGTGAACAAGAGGGGGCCCCGAGGGGCAATGCAAGAGGGGTTCCAGGAGGGCTGGGCCCTCTCTGACGTGGGAACGGAAGGGTGTGCAGGGCTGGGGTGGAAGGGACGAAGAGGCTGGCAGGTCTGTTGGTCCTATACCCCAGCTCTGCCACTGGACCAGCAGAAACACTTCGTTGTTAGACTCCACAAGATGAAGAGAAAATAAAAATGTGCATTTTGCTGGCCTGTTTCTCTGTGTACATCCGTCACTCCTTGACCTTGGCCTGGAGATGCCCCTGGGGAAAAAAAGAATAGGATGCTTGGCGTCCAAGACGCAGCCCCCGGCCTTCCCCGCCCCGTCCCCATTTTCTCCTCCATGAGCGGGACCTCAGTAGTCCCAGCCCTGGAAACCCAGTGACCACCATTAGCTGAGGCCCTGCTGCCAGTCCTGTCCCACGGGAAGCAAACTGCCCAGAACTCGTGACCAGACTCCCCAGCAAGGATCTCATGAGAAGGTAGGCTGGCCCTCTGGCGTGTCTTTTTCTAAAGCTTATAATTTTGCACGTCATTTTATGATCAGGGAGCCCCTCGTAGTTATTGCCACGGGGAAAGAAAGTGGAGCAGAAGTGACGTTAGAGTAAGACTTGTCTTTGAGAAAGAAGGAATGATCTACTAGGCCTCATGGTGGCAAAATCAGGCAGCGAACAGGTTGACTAAGCTGATTTCTGGCTTTGCCCACGAGGTTCTCTCTGAATGTACAAAATCCTTAGAAATCCATCACCTGCGGTTTTAATGAGTCCACAGAAGTCAGCTGCAGACATATATAATGACACGCTCTGGGTGCTCAGGTAATGAGGTCCCCTGGGACAGACAGAAACACAGATTCTCAGAACCTGTTTCTGCTTTAAATAAATCCCACAGCAGTGAGTTTTGCAACGTTCGTCAGTGAAGCCACCCCTGCTCTGTGGCCAGCAGTGAGGGGGTGTCCCCATGTTCTGAGGGCGCCATGTGCTTAAAGGTGCTCTGAGCGGTTCTTGAAAAGCAGGGCATCGGGGCGCGGTGGCCTGTGGATGCTCAAGGAGTGACATGAGCATCATTTCCCTGCAGAAGACCACATCTCCCAGGATAGCGCCAGCATCCATGGCGGGCGGCCCGGCCCGGGGCACTCGGGCTCCCTGCTTAGTCAGACTCACAGAGCACACACCCAGGAGTGTGGGCTGTTCTTCTGGACGCTGAAATGTCTCCTTCAGCTTCCCAAGTCAGCCCTCGTCCGAGAGTCCACGGGCTCCCCTTCGCCTACTGCTCTTGGAGAGGGTAGGGCTCAGTCCCCAAGTTTGTGATTGGCTGGGCGTATTCTACTCATGCGCTTTCCTTTTCTCTGTCTCCAGAAAACATGAATCCCAGACCCCAACGTCCATCTAATACAAGCCCTCTGACGAAACTGACCACCAGGCCCAAGAACCAGCAACCCCCAAACAATGGGGTCAACAGCTCACAAACATCGTAATTCCTCTATTTCATTTCCTATCCAGAGGGGCTGGTTTTCAGACTTGTCATGTGTGGGACTGACGCGTTACAGGAGAGGTGGATGGGGGTCTCCCACTAGGATCAGATCTAAGGAGAGTCGAGGGCAGGCCGTCGGCGGGGCCCCCTGGCTGCAGCACTGCCTGCCTCCTGCCGTCCGTGCCGTGGAGGTCTGTGCCGTCATCCAGGCTGACCGTGCGCCAACATGACCAGACCCGCTGTGCCGTAAACCGCAACCCTCTCCGTCTTTGCCTCATTTTCCTCCTGAGGCATCTGCTCTGCTGATGCTGGACTGGTCCTGCCGCTCTCTCTAGAAGGCAGATCACAGTGGCTGCCCCTGACCGTGGGGCAGGTGAGCTGGTGCCTAATGCTGCTCGTTATGAAAGGGCAAGAACTAGAGGAGCACACCTCAGATGCAGGGTGGTGGCTCTGGGAGAACCTGACATCCCTGGACCAGAAGCCTGACAGCCAATGCATCATTTCTCCTGGAGGAAATGCACTGATCCTGTCACCAGCAAACTAAATGCAATCAGCCTCTTGACTGGAATCACAGATCGTGTTTAAATCACAGTTAGCGGGGCACCGAGGCCGGACAGTACTCAAAGGAATTTGCAGAGACACGTGGGCCAGAGGTCTCCCCATTTCCTAGGATTCTAAGGGGTTTTAAATTACTTTAGAAAATACTCTGATAGATATACACCTGCCTACCAAAACAGTGTGTCAGAGAGAGAGAGAGAGAGAAACAGAGAGAAATCGGTCAAAACGCCCCTTTGGGATCATGTTTAGTTAAACTGGAAAGAATTACAGACCCTCTAAAGGCCCTGGGCCAGCCAGACTGAAAAATTATTTTGCTTTTTGTTTGTTTGTTTGTGGGTGGGTGGTCAGTTGTTCAGTGGAGAAAAGTTCAACAGTGGTCAACCATTAAACCAGCAAATAGTAGAAAGGACTCCACGCCTGGCTCTGAGCTGATCCAAACTTGCCCCTCCACTTCACCCCACACATCCAGCTACACACATTCCCTGGATTCTGTCTGCACACGTAAGAAAACAAGCAGTTCTTTCGGGGTGCAGTGCAGCTCGTGGGTCACCCGTAGTACCTCACCTTTGGGGGCTGCTGGGACTTGAGTCCAGTTATGGGTCTGGAATCAAAGTGGGGAGAGGGGCCGTGGGAGAGGGTCCTGAGGGGAGTCAGCAGGATCTGACAAAGCCTCTGCCTCTGGGGGGCTGATATCCTCAGGTGGGGGTGAAGGCTCTGCTTCACTGGGGGTGGAGAGCTGCTTCTGTTGGAATTGAGGGGCTCAGGGTCCCCAGCTTCATCCAGATCTTCCCACACATCCTCGTCCTGACTCTCAGGACTCCATTCCTTCTCCATCAATGCCCCCACTTGAACAGTAGACATTCTGTGGGGCTAGAAATTCAACTTGTGTTTGTTAAGTCAGCCACTCACAGCATGAGATTCTGGGCTTGCTTTTCCACCATCTCAGCCCTTCAGCTACAGGAGACAAGGTCCCTTTCAGGGCAAACATAGAAGCTCTCAGATCATTGACGTGGGTCTCGAGCTGGGAATTTCAAATCCCCGAGCTCTTCGTTTCTTTCCCCACTTTGTCCAGCGATATTAAGAGCAACCAGCCAATCTCACTACACTTGTTAGTTTGATGAAAATGTTCAAAAATATCACGCGCAGTCATTCAGATCCTTGCTTTTTGTACAAGTGTTTGATTAGGAGTATCCGCTGGTGACTCTGTGTGCCTCTATTGGCAGATCACACTGTGGACTAGCAGTGATCTCTCTACTGCTGGAAACTGAGGCATTCAGGACACCGGGCAGCATGTCAGCACTCGGATAAGGGCCTATTAAAACAGAGAAATCACCCACAAAAGGCACAAGATGAAAAAGCTACAACAACAGACGCAAACAGGACACAGGTGTTTGGGTGAGGGCTGGGACGAGAAGGCAGGACATGGTCTTATGTGGCCTCAGCTGGGAACACAGGTGTCAGGCGACACAATTGTTTTGCCTCCCTGTGTGAGTCTGTGAATCACGGCCGAGTATTATCTTGGAGTTACAAATACTTCTTAGCAAGTAGGTGAACTTGCAATTACAGAATCCATGAATAATAAGGATTGACTGCATCTGATATAGGTCTAGTATCCAGAATATATAAAAAACTCTTACAACTTAATAATAAAAGGACATATAACCAAGTAAAGCAGGCAAAGGATCGACATAGACGTTTCTCTTGGAGGAACGCAAATCAGAATGATGAGCTATTACTTTATACACACTAGACAAGCTAAAATTAGAAAGATAAACAACAGAAAGTGTTGGCAAGACGGTGAAGGAGGGAGACCCTCATGCCTTGTCGGTGGGGATGTAAGATGTGAAGTCGCTGTGGGAATCAGCCAGGCAGGTCCCTGAAATGTTAAACATAGAGCTGCCGTAGGGCCACGATTCCATGCCCAGTTATATGCCCAAGAGAAATGCAAACAGGTGTACGCACACACACATACACACGCTCACAGCAGCATCATTCACAGAAGCCCAAAAGTAGAAACAAACCAAATGTTCGTCAGCTGATGAATGGATAAATACATGTGGTCTATCCATACCTGGGAAAGTTATTTGACATAAAAAGGAATAAAGTGTTGATACATTCTTCAATATGAATGAACTTCGGAAACATTGTGGTTAGAAAAAGGAGGCAGTCCCCAAACATACCATGTGAATTCTTTGGTAGGAATGTTCTAGAATAGGCAGATCTAGAGAGATGTAAAGTAGGTTACGATTGCCTAGGACTGTGGGGTGAGGAGGAAGTAGAGAATGAATCCCAAACATTACTTAGTTTCTCTTTGGAGTGATGGAAATGTCTTCAAGCTGACTGTTGTGGTCGAATAATTCTACAAATATATCAAAATTTACTGAGGTGTACATTTGTGTCGGTGAATTGTATGGTATATGAGTTATAGCTCAGTAAAGCTGTTAAAAGTAAAAGTTAAATATACACCTATCTTATGACCCAGCAAGTCTACTGGGTCTCCTGGTTATTCTCCAAGATAAAAAGAAATGATATTTAAAATAAAATGTGTATAAGAATGTTATACACATTTTTTTGACTATATCTAGTCAAAGAAGTTTGACTCATAATAGTCAAAAACTGGAAAAAACCCAAACGTCCATCAAAATTTTGGTAAGTCCACACAATGTAATTCTAGTTATCAATAAAACAGGGTGAACTAATGATACACATAACAACAAAGATGAATTTCAGTATCATTATGTTGAGTCAAAGAAGCCTGGCCCGGAAGGCTACATGCTGTAGAGTGTAACTCCATCTAAATGGAGTCCCGACACAGAGTGGGGTGCCTGGGGCCGGGTGCTGGGGGACAAGCTGCAAAGGTACACACAAGAATTTTCCGAAGTAATGACAATTTAAAAAAATTAAAAATATTAAGCAAAAATAACCAAGAATATCATATGAAAATAAAATAGTGTGTGTGTTCCAGCTGGTATTACAACACATTAATAAAGATACAATGATTAAAATATTTGCACAACAAGACATACAAATCAGTGGAACAAATAAAATCTCAGAAAAAGAATCTAGTGTTTATTTTTTTTATTTTTGGCTGTGCTGTGTGGCGCGCAGGATCCCAGTTCCCCGAGCAGGGATCGAAACTTTGCCCCCTGCAGTGGAAGCATGGAGTCTTAACCACTGGACCACCAGGGAAGTCTCAGAATCTAGCATTTATATGTGATCAAGATAGCGTTTCAAATGGTCATACTGCTCAACAGCAATCTCTAGGATAACTGCTTAACTTTGGAAAACATTATAACTGCCCTTGCAAGTCACCAAAAGAAATTCCAAATGATGACATCAATGTGTCTTTAAGGATGTTGGTTAGAACATTATTTATGTGAGAAAGTATAACAAACACCCAAGGGCTCAACAATACATTTAATTTAAGAAATCACAGCAGAGCCACCAACAGATCAAAGTTCGTGTTCTGTGGGACCATAGGAGAGTATTTACGGGTTGTGACCAAGAAGTGTGACTTTTTTTGAGTACCACTAGGATGGTAATTTTGAAAGGTGTCTGAGATGTGACTCAGCCAATGACTCCATTTCACAGAGCAGGACACAGAGGCTCAAAGACACTAAGTCACTGGTCCTAGTTTACAGCTAATTAGAAACAGATTCGGAAACAGGACAAACATTTTAAATTCCATTCCCAGTATGTTTTACAATAATCACATTGAAAATGAAGTGTTAGCTGTATAAAAAAATTTGCCGTGACCTTCTTTTACATATGTGCTCCTCTAGAACATTTAAAAGAGGATTTATCTGTAACCTAATTGAGGGGGAACATCGCAGGAACACAGCTGCCTGGGCACATTCTTTCTACAGGATTACACGTTCTCTCAGCAGCATGCAAGTGCTTTCCTTTCTAGCCTTTCCGATAAAATCACCAAGAAATCTGCTGACACATGTAATTATGTAGCATTTTTAACTTTACTATAAGTGAGGGTCTTGTAAGTAACAAGTAACATTGGCCAGTTGTCTCCAGCATGAGAAGCCTGGTTATTTTGTAAAAAAATTGGAAAGCCTGCAGTCAAGGGGACTTCAGTTTGAGTCCTTCCAGGAGACCTTGCTGGTGCCCATCCGAGTCTCAGGGTCATTACTGGGACTGAGGCTGTGTTGGGCACAGCTGCCTCGTTCCGCCTCCCAGCAGGGTGGCAGCGCTGCCCTTCTGGCAGGCTCCTCCCTGGTGGGCGCTGAGTCACACATGTGTTGCCCTCTCCCTGCTGAGAATGCGGTGGGGGCCTCTCTGGACTCTGGACCACTTACCTGTAAGGCAGAGATCCTGCCCGCAGGCTCCTCACGGGTTGAATAGATAAAGCACAGGTGAACTTTTAGGACAGTGAAACCATTTTGTTTGATACAATAATGGTGGATACATCACCCTGTGCGTCTGTCAAAATCCACAGAGCTTTACAACACGAAGAGTGAAACAATGTGTGAAAATTAAAAAAAGAAAAAAGTATTTAGGCGGTTGGGAGAATGCTAGGATGGAATGCAGATGTGACAAAAAATCTAAGTGTGACAAATGTATGAAGGGGGTGGTGGGAACAGACACTAAGTCCCTTTGGAAGTGAGTGGTCTCTAAGAGCACAGGTGAAGGGACTACTCTAGTGGGTAAAGGTATTTCTCATGAGAGTAGAGTTGGCGTTCTGATGCTGCCCTACATGTGCCCTGGAACTGAACAATTAGGTGAACAGACACTGGGTGGTGGGAGCCAGTTTCTCCCTGTTGGCGGGGAGCTTACAGAGAAGCCAGAGGAGGAGACAAGAGTGGTCCACGGTGTGATGGATTCAGAGGCAGACATCAGTGTGAACTCATGATTATCTTAGTACGCACACGGCTGGTCACATATACAACATTCCTAGAACGTGAACATATATGGTTAGTACACACACATGTTCTCTGCTCTGTCAGAGCCAAGGTCATCCACCCTCTCAGAGGTCAAGTAGGAGCCGCCATTCGCAAGTCTGTAGACGTCCTGATTCTGTCCTGAAGGCTGTCTTTTGAAAGGGGCAGAGGAGACCGAAGGTTCGCAGTGGAATCCTGACGGGTGGAGGACCTTCCACCCCAGGCAGTTCTGACTCTGCAGTGGTGCTTCTCCTGCTGTTTTGCAATTCTGCAAATAGAAGTGGGTTTGTGGAGGGCAGATGGTGAGGCAGGTGTTTTCTGTCCATTGTGATGCAAATGGTTCCTTTTCAGAAGAATGCAAATGTTTTTCCTTGGTGGAAATGGAATTGATTTCCAGCCTGAATAAAGGGTGATCTAAACATTCTACATTTCTTTTCAAACTTTATATTTTAGTGCCTGAAATATGACCCAGCTTTGCATCTCTGAGTGAATTCATCTCAGCAATCTGTCTATCACATTTCTGTTCTTTAGATGTTACTTTGAACCAGCTTTTGTACCTTACATCATTAATTAATGAATTAAATAAAATGATTAACGCATGTTTACATTTGTGTTAAAGCCTTGATTGTACCTTTTTGAATATTACTCTTTAAGAGTTTCTACTCATCACCAGCTAGAACCCAGATATTGCAAAGCTTAAGTTTTATCAAGGAGGTTCACAAATGTTCCACTGGGTTCTCTCAGAAAATGTTGGCAGGATTCATCAGTGTGCCCATTTTGCAGATGTTGGAAATGAGGCTCAGATGTCCTGAGCTACTGGGGTTTGAACTTGGGTTTTCTGAACAAGCCTGCAGTCGTGCCTCTGGAGAGTGATTCCCAGACCAACAGGGAATTCTCAGCCCCAGCCCAGCCCCGCTCAGTCAGAACCTGGGGCTGGGAGGGAGGGCAGCGGTCCTGGTGATGTTGGTGCACACACTCAGGGCTGAAAACCACTGCCAGGGGCAGCACAGGGGAAGCACCAAGGAGCTTTAAAGAAAGCACGGATGCCTGGGTCCCCCGCTAGATGTTCTGATTTAATTGGTCTGGAGCGTGGCCTGGGCATCTGGATTTTAAAAAGCTCCCTGGGTAGTTCTAAAGTACAGCCAGGGTTGCAAACTGCGGCCCTTTAGAGTGATAACCCCAACTCAGAAATATATCTACACTTTTGAAGCATTTCCAGCTCACGGTCTGCAAAGTTAGATGGAAACTTGACAGATACCTAATTAAATAGGACAGTTCCAAACGCATCCCACGAAGAGATGTGATTTCCCTCCGCACCTATCATAAGGACCCTAACCATGAAGGGATAGGGCCTGCCCCTCTCACTGAAGAGAAGTAAATGGAATGTTCTTTGGGTTAGAGAAAATAAATGAAAAGAACGGCATTTGGATTGGCCCCTTTGGTTCAGTTACTTCTCAATGTAGCACAAATTCCCTGAAAAGCTTTTTCAGAAGGAGTTTGCGAATTAGCAGCTCAGTGTCCTACTGGGGAAGTCATTATGTAGCAAGCTCCAAGCTGAGACCATCAAATAATAACTGACGATTTATAATTTCCAAAGTCATATTCTTAAATATGGGATGATGGAAAGGAACGTTTGCCAACAGCACTACTGCAGTGGAGAGGATTCGTTTTTAAGATGACAAAGTGCCTCCTTCTTTGGGGCCATCTGCCCTGGCCTTTGAGGTGTTTGGGCAGTGAGCTCTGGTCCAGGCAGTGCACTCTGGTCCAGGCAGTGGGCTCCTTGGTGTGTGTGACGCATGGCTTCGGGGACACGGTGGCGATGATCTATTTACTCAACTGGTGATGAAAACTAGGATACAGATGTGGGCATGTGTAGGACTGTCTCATGTTTGAGACATAGGCATCTCAGGAGGATGTGTGTTTTGGGCAGAATTAACGCAGTAATTGACCATCGCTGCATTCATCACAGTGATTTTCTAAAGAGGTTCTAAGCCAAAGGGTCTTGTAACAAACCCCAAAATACAATCTTGGGATTTTCTCAGGACCCCAAATTCTCATTACTTGCTGAGTAAGATTTTAAGATTTGTGGTTCAAGATATAAGAATTTTTTCACATCAAAATTGACTGTCAGGCTATCCAATAGACTGTAACTGGGTGTTAAGAACTTTTTTCTGTTGAGGAAAACTCCCCTCACTATCAACCATATCATCTATTATGTTTGCCGTGCTATTCATCTCACAATAAGTTCTCCTTTTTATAACCAATTATATCTTCATACCATCAGATTTAAATACATCTGTGGAATCCACTAATCTATGCATATTCTTAATTCCTAATGAGACTGTAGGTTCCCTGATAACAGGGCAGGGCAAGGACAACGCCTTAGAGTTTCGAATCCATCATCGAGTCTCGGATACACAGGAGGTACCTCACGCATACGGAGGCTCTGATGAGGGCATCTGTGTGGATTCACCAAACCTGATCACACATGCCCTCACTGCTGGGACAACTTACCTTCTAAACCTGCCTCTGCTACAAACTACCCACATATCTTGGGCAAATTGCATGGCTTACGACTCAGTTTCCCCACCTGTAAAATGGGGATCATAATTGTACCCACCCCATACATTTGTCTTGGGAAGATTAAGTTTTTTTACTTGGAAAATCCTTAGAACAGAGGTGAAGGTATGTGAGAGTCACTACTGTTACCTAATGACAGTGACGGTCACTACTGTTACTGAATGCTCTCATGGGAGACCAGGGGAAAGTGCCCAGCAGGGAAACAGGCCAGGTGTCGGATGCTGGGAGGCGGGAGGGCAGAGAGGAAGGCGGGATGCTGGCCCCCATTAGGTTCCTCATGAAACACGTCAAATGTGAGAACAATCAAATGCACCAGTGAAAAAACTGATTAAATAATAATTAAGAGAAAAAAAATAGTAATTCAGTAGGATGAGAACACCAAATACACCAAATGCAAACACTCCAACATCAGGAGATCAGAATCCTAGCAGGGAACGATGTGAAGTCATACTCAAATTAGGATTGCTTGAGGAGAGGCTGTTAAAGTGAACATTTACAAAACTGTAGGCTCAGGAAGTGTCTGGCTGTCTGTCCTCCATCTCATTAGAGTCCCTCCCGCTGAGATCGGTTCGAGGATGCGCTGTCCACCCTCTCACGTGACGAGGACGTTCTCATCTGCTTCACTTTCCTCCACTTGACATTTGCATAATTCAGGAAAGGAAGCCTGGGGTGGGCCTTGTGGTCTCTGATGACAGTTCTTTGATACTGGCCTGATGTCTCAGTAAACTCTGTCTTTGACTGACGTTTATTTCTGTCAGACCATTTGAGCCACTAATGCGTGCATCTGCTCATCTGCTCACCACTATATTCGACTTGCATTTTAAGTGCTTATTACATTTCTAGGAATGAGGAAGAAACAAAAGAAACGAGACTTTTTCCTCATCCTCAAGAATTTGCAATCTCATTGAGAAGGCGTGAAACAAAACAGTTATTTACAGAAGCAAAGCTTTGTGCTCCAGCGGGAAGAAGGTTGAGCTGGGGACAGAAGCTCTTCTTCTTCATCCTGTTTGAGATCCTGGATGAGGATCTCACCTGGATGAGGGCAGTGGCCGGGGGATGGACGGGTGGGGGCAGGGAGGACGTCTTGGAGGGGCTTTCAGTAGCTTCAAGGAGAAGCAGAAGGGCAATGTGGAGGGCTGTCAACTCCAAGACCCAGCAGTCCTGGTAAATGAATCTCGGGAAGGCTGTTTCCCCAACTGCAAAGTGGGAGAAATACTAGCTGCTCTCCAAGGTTGCCGTAAAGCTTAGACGTAGCACAGGTCAGCGACTGGCCACGTGGCATGTTCCATAAAGACAGTGGCTCTATTTCCTTTTTCTAATTACTGTGTACTCAGCACCTCGGGGTGGGGTCTCATGCAGATGGGAATTTGGTAAATAGGGCTTGAATTTACTAAACTAGCAAAGTGTCTGGCACACAGTAGACACTTAAAAATAGTGGCCATTTTTTTCCCTCTCCCACCCCACTCCTCCTTGGCAACCAACAGTCTGTTCTCTATGTCCACGATTCTGTTTCTGTTTCATAGATAGGTTCATTTGTGTCATATTTTAGATTCCACATATAAGTGATATCTTATGGTATTTGTCTCTCTCTTTTTGACTTACTTCATTTAGTATGATAATCTCTAGTTGCATCCATGTTGCTGTAAATGGCATTATTTCGTTCTTTTTTATGGCTGAGTAGTATTCCATTGTATACATGTACCACATCTTCTTCATCCATTCATCTGTCAATGGACATTTAGGTTGTTTCCATGTCTTGGCTATTGTGAATAGTGCTGCTATGGACATAGGGGTGCATGCATCTTTTTTTAAATTTATTTTTATTATTTATTTATTTTTGGCTGCGTTGGGTCTCCATTGCTGCGTGCGGGCTTTCTCTAGTTGCGGTGAGCGGGGGTTACTCTTCGTTGTGGTGTGCGGACTTCTCATTGCTGTGGCTTCTCTTGCTGTGGAGCACGGGCTCTAGGTGCACGAGCTTCAGTAGTTGTGGCATATGGGCTCAGTAGTTGTGGTGCACGGGCTTAGTTGCTCCACAGCATGTGGGATCTTCCCAGACCAGGGCTCGAACCCGTTTTCCCCTGCATTGGCAGGCGGATTCTTAACCACTGAGCCACCAGGGAAGTCCCTGGTCCCTGAATTATAGTTTTGTCTGGATAAATGCCCAGCAGTGGGATTGCTGGATCATATGGTAATTCTATTCTTAGTTTTCTGAAAAATAGTAGATATTTTATTGTTTTATTATTATGTATCTCGCTTTCAGCTCTGAAATGATGTAATGCATTGATAAGATTCAGATGAAAATTAACAATGAAGAGAATGTCATCTTCACTTGCTGAGGCCTGTCCGTCCTCTGCTGGGCCAGAGGAGGCTCTGGAGAGAAATGCTTGTCTCCCCACAAGGCAAAGGCAGAGGGATTAGATGAGGGACAGGAGGAGAAATGCAGGTCTTAGAAGAGCCTGAGAGATGGGCCCTGTTGGGGCAGCAGTCCTAGGATTATGGGTCCTAGGGAGAGGCGGGAGAAGGGTTCCCTCAGCTGAGGGTCCAGCCGTGAGGATGCATTAAGCTCCCAGGAGAAACTGGTGAGTAATAAGGCAGGAAAGGGAAGGGGTGCAGTTTCCATTGGAGACCCAGCCTCAGCCTGCAGCGTGAACTATACTCAGCATTTATCTGTCTCGTTTGCCAGGGTTGGGATTGTGTGCTTCTGCTCCAGTCATTGGCAAAGAAACCCCCCTGGGGTGGGGAGGGGCAGGGACTGTAAACTGGTTAGGGGAGCAGAACCCCTGTGAAGGGAGAGAGCTGCGACGGAGCGAAACGGTACCTCCAGCAGGGTGTTGGGGGCAGGATGCCAGGGCAGCCCATACAATTCCAAAGCGTACAGCCTTTCACTTTGGCCAAAGAGCACCTTGAAGTTCTAAGACGCTTGTTATGGACAAAGTTAACCCCTGAAGAGACAGTTTAAACTTAAAAAAAAAAATGAGCTTCAAATATCAACATGCTTTTCAATTTTGAGGCAACTTCTGGTAGCAAAGGTAGAAAGACAGCCCAAATGCTGACACGCGTAGACATTTTTGGTGAGGGTTGAACGGGGGAGGGTGGTAGATTAGAGTAGGGGGTCCCTACTCAGCGGCCAGAAAAACCTGCGTTTCTCTGGGGCCACTTGCTCACCTCACGTGAGAGCTGGTAGCCTCGCAGGTCACAACACGTGGTGTGGTGACAAGCAAGAGGCAGGTGTTCAGGACGTGTCCTCCGTGTATTAACAGCATCTTGGGCTCTGTCTGACATTTTTATCTCGGTCTCCTTTTCCCGTCATTATTTCTTCTAATTATAAACCATTAATATAATTTAGCCAGGATGTTCTAAAGGGCATATAATTTAGCCAGGATGTTCAAGGGCAGCAAATGAACCCGTTTCAGCCCTTTGTCACTTGCGACATATGTCTATTAGTGCAATTATTATTTTGGTGTAAATAGAATATGCATTTCATCAATGGCAAAATCACAGCAAAAGCCAGTGATGTTGTCTGTTTATGAATTAAGACAACACACATAAACCCTTCCATTCTTAGAAAGGGGAGAGGGACAGACATGAACAGACAGAAATACAGCAGGAAAAAACCTCCAAAATGTTAACTGTGGTTCTCACTAGGTTCAAGAATTACAGATGGATCTCATGTTCACGACCGCTCAATAATATCCAACATTTTTAACAATTAAAATGCCAGAGATACAGTGAAATATCGTCTCAAAAGATATGCAGATAAAAATAAAAGAAAACAATCCTTAAAAAATAAGAGGAGGAAACACGTTGCAAAGGCATATTTCCTTTGGGAAAGATATGTATTTGTACTGTGAACATTGTTGCCTGGTTGCCCAACAGTAATTAAATATATGTTCTCACCAGAAATACATGCAGTATATTCAATTGTTACATTAGTCATTAAAGATTTAGTTGTAGAGTCTCACTCTTGACAGACCCATCTAATACCAAAGTATTAAATTTTACTTTTCAGTTTAAATTATTCTCTCTTCTCCTTCCCCAAGTTAAGTCACTTATTTGCAACAAAACAAGTGAAATGTAACCATTTGAATGAATAAACATGAACTCCAGAGAATGCAGCCCTCATGCTGTGCTTGTAATGAAATCTATTTCTCTTTGATGATCTCAATTAAAAGAAGTTAAGAATTGAAAGTGTGACTTTAATTATTTCTTGATGTATCTGCTTTTCGCCAGTCAGGCACAGTGAGCAATAGCTTCTCTCAGGGTTTCCCAGGAATGTCCTTGGCATCAGGCTCCTGGCATGAATGGGCAAGGATATTTCAGGTAAGAGGACCTGGTACTAATGTTAGAAAGGAAGGGTGGAAGCTCTGTTTTCCTGTTAGCCATTGTTTTACAACAAATGAACCCAAAACATAGAGACAAGACAATTGCTTTGTTTTGCTCATGATCAGTGGGTCGGGACTGCTGGCTGGGCTCAGCTGGGTGATTCTTCAGCACCGTATGGTGTTGACCAGGGTTACTTGGTGGTGCTCAGCTGGCAGCTGGTCTGGTCTGGAGGGCCAAGGCGGCTTTCCAGCCTCTGGTACTTTGGTGCAGATGGCTGGGAGGCTGGGCTTAGCCGTCCCCCTCCATCTGCATGTCATGTCCAGGTGTCTCTGCAGGAGTAGAGTTGGGCTTCTTACAAGAGCTCAGGGCTCCAAGAGCAAGTGTTCAAAGCGTTGGGAAATGGAGGCTGACAGTTTCTTAAGGTCTGGTCTCAGAACCTGGTTCAAGGGCATGCCTGCATTGTCTCTTAACCAAGCATCCACCGATTCAGAGAGGGGCACAGGTTCCACCTATTGATTGAAGGAGTTGTCAAAGAGTATGTGGGTGTCTTTAATCCAGCATGTTCTCCCATAGCAGCATTTCCCCTATAAATGGGTGGCCCACTCTTACTGTCTGTCAGCTGACACATCAAAAATCCTGGTCCTTTCCAGAGCATGGCCAGGTCGAGTTAATCCACATTTGCATGGGGCTTGTAGAAAACAAGAAGTGTTAGAGTGAAGGTTTGATATTTGCTCCTGTTTGTTCCAGGGACGCTCTTTAAAATCCTTAATTAAAAAAAAAAATGGTTAGATCCTATATATCAAGGTCTATGATACAAATATATTGCCTGGATCTATGTTTAAATTTAAGCAAAACTGAATGACTTTCCCCTTATTTGAGATAATTCATCATATGTTCTGGAGAAAAGTTCTACCCAGTTTATCCTGAGAGGGAACAGTGACAGGTTGTCGGGTTATCTCAATATTTGCCTAATACATACTGCGTGAATCTTTTTTTTTATGTGCCAAGCATTATCCTAATTTCTGGAGATCTACTGTCGAATAAGATTTTTCAAATTGCTGCCTTCATAGAGCTTACATTCTAATGAGAGAAGGATAACAGGTAAATAAATACATAGACATGTAGTTTCAGGTACAGTAAAGTGCAGTGAAGGAAAATAACAAGGTCATGGGCAGGAAATGATTGTGGGGGCAGGAGGAGGCATTTATGTATAGATGGTGAAGGGGGCTCTCCTGGGATTTGACACTAGAACAGGCACATTAACAAAGTGAGGGGGTTAATGATATGGCAGTGCCAGAAGAAAACAATTTCTTTGATTTGGGAACAAGAAGCACAAAGTCCCTGAGGCAGAAAGAAGCTTTCACCGAGCAGCACGGAGTGGTTGAAACAGCGTCAGAAAATTAGGCAACTCTCAGTTACCAAATGCCACCTAACGAATCAGCCCAGACCTCAGTGGCCTGAAACAATAACAATAATTTATTATCGCTCGTGAATTCTGTCGGTCGAGAGTGCAGGTGTGGCCTGGCTGCGTGGCTCTGGCCCAGAGTCTCCCACGAGGCTGCAGTCAGAGGTCAGTCAGGGCCTCTATCACCTGAAGGTCGACGGGGCTGGAGCGTCCACTTCCAAGGTGGCTACTCGCAGGGGCGGCAAGATTGTCCTGACTGTTGGTTGGGACCTCCGTCCTCACAACATGGTGGGTGAGTTCTAAAGGTGAGAAGGCAGAGAGAGACAGGGACAGAGACAGAGACAGAGATAGGTCCTTCACAGGACAGCCTCGGAGCTCTCCTGCAACGTCAGTTCTATTCCACTCTGTTGGTCAAAGCCCAGATTCAAGGAACAGGAGGAGAGTCAAGAAGGGGACAAATATGGGGGTCTGAGCATCTTTGGAAAATACAACCTGCTCCAGGTAGCTAGATAACATAAGACCTCTGGGCCACAATGAGGGGTCAGGATTTTAGTGCAAGAGAAACAAGAACCCTTGAAGGCTCGGATGGGAAGGTGACATGGTCAGATTTACACTTTTAGAAGTTTACTTCAGGGACTTCCCTGGAGGTCCAGTGGCTAAGGCTCTACGCTCCCAATGCAGGGGGCCCGGGTTCGATCCCTGGTCAGGGAACTAGATCCCACACGCTGCAACTAAGGGTTCGCACGCCGCAACTAAAGATCCTGCGTGCCACAACTAAGACCCAGTGTAGCCAAATAAATAAATATTAAAAAAAAAAAAGTTTACTTCACATGACGTGTGAAGAATTGTAGAGCAGAAAAATAAGAGGTTACGGATGGTGTCCAGGAAAGAAAAGATGGTGAATCAGCCTGTGGATGTGACAAGAAATTTCAAATTTGGGAAATGTTTCGAAGTTTGAGCCAGTAAGACTCACTGTTGGATTGGATGTGGGATTTGAGAGAGAATGAAAGACTCTTCCAGCATCTGGGTTGGAGCAAATGGGTGGAGGGTGCATCCTTTATTGAAATGGAGAAGCCTGGGTGAGCAGCTGATTTAGGGGTGGTGTGGGGACTCAGATTTCCATGTGGGCAGCTTGGCACTTGTTGATAGAATTATGACAAGGAATTCTAGGAATAGGAAATGCAGTGGGCAGGGGAGGGGTCTTTGGTGACCCTGATAAGGTCCTGAAGAAACGTGGCTGGAATAGGTTGGAGAGAGAATAAATAAAGAAGGGGAGACAAAATTAGGGATACATCTCTTTAAAAACAAGACTTTATTGAGAAAACTATAGAGTTTTATTGAAGACCAAAAATATTGAAGGAATAAAATGATGCAATCAACATGACACACCTTGAATCCAAGGGGCAAATCAACAATTTTCTAAGCAACTTGATACTGACTCACCTACATGAACGGTCCATCCACAGCGTACACAGCACAAAAGTCATAACATTCTGTGCTGATGAAGAGGATTCCAGGTTGGAGGGGCCTGTTACCGCAGTCAGGAAAAATCAGAGGAAGTGTTATGAACGAGATTCTGTTTTGGCATCTCCCAGTTTGAAATCCTAAGGGTGAATGTGTATATACACACAAACACACACGCATCACGTTCACTGGTGTTTTCTACAAGATTATTTTGAGTATAAGAATATCACCGTAAGGTCGTATCCGGGGGTCAGGAAGCTGGGACAGTCCAGCATGTTCATTTATCTTCAACTTTTTTTTTTGTGGTATGTGGGCCTCTCACTGCTGTGGCCTCTCCCGCTGCGGAGCACAGGCTCCAGACGCGCAGGCTCAGTGGCCATGGCTTATGGGCCCAGCCACTCCGCGGCATGTGGGATCTTCCCGGACTGGGGCACGAACCTGTGTCCCCTGCATCGGCAGGCGGACTCTCAACCACTGTGCCACCAGGGAAGCCCATCTTCAACTTTTTAATGAAGCTCAGAAGGCCACTTCCCCAGGGTTCCCTACTTCTTAACTGTACGTTGGTTACAGTTATCATTTAATTTATTGTTATTCTTGACCTAAGTTTATAATGGAGGAGGACCCCACCCCCATCTGTTGAGCCACCCAGCTCACATCTACTGAGCACTTCCTGTGTGCCAGGCACTACTGACGGTGTCCGAGAGGAAGAAGGATGTGCCTCAAGGTGGAAGAGACCGCAGCCCAGGATTGATGACAGGATTCAGGGGAGGGTCTGGTCAATGTACATATGTTTGCATCTTCCAGTCAGTGTGGTCGGGCCTGACCTGAATGGGGAGAGTCCGACTGGCCCAGGGGGACCTGAATGTCCAGAAGTTGCCCATAAACACCAACTGGGAGTTGGGGAGAAGAGCATCAGGCAGACATGTATGTACCAGATAACTGGTGCCTCTCTGGGGGCCTGACTCCTTCAGATGGGAAGTTCCTCTCCTGCCCCTGACTCGCTGCTAAAAGTACAGAGGGTTGGTCAAACGCAGAAGGCGCACATGCTCCAGGCACCAGGTTTCAGGAGACAGTGTCCCCAGGTCTGATCCATGCTGACTCACAGCTGCAGCCCTTGGCAGGAATGCCTGGGTTGGAGCCTCACGCTGGCTCGTCTGTCTCACTCAGGCTCCATGTTAATTGCACGAGAGCAGATCCGGCCTCATTGGTTCGCCACTCCCGTCTCTGAGCTCTTCATCACCATCCAGGCTCCATAAAGCCTGTGCTTCTGCAGGGGCTGCAGCACCTGTAAAGGTTTATCTACTGAACAAGAATTCAATCTCAGGGAAGACGAACCCTGCCCCCGTTTACTTTAGAAGAGCATTGACATTTTAGAAGTGGATAACTACTGAATCCAAACTTTTTGTTACTAATGAAATTGGATTACTTTTCTTTTCAATTTTTTTTATTGAAGTATAATTGATTTACAGTGTTGTGCCAGTCTCTGCTATACAGGGAACTATGTTCAATATCCTGTGATAAACCATAACGGGAAAGGATATATAAGAAAGAATGTCTATATGTGTATAACACCAATTACTTTGATAGATGCTAATTCAAGTGCCTTGAGACAGATGGTGGAAGTAAAGCCCGGGGCTCTGAGCAGCTTCTTGGTCTCTCTTCTCACTGCAGCTCATCTTCACAGTAAATATTCTACGAACATCAGCCAGCAGGGGCTGTGCTGGGCTGTGTTGTAGCAGTACCATTCGCAGGCTGCCCTCCTTCCTGGAAGAATGAGTCTTACCAGCAGCATCTTTAGACGTTTTGCACCTGAGACCTTCGAGGAAGCCTCCCTCCACCAGTCCGCCTCTATCTGCTGTCTCCAATGAAGGCCTGCGTTGGGTCCAGACGACTATCTGAGTTTTGGGATTTCATCCAGAATATAGACTATGTTTATGTCTGAGTCATGCTGGGATCTCCTCTAAAGATGATTTTGTAAAAATTCAGGACTACCATGCTACTTGTGTTGGTGAAAAATGAGACCATGAATTACTGATGACCATAGATTTTCTATCGCTTCTCCCATTGTCTTTGGAGCCCTTGCCCCCTCCCCCAATTTGTTGACTGCTGCTTCATTGACTTGCTTGACCCCAGGATCCTTGCAGGTGATGGAGGAGCTGTACTGGGAGGCTGATGGCTAGGTCGTGAGAAGCCTGGCAGCTCGCGGGTCTGCTGGCATGCTGTGTTTCTGTGGTAGAAGTCCACCCTCTCCACTGGAGAGAGTGGAAGAGGCCATGGGGTGACCCCCGACGGGGTGAGCTGAGTTTGGCCTTCCAGACACTACTGCCGAGGCAGCAGGCAAGTAAACAAGCCATCTTGGGCCCTCAGACCAGCCAGTCCACCCACTGAGCACCTGAGCGCCCAGGCCACTTCACTCGGAGCAAAAGGATTTCAGCTGAGCCCTGCCCAAATGCCTACCCACAAAGCTGTGAGACACGGTAAAATGTTTGTTATGAGCCGTAAGTTGCTGAGCAGAGCATGGCGTCGATTCCTTTAGGTTGAGGTCTTAGAGTCTCAGCCGTTTGGCTGGGATTTACGAATGCACCTGGAAATGGTGCACAAGCTCAGAAGGTCCTGTCATTAACTCCACACGCTAAAGCTTTGGGGTTTACACCTATCGTTATGCTATGTCATCAGCTTGCTGTTCAAGAGGAGTGAGCAGACTGGAGGTTCCTGATTTCTGGGTCTAGCAGTGACCCTCCGCTCAAATCAGGTGACTTTGCCTTAGTTAAGGACGTCCTTACAGACACGAAGACTTTCCACATCAGCGCTACAGGAATACAAGTGAAGCCACACTGGCTTATGTATGCTTTGATATTCTTTTTATCTTTGAAGGAGAAATAAAACAAGAACAACTTTTATGATTTTGTTTCATTTTTGTGTTTCTCTTGGAGTCAGATACTTGTTCATTTGAGCCATTGCAATGACTGTTCCCTTGTAGTTTTATCATAAAATACTCTCCAAGAAAATGGGAGGAGCTTTGTGGTTCGGGAATGTCTCCAACTGTCTTGCAGTCTCATTAGCAATGATATATTTCAGTCTAGGAGGTTTTCTTTCTTTTTGAATTTAGGTGAATGTTATGGAAATAGAATCTGTAGATTCAGGATTTATTTATACTTACAGTCCTTCGAATGGAAGATTTTTCATTAGAAGTAAATTTTGGGGCCCTCAAAAGATGTCTGCTAGGTCAGAGCAGTTCTTAATTCAGCTAAATGCCCCATTTCCCATCTTTCATACGGAGGCTTCTCAGGTTAGTGGAGAAATATGAGGTCCCATCTCTGTGTCGTAGGGAAACCCAGCACTTTTTTTTTTAACTTTTTATTTTATATTGGAGTATAGTATAGGTGATTAACAATGTTGTATTAGTTTCGGGTGTACCGCAAAGTGATTCAGTTATACACATACATGTATATATTCTTTTTCAAATTCTTTTTCATTTAGGTTGTTACATAATATGGAGCAGAGTTCAAGCCAGCACTTTTTAAAAAGCTAAGTAACGAATCATTTTCTCAGCAGGTTTAAATTTTATGAAGAGTTCAAAGTCAATAAAATTTACGGCTGTAAGTAGCCTAGGAGAATCTTGAAAGAATTTATCTTCTGGCCATTCTGAAAGCCGTGGTCCAATAATACAGATTTGTGTCAGTGGCTTCAAGTCCCAGGAGTGACTATGGGACCCTCACCAGATGGTTGGCATTGACAAAGGAAACTGAGTTTTCAAATAGTACAAGGAGAGGCCCTTTGAGTTACAATTTCTTTGCAAACTAATTTCATGTCTTCAAGTGAAGAACCACAGAACTATTAAAATAAAAGTCTCAAGAAGTAAAACTACATGTACTTTAAACAAAAAGGGAGGAAAACCTTGTCTGATTCAGTGAAAAAAATCTGTTTTTTAGGGTATTTTTGAACATTAACATTTTCAGAAAGAGTCGAATACTCATTATAAACCAACATAAAACTCGGTTGCAGGATGTCTTCTTCCAGGGAGATGGAGCGGATGAATTTGGCCCTATTCCTCCCAATCAGCATGACTGACACCCTGACGTTATATATGAAACGAACATGAGAAGACTTACAAAGGCGGAGAGAAGACAGACCGAGGGCCTGGGCCCCGAGGAATGACGTGATGCTAATTTCTCTGGGTTTTCTTTCCGCCTCATATATTCCAGACTTGGAGCTGAAGAGGTTAGAAACCCAGAAATGCCAATCAGTGCAGATGAGAAAAACTCCAACAAAAGACTGCCCTCTGTCCATTGACAGGTGAAGGATAAAAAAATCAAAAATGTGGTAAATACGTACAATGGAATATTATTGAGCCTTAAAGGAAAAGAAATTCTAACACGTCCAACAACACGGATGAATCTGGAGGGCATTGTGCTGAGTGATATGAGCCGCGTACAAAGAGACAAAGACTATGATTCTACTTCTGTGAGGTACCTGGAGTAATCAAACCCGTAGAGGCAGAAAGTAGGGGGCAGGGGGGAGGGGGATGAAAATTGTTGTTCAGTGGATATAGAGCTTCAGTTTTGCAAGGTGAAAAAGTTTGGGAGTTTGGTTGCACAGCAATGTGACCATGTGAACATACTTAACATTACTGAGCTGAACAGGCAGGCGAGGGAAACGTAGCCCGGCAGCTTGACTGGGAAAGGCGGAGGGGCCAGAGACCTCAGAGCAGCAGGTTCATGACAGTGGATGAAGGCTTGACCTCTGCCTCTTGACCCACTTTCTACAGACAAAGGCTCCTTTGTTCTGGTGCTCCTGGACGCGGCCCGTTTATTTTCCTTCACTTCTGAGAAGGGAAGGAAGCTGTCTGACAGGGTGTCCTGCGATGGGAAAGGAAGAGCGATGGGCAGCCGCAGCGGGCACCTGGGCGACCGTTCAATGCAGAGCAAAGCTGCAGGCTCCCCCCGGCTCTGCCTCCCAGGAGGACAGGTCCTTAAGGCCCCCAGCCCTGGAGCAAGGGTTGGAGGAAAGAGGCACCGTCCCCAGAGGACCCGGGGCTCAGGGCAAGGACAGTGGGTTCCAGGCGGGCTTGATGGGGGACAGTCCTGCGCGGGCGTGGAACACAGCTGGGAAGCTTCCAAAGACAGACTTTGCATTTCTGCTCAGTCCAGGCACAAACAGCTTATGATTCTTGCAGCCGGAAACCACAGGCAAGAGTTTCCTACTGAACTCTTGCTCTTTCGTTTTGTAAATGTCGGTGTGGAGGTCGGGTGGTGCGGAATCCTGGTTATCCTATCAGTGAGTTAAGTGATATACATTTGCACGCATTATTACCTGCAGTGGCCCAAGAGGACAGACAGATCCCCACCTCCTGCAGCTTCCCTCCCTTCTAACCCCTTTCCCCTTCTTGCCTTTGAGTCTCGGGGCCGGGCCCAGGTAGAGGCAGCTCCACACTCTGCTGATTCCAAACAGCTCTGAGCTACTGGAGAAACACCCAAGACCACGCTTAGCTTTCCAGTGATCTTCCAAACCGAGGCCCCAGATCCATTTGATCAGCACTTCTGCGAGGAAACACCCAATGTGTGGGCACTTACCTCTATAAATAATGGCCATGGACTCATGTACAAAGCATACTTCGTACTGGGGCGCTTATAAAGCACGTTACAATAGAATATTTAAAAGCTTGAGATAAAAATATCAACAGAGGTTCTATTATGGCTGTGCACCCAGAGGGTCAGCTTGGGCGTACGGCCTTGAGAGCCTCTTCTAAGCACCCAGCCAGCTGGACCTCCAGGCTCTGCCTCGTAAGCAGGGTGGAGGTGAGCTGGGGGAGGCATCCAGGTGCCAGAAACAGGTCTCGCTGCAGGTATAGTGAGGATCTTATCTCTGGAGCCTGAACTGATTCATTGCCTTTCTTCCTTCTTCTTTTTTTCTTTTTTTGGTTCATTTCTTTTGTTTGTTTTTCACTCTGGCAAGCTCTGAAATAAAACAGTACCAGGCCAGGGAAATATCCTAAGGATATGTCAACATGAAAAATGCTCTCCTCTCAAGCTTTTATGTTTCAGCAAAACGAGCTCCCTTACTCTGAAACCTCCCTCCTTTTTCCACCTCCAACTTCCTGCCCGAGTGCCCAAGTCCAGCTTCTCATCCGTGGTGTCTTCTGTAGGAGATTTTTCAACTGTCTCCCAGGTCTGCTTTGGGCAGAGGTGAGTGACTGAGCTCCTCCCCTGGTCCCTAAGAAAGCTCTCTGACCCCCACCCATGCCACCCCTCAGGCCTCTGTCCCCAGGAGACAGGAGATGAGGCAGGAAAGCCCAATGTCTTATTTCTTTCCATCCCGATAGCTGCCTCTCCATTTTTAGGATCTGAGTGTTCGTCTGAAGCTGTGAGTGTTGACATGTGTAGCAAGCTTTGTGCAGAGCTGAACCTCCCTGACTTTGCAAAATGTATCTTTATACATTAATTTTCCTGAAACTCAAGGAGAATGAAGACATCAGAAACCAAAACGCTCATATGAACTGCATGGTCTGCAGTCTTCCGATGGGAGCAGAATGAATTTTGATCCAAACTGGGGGTGCTGCTGGGGGTCCAGGCGGGGCCCCTTTTAGGAGTAGCTTCCAGCCGGTCTCCCAGTGCTGCTTTGTGCAAATCCTGCTGACCCACGGAGTACACACATTTCTCTGAAATGTGTTCTGAAAACACTTTTGTTTTCTGTCTTCATATTGTCTTGTATTTATCTGTGAAACACTGAAAAACAAAAATTAAAAGACAGTCATGATCCCTGCCTCCCGGCTGGGGGAAGCACATTCTGGAGGCAGGCAGCCTCCCAGGAGTGCATTCCTTTCCTTTCCCTGCGGCCTCCAGCATCATGAAGAGAGGGTGACGTCCTAACCGTGCCATGGAGAAGGAAGGGCCTCCGCATCCCCAAGGCAGGGGCACCAGAGCAGCGGTGCTTCATCCCAAGATGCATCAGTCAGGGGGCGCGTAAGGGGAGGCCCGCCCACCCGTCTCTTGCGGATCAGGGCCAGGCTCTCCGACGTGGGTGGACTAGGCGGCCTCCTCACGCCCTGTCCAGGTCGCAGAGTCCATGAAGCCACTTCCTTCAACACAGGCCATGATGGAAACCCTGCTGGTGGCTTTAACGGCACCTACCCCGCCCCCCACCCCCACCCCCCCCCACCCCGGTGTGGGGCCGAGCTCACTGCCGAGATCCCTTTGTCCACACACACCTGGAAACAGCGGCGGGGGAGGGGAGGCACAGAATCTCTTCATTAACATCAGGCCTGTTCTTTCATTTATTATGATCAGACATGTTAATCCATTACTTGCTACATCACCAGCAATTTACCTCCCTTCTCTGGGATCCAATTGCAACTTGAGAGAAAATTGAAATAAAGTTAGAGAACTTCCAAACTTTGATTTCAAGCAGAGGAAACTTTCTTCAGAACGAGGCCCCCAACCGGGATGTGCAATATTTAACACGGATGGCAGCGGAGCGGCCTTGCTGGACAGCATCCCTGGCCCCCGGGGAGGCAGCTCCTTGGAAAGGGGTTTGAACCCCACTGAACCGGATCGTACCAAGTGCCCTTCCACTGTCTTCCGGTCAGTGGAGCTGTGGGGCAGAGCTGGGACAGCACACGGGGAGCAGAGCAGTGTCAGTGTCCTCCCGCGTCCTGCGAGGACCCTACCTCCCCCAGGCCACCTGCACACCGTTTTTCTGATGAGTGACCACAGCTTGCGGCTTTGCCTGCCAGGCTGGAGTCTCTCCTCCCACCACCACGGCCCCCCACGTCCTTGCTCCTGGACCACGTCACGGTCGTGGTACTCAGGGCCTCACCAAGCATTCCCTGGCTGTGGTCCTGCTGATGTCACTTCCTGGGAACACTGGCAGGGTCGACGCTGAGCTGCGTGATGGGCTTCGGTAAAGTAAACACGTCAGCTTTGGAGAACCCCTGTGACAATAGAAATGTTTTGGTTAAGTATGAGTTTACAGGCTTAAACATTAATTAGTGAGTTACCATGAAATGCGGATGGGCCTGCCTTCCAAAATCAAAGTGCAGCACTTTCTGGGGACACTGCACTTTTGTTCTGCTCTGAACCAGCACCCCCTTTCGAAACTCATGCCCACTCTTTTCTTTTTTTAATTTAATTTATTTATTTTTGGTTGCGTTGCGTCTTCATCGCTGTGCGCAGGCTTTCTCTAGTTGTGGCGAGAAGGGGCTACTCTTCATTGCGGCACGTGGGCTTCTCATTGCGGTGGCTTTTCTCGTTGCGGAGCACGGGCTCTAGGCGCACGGGCTTCAGTAGTTGTGGCTCGCGGGCTCTAGAGCGCAGGCTCAGTAGTTATGGCGCACAGGCTTAGTTGCTCCGCAGCATGTGGGATCTTCCCAGACCAGGGATTGAACCCGTGTCCCCTGCATTGGCAGGCGGAGTCTTAATCACTGTGCTACCAGAGAAGCCTGAAACTCGTGCCCACTCTTACCTCTGGGACATGGTAGGGGGACAGCAGCCAGATGCTCCCAGCCTCCTCAGGGGCATCAGTTGGGTCTTAGGTACGTGATGGGAGACGCGTGTGGAAGCGGTTCTCGTCCTGAGATGCCAGGTACGTGGATCTGTGGCCCGTGACCCATTCCTATGTCCTTTCCCTACTGAGCACCAGATCTGCCCGCACTGCTTTGTGAACACAAGTTTGTTTCAAGATCTGTCTCTTTTCCTCCACGGTCAGCCTCGTGCCTGAATGGATGACAGACCACAAGAATGTGTGGCAAGAAGGGCCCCGAGATGGTGTAATCCTGTCCTTACAGACGGAGACGCTGGCTACAGGGGGAGCGACCTGACCAAGGTGACAGGCTGGAGGAAGCAGCACCGCCTTGGCCAGGCAAAGGAGCTCTGCCCTGGTCGCCGAGTTTCCCAGAGTCCATGCCCCTGAGGGACCTGCCCACCTGGAGCCTGTGTCCACCTTCCAGGAACCAGAGCCCAGGAGCCCCGCTCGACAGCCTGTATCCCACGCTTGTCTGCACCTCTAGGTCAAGGTGTGGCCCAGGAATGGCTGTTTGCAGCAGGTGTGAATGTCCTCAGTGTCTGTGTGTGTACACGTCCCCTCAATTGAAGGGCCAGGCTCTAGCCAGCGTGGGAAAGGGGTGGGAGCTTGAGGCAGGGCCCGGAGGTCAGAGCCAGCTTTCCCACAACACCCCCTGCCGTGGAAGCCCAAGGGGTCGAGAATTTCAACTAAAACCTGGCTTCCAGTTCCCTGTACAGATGAGATGATAGAACGTATTTTATTAGGAAGCTGTTGGTTTGGTTTATCATTTTAAATATTTGGCCACGTGGCCCGTGAGCCTCGTTTGTGCTCTTGGTGGGCACTGCCCATGGTGGGGTCGGGCGGGATGGAGACCCAGCTCCCAGGGACCGAGCCACAGAGCAGCCCAGCCCAGGAGTCAATGTGGACATAGTGGAGGATTGAAAACAGAACTCGACTCATGAGAGGACTTGAGTCTGAACCCTGTTCCCTCTCTGCCTGTCTGACCAGGCAGGTCATGGACCTAAACAAACGGCCTCTCCTGATTGCACAAAGCAATGGCATCCAATAGCCTGGGATAGGTTCCCAGCAGCAGAGCCTGAGGTGGGGGCTCATGGGCCATAATTTACGAGGGAAGACCTGGGAAGAACCTACAGGGGCGTGAGAGGAGCAGGACACAGATGAGGGAGGAGCTGGCAGCTCTCAGCTGAGCTTAGATTTTATTTAAATGCATTGGTGCCCTGGAGCTCATTCTCCAGTCCTGGGACTTCACCTTGCTTTTCCCGAGACCCCCCATCACAAATTAGAAGAGCTGATAACCCATAAGAGTTTGCTTCTCTCAGTGTGAACCGTGATGGGAGGACAAGGTGATGGGCACACGGGGGATGGGCTCGGGGCAAGGCAAGCGACAGGTGTGCCGGTGGAAGAAGCCCGGGCTGGCTGGTGGCCGGGCGGACTCACCTTGCTCTCGGAAAAGAATCTCTGTACGATTACCATGTTATACCGGCATTTCTAGGTGAAAACCCTGCAGAGAGACATCAGCGATGAGAAGGGCACACGGAATGGACCCATCTGAGACCAACCCGACGGCACGTGTCTGTCCCAGGGCGGCTCCCACCCATCACGGCCTCAGACCATGCGGCAGACAAGCAGTGCCCTGGTGGCCGGAACCCCCAGGAAGACGTGGGGCTCTGGGTGGGACATCTCACCTGAAATCACCAGGAGTGTGTGCACAGGGCAACTTGGAGGAGACAGAGCTGAGTCCCAGGAAACAGAGCAGCAATCAGCACTTAAGCTTCCTGGAATCTAACGAGGTTAGAAATGGAAAGGATCGTGAAACAACAGTTTTTTATTCAAATGAGAAAGCAAATCCTCAGGGGGATGAAATACTGTACCCAAGGTCACACCCGCAATTAAGGACAAAATCGAAAGATGGACCTACATTCCTGACCTAATCCCTCCTCTTTCCATCTTGTTGTGAGAAACCGAACACAGGGCTATTTCTGGAGGGAGAGAGGAGGATTCAGGTTCAAAGGATTTGTGAGTCACCTCTTTGCCCGTTGCCAACAGCCGTGCACAGCATCCCCAAGCAGCCCTGCGGTGCCCTCCCCTCTCCGTGGCATAATCACAGGATCTGGAGGCTGGCAGCGTCTGATTTGATTCTTGTTATTTCATGGACGAGAAAACTCTGACGGTCCGAGGGGAGTACGAGGGCAGGTGACTAGGAGAATCCCTCAGACAGTAAAATGGCCATTTCGTCCCAGTTACCCCAGCGAGGTCCTGACACCCCCAGACTCTGACAAAGCTCGAGGATGCCGCCCATTAGGTGTCCCTGATGTGGACACAAAGGGGAAATACCTCGCATTAGGAAATGATCTGCCCGGCAGGACGCAGAAGTCATGTTTATCAGGGAAAATGTGTTAAATTCAGTTCCAACCTTGTATCAGAAGGTGACTTTGCTTCCTGAGGGAGAAAACAATCTGAAGGTGAGTAAGGACTGCAAGAAGTGCAAGGAGGTGGGTGTGTGGTGGAAGCGGTGGCGTCAGGGGTCCTGCAGTGTGTGTAGGGAGGTGTGTCTTTCTCCCTTCCTGTACCCACACTGGAGGTGACCCTGGGTCCCGAGTGAATTTAAGGGAAAGTGTGATACTAGCTGTCCTAGCCTCCGTCTGACTCTTCCCTCTCAAGCATCACACACACCATCAGGCCCTTTGGAGCACTCGCTCTAAACCTCCTGTGGTGCGTCCCAGGAAAAAAATTTAAATGTCTCCAGGAATGAACATTCCTCGTCTCAGCTTGAACTCAGCATGGGTGACACATCTCGGGGTGGTCCTGTATTATTGTCGATGAAAGTAAGTTTCTATTGAGTGCCTATTCCTTGCCAGGTACTTGATTTTGAAGGGTCATCTCCCTTCTGTACAGCAGCCCTATACACAGGACCAGATCATCCTCTTACCTGCGCGATGAGACAGACTGAGGCTGGTGAGAGGTCACCTTGTCATGTGGACCCAGGCGGGCTTGATGCCAAAACCACTGGCATCGTGGAAAGAGTGGGGCAGACCTGAGGTCAAGTCCTGATTCCTCAGGGTCAACTCCTCCTTGATGTAAGGCTCTCAGAAACGTGTCAGGACCTTCTCTGAGCTCCACACTCACACCTGAGAACCTGGGTCTGAGAAAACCAGTTCTGGGGTCCCCAGTTTTGATGTGTATCTGAATCAGCTGTGGCAAGTCAAACCCAAGAACCTCAGGCCTCCCCGACAGGAGAAGCAGGACAGGTGGGGCCGGAATCTCTGCACAGGTAAGCTGGCAAGACAGCAAAGGTCGAGGCCGGCCAGCCATGTCGCCAGTCTCTGGGGCAGAGTGCCGACCCCAGACTCTCCAGCAGGGTTGGCTGGCAGTGGGGTGGGAATCTACCCTTCTGACACGTTCCAGGTGATGCTGACACTGCTGGTCAGGGACCACGCTGTATTGTGACGAACACCTGGAAAGGGAAAGTCAGGTGCTAGTGCAGGGTCTGGGGGACTGGGGCCCGTCCTGGGATTGGGGGCTGCTCTCCCTGCACAAACTTAGATGTGCTGTTTGCTCAGGATGGTGAGATCCAGCCGGAGCCCCATGTTTTACTCCATGTTAAAGAGAGAATGTCAAGCCGTTGATTAATTCCAAAGATTCATGAATATTTCAGGTTGTAGAATAGTCCTGCTCTAAAGGACAGTTTTTCTGAGTTACCTTGTTTAACAAATAAGTCACTAGAGGCTCCAAGAAATAAAGTGACCAGATGACAAGCAGATAGCAGGTTAGCTACGGCCCAGCCTGGACTAGAGTCCAGCCCTCCTGGTGTCCCGTTCTCTAGGGGCCTGAGACCCTCCTGGCTGGAACCTCAGTAGCGACAGCACCTGGACGTGCCAGCAGACTGTGCCAAGGGCTGTGCCATCCCAGGGGCCATCGACATCCTTGGGGTTGGATATACCTCCCGACCCTCAGAGGAGGGGACGTGTGGGCCCCTGGACCATGAAGGTGATTCTAGGAGTCAGAGGCTCAGGTGCCCTGGCCCCACCGTACCTGCTGGTACTCTCTTCCTTCACGGGGTCCTGGAGGCAAGGGACTTGCAGTCAGACATCTGTGACACTGTCTGTCTTGAATCCGCCTAACTCCCCCTTCCCCGCCCAGGTGTCCCTGCACGGGTCTCTCCATCTCCACTCCGATCATCTTCACCCACGTTTAAACTACGCCAACCTGAGACGTCTCATCTCGGGCTCTCTGGACAATTTGCCGGTGATTATTCTGCTACTAATACACTGGCCTCTCGGATGGAAAACCACTAGTTTGATTAGAAGGCGAGAGAGAGGCACAGACCCAAACCTTTGGGAAGAGACTTCAGGCACGCACAGAACACCCTGGAGGTGACGCGGGCCCAGGACAGGACACAGCGGGGAGGGTGGTGAGGATGTCACTTCTACCTTGCCCTGAAAGAGCAGACGGAGGGAGCCGCTGGTGCTCCCTGGAGGGACCGCGCGCAGACACTAGCCTCACGCAAGCTCACTGGGTCACGCCTTCCTAGACAGTCTCTGCTCAGCCCCCCAGGTGGCTCCCGCCCTACAGCCTGGGCTCCTGGGGACAGGAAGGCCTTGAGAGCACATCCTCAGGGGTGTGTCACTCAGGCCTTCACTTGCCCGGGGCCCTTCTGAGCCTCAGTTTCCCCATCTGTGCAAGGAGGCTGGTGACCTGCTGACCTGCTGGCTCCGGCCCTGTCGAGCTCCTCCTGAGGGGGAGGAGACCCCTGGGGGAGGGGAAGGAAGGAGAGGGGAAGGAGAGGGTCAGACGGGGTCTGAATGCAGCCTCAGTCCCCTCGCTCTCGTCTGGAAAAGGGACCAAGCCCACCACTGGCTCACAGCCATGAAGACCTGAGCACTGTCCTTTGACCCTCCCATCACATCAGCAGAGCTGGGCCGTTGAGGTTTTGGGAACCAAGGCTCTGAAGCAGGAGGTTAGTCCTGCGCTCAGGATATCAGCAGAGGGGCAGACTGGGCCTCACCTGTCTGCACCGGTGGACGAGGGGAGGACGAGGTCCCCTGGCCCCTGGGCTCGGAGGGCATCCTGGCTCTGGTGGACTCCTCAGCAGAGCACAGGGAGGCCAGCCCCTCTTCCCCCTCCCAGGGGGTAACACCCAACATGGAGAGGGACCGGAAGGATGCTTGTGGGCATCTCCCACATGTGCCCCCTGCAGAGGGTGAGTGTGGACAGGACCCCCGGATGGAGGTGGGGGTCCCCGGCACCGTGGGCTGTGCCGGCAGGCTCGCTCTGTGGTGAGGGGCAGGGGAGGTCGTGGTTTCTGTTGGGACACCTGTGAACGGCTCTTGGGGGTCTCTTACCCTTCCACACACCTGGTAAATCAGGTTGTGGGACCCATGAAGAACCCTGGTGAGGCTATTGTTGGAATTGTATTATGTTGAGAGATCAATCTGGGGACACTGGACAGCTCTAGAACATTGAGAATTCCTGCCCGTAAACATATGTCTCTCCACTTATGTATGACTTTTGTAACGGCTTTTAATGAAGCATCAAACATTTTCATGTTAAGGTCTTGCGTTTTAAACATTGATTTTTAGTTTCCTTATATTTGTGCCATTCTCCACAAAATCTTTCAATTGGATTTTCGAACAGTTGTTTGAGTACAAAATACAATAAACTTTAGTATACGGTCCACATTTTAAACAACAGCACTAGGTTCTGTTATTATTTCTCATCATTTGCCTGTAGGATCTTTCGTTTTCTGTGTGGTAACATCTGAAAGATGGCTGTTTCCTTCTTCCCAGGCGCGTCCGCTGTTGGTCTCACCGCTCTGACTGGACAGTCCCGCCTGGATGCACAAAAGTGCAAGTGGTAGTCATCTTGTCTTGTTTTTATTTTTTTTTTCTTGTTCCTACTTTTTTTTTTTCTTGCTCCTGTTTTGAAGCGGAAAGCTTCTGACATTTCACACTTAGGTAGGATTTTTCTTCCTACCTATCATGCAGATATCTTTTATTAAACTAAGAAATTTTCTTATTGATTTCTATTTTGCTAAGAATTTTTGCCATGGATTTTTATCAAATTTATCAAAGACTTTTTTCTGCTTTCATTGAGCTAACTATATGGTCGTTTTCTTTTAATTATTACAGTGGTGAATTATATTATTTGATTTTCTAATGTTGAAACAATATTGCCTTCTGCAATAATTTCAACATACTCATGAGCATTGTGTTTTTTTTTTTTTTTGCGGTACACGGGCCTCTCACTGTTGTGGCCTCTCCCGTTGGGGAGCACAGGCTCCGGACGTGCAGGCTCAGTGGCCATGGCTCATGGGCCCAGCCACTCCGCGGCGTGTGGGATCTTCCGGGACCGGGGCACAAACCCGTGTCCCCTGCATCGGCAGGTGGACTCTCAACCACTGTGCCACCAGGGAAGCCCGAGCATTGTCTTTTTAATCTAATGCAGAATTTGTTTAAACATTTTGCATCTATGATCCTGCTGGAGGTTGGTCTGATTTTCCTTTCCTGTGTCTGGTTTTAGCATCAGCATTCGGCCAGCTCAGTGAAGGGGTCTCCTTCTCTGGGAGGGTTTGTGTAGGGCGGGGACTGTATGCTCCTTGGGGAACCTCCATGCATCCAGGGCATGTGGCTTGTGTTTTCTGTACACACCGATGGCCTGGATTCAAATCCTGGCTCCGCTCCCTGTGACCCCGGGCAGGTCTCAACACCTCCCCGGACCCCAGTTAACTCACTCTCGGGTCTGAACAGCACACACCCCTCAAGGGGGTCATTAGGACAGTGTTAATACACACAAGTCCCTGAGAGTAAAGCCTGGCACGTGATAGACATGCTTTCAGCAAGTCCAGAAAGCGCTGTCCGGGAGCTGAGTGCAGACTCATCTGTGGGCGACTTTCCAATGCTCACTGCGTGTGTTTAATCACAAGGGGATTGGGCTTGGTCCAGTGCCCTTTCCTCTCCATTCAGTCTGATCACTTACAGTTCTCTAAGAACGTGTCAATTTTACCAAATTTTCAAATTCATATTTTCCGTTATTGAAAGCGTTAATTCTCTGCTTCATCCGTAATTATACAAAGTTTTTCATTCTGAATCTTGTTTATGTCGTTTCTCTGCCTTCCTCCATCAATTTTTCAATTTTACTGGTCTTTTCAGCAACAAGCTTTTGAATGTGTTGATTTTCTCTGTTTCATTAATTGCTTCCTTTGTCTTTATCTCTCCTTCCCGCTGTTTTCATTGGGCTTCGTTTGTGGATTCTTTTCTAGCATCTCAAGTTCTGTGCTCCCATTTTCAGCATTTCTTCTCTTCTGATACAGTCACGTAAAGCGTACAGCACCCCCGCTGTCTGTCTCAGGATCGGGATTTTATTTATGTATTTGAGTGGTAGCCATTCTTGAGTTTCCATGTTCACTTCTTTGCCTCGTGTGTTACTTATACATTTTTTAAATGCTTATTTCTTGTGCCGGAGGCCGTCAGCCCTGGTGGTATCATTGATTTACAGGTGAGTCTTGTCTCATTGACCGCCGGGTGAGGCTAGATCCTGATCCTGCCTGCGGTGCCTGGGACGACAGGATCCCGAGTCGCAAAGTGTGAATCCTGTTCCCACCGCTAGGCCTGTCACAGGCTTCCAGGGGCGCCGTGATCCATTTGGGGTCTGTCACCTGGGATGAGGACGATTGAACACAAACGTCTGTTGTCAGCTCCCCGGCACCTACTCCAGGAAGCTAACCCATCAGAACCAGGGGCCTTTGCAATGCCAGAGGGACCCCACTTCTGCCTGTAGGGAGAAGATGCCCCTGTTACTCAAATCCTGTGCCGTGTCAGGGGAGAATGACTGAGGTGTTTACACTTGTGGAGTAGAGATGGAGAGTGGGAGCTGGGCTTTTGGGCTCCTCTTCTGACGACACCAATGTTTTAGTGCCAGAGGGGAGCATGACAGAGCTGGAACCTTGGGATTCCACAGGCTGCCGTCCCCTCCTCATTTTCGATCCTGCCCTAGGGATAACGCAGGCCTGTAGGGATGCAGGTGCAGATGCAAGGCAAAGGTCCCACCTCTGAGATAGCGGGGCTTCCTCCCTTTCTGTAGACTGTGCTTTCTCACATGACACCTGCTTGGGCAACTCAATCTTTGCACCTGGAAATTGACATCACGGTGCAACCTGCCATCAGAATCCAAAGGATAAAAGGACACCATCTGCTTTGAAGAGTTCCCCACCGTGATATCAGCCTGACCTTTTTATCTTGAAATGTGCGCCATCTTGCAAGAAACTATGTTAGAGGGAGGGGCTGAATCTTTATTCCAGGGATGTGACTTTCCCTGCTACATTCGTTAGGATGGGCTGGCCTTGGACAACATTGAATAAGATGCTATTTCTAGTCTGAAATGACATCATCGCGGTAGGCACCTCTGGCCTCCAGTTCTGGTGAAGAACATGACATATTCCCTGAGAGGTCATTTTCCTCCCTGGTCAAATCTATATTTTGTGATGTCATTTCATCATGGCCCAAAGAATGTTCATTTCAGCCAGAGTTTCCTTCCTACATGTCATCAGAGATGCATTAAAGAGGAGATAGTTGTGTTTTTAAAAAATTTATTTTTATTAATTTATTTTTGGCTGTGTCGGGTCTTCGTTGCTGCACAGGGACTTTCTCCAGTTGCGGCGAGCGGGAGCTACTCTTCGTGCAGAGTGCGGGCTTCTCATGGCAGTGACTTCTCGTTGCGGAGCACGGGCTCTAGGCATGTGGGCTTCAGTAGTTCTGGCACACGGGCTCAGTAGTTGTGTCTCGCAGGCTCTAGAGCACAGGTTCAGTAGTTGTGGTGCACGGGCTTAGTTGCTCCATGGCATGTGAGATCTTCCTGGACCAGAGATTGAACCTGTGTCCCCTGCACTGGCAGGCAGATTCTTAACCACTGAGCCACGAGGGAGGTCCTAAAGAGGAGACAGTTTTATCTAGTGTTTAAGGAACAAATTTCGGAGAGTATCTTATGATCGTTGGATGAGTACTTTTGGAGATCATTGCTGTGGTGATGCAGATACCACATTCTGTCCTATTAAAGCCCTTTCTGCCATTTGGCAAAACACGACAACACAGAATAACACTCTGTGGCTCATCTCTGGAAAACACAGTTCAACAGACATCATTTCTATCGACTTTGGGAAAAAACCATCCCTGTCTTTGGGTTGAAAAAGAGAAAAATGCTAATGGCATTTTCTTCTCAGGAGCAAGCTCTTCTGGGGACTGAGTAGAAATGAACTTGGCAATGATCAATATTTCAACTCAGAAGGAGATTGATTCAACCTCTGGAGAATTATTTGATCATTTTTGGCATCTAGCCGAGAAGCCCTAATTCCATCATCAAAGTGCTTTCTGCCCCGAGAGGAACAGGAAGCAGAGCTGACATGCAAACAGGGACCTCGTGTCAGATAAGAACAGCATGAGCAGCCCTTATTCGCCCCGGCTGAGCAGAGCCCGGCAGGCAGGGGCTCAGGTCTTAATATGTTTGCTTCACAAATAATATGACTAACGAGTACATTTTAGGGAGGCCCTAAAAATCAAACTTCATTGAGGCAAAAGGTACACACTATAAAGTGCATCTATTTTCAGTACAGTGTTTGATGGGTTTTGACAAATGTATGTACTGTGTAATCACAGTTGTAGTCAAGTGTCCAATACGTCCATCACCCCAAATCCCCTCCTGCTCCTCTGTGATCAATACCTCCCCAAGCCCAGACCCAGGCTGTCACAATAGTTTAGATTTGCCTTTCCTGGAGCTCCGTACAAGTGGAATCATGCAGTATGTATGCTTTTGCGTCTGGCTTAGTTTGCTCAGCATGTTTTTGGGATCCACCCATGTCGTACGTGTATCCACAGTCACCCATTTCTATTGACAGTAAATACTTGGTTTTCCCCCAGCTCTTGGCTCTCACGAGTAAAGTTGCTATGAACGTTAGCGGGCAACTTTCTGTGTGGGCTTGTGTTCATACTCTGGTGGTAAGTGTATGTTTCATTTTATAAGAAACCTCCAAACTGTTTTCCAAAATATCTGAGTCCCAGTTCTTCCAAATCCTAGCCAACATTCGGCGTTGTCGGTCCATTTAAAAATTTCAGCCATTCTGGTGTGTGTGGTGGTAGTATCTTGCGCCTGTAATTTGAGTTTCCCTAATGAAAAATGAACATTTTCTTCATGTGGGTGGCAGTCATTCACGTGTCTTGTTTATGGTGTCTGTTTAAATCACAGTTTTAACAGAGCATTACTAAAACTCAAAGAATTAAGATCCCCTCAGCGAATGAATCAGATAGCTAGTGGTATCTTCTTATAAGTTGAGTCATATAGGCTGTGGTATAAAGTGTATTCTTAATCTCTTATGTGTATTATTAATACCTCATGTGGCTGAAGCTCTAACTGTAATCAATGCCTCTGTATCAACCCTGCTCAGTGGCTAATTTCCCAAATAAAGTGGTGAGATCACCACTCGACGGTCTGCCCTGTTGATCCTGGCAAACCCAAGGCCTGTCAAGGGGCCATTGTCTCAGCACCAGGGTGCTGTTGACGAGTGGGCTGTGGTCTAGGTGAGCTGAGACAGGTGAGCAGGGGCGAAACTGTCCCCCAGGCCAATGCACAGGCCCAGGGCCCCCTTGAAGACAGTCCCCTGGGGCCACTGGTAGTGACAGGGTGGTTGGAGCCCTGGTGGGGAGGACTGTGCTGGTGGGGGGACCCTCTTGCTTCTGCCTCCACGTTAGGGAAATGAGGCTCCCCTGGCCCCTTGTCAGGCCTTGGGTTTGCTGGGATTTCAAGTGGGCCTGGGATTCCCAGGATGAACCTGCTGTGTGTTTGTTGCCGTAAACAGCTGACTCTCCAAGTCCAAGTTCGTACTTCTACCAGTCTGTGAGCACCACATGAATGTCGCCATGTAAAATGAAGAACTGGTCTTCGAATCCCACAGCCTTTCTATGGGACATCCTAGTCTTTCCCCATGGGCCCCGCTCCAGCCAGAAGGGAGCAGCTCACAGCCTCCGTCCCCCACCTCCTGGTCCAGCAACACGACATCATCAGTATCTCAGAGGAAGCCAGCCTGATCCACACACAAGTAACACAAACACCCCGCAGCCAGGAAGGCTCCTGACTCCACAACCACCAAAACCACGCAGTGTTGGGCTATGAGCCGCAGGCTTCCTGGGACTTCTAAAATCTAGAAGCCTGGGCTTCCCTGGTGTCACAGTGGTTAAGAATCAGCCTGCTAATGCAGGGGACATGGGTTCGAGCCCTGGTCCGGAAAGATCCCACATGCCACGGAGCAACTAAGCCCGCGCACCACAGCTACCGAGCCTGAGCCCTAGAGCCCGTGTTCCGCAACAAGAGAAGCCACCGCAATGAGAAGCCCGCGCACCTCAACAAAGAGTAGCCCCCGCTCGCCGCAACTAGAGAAAGCCCGCGCAGCAACAAAGACCCAGCACAGCCAAATATACATATTTTTAAAAATGTTTCTTTTTGCCCAGGAAATGGTCAAAGACCCGAAGATAACTGAAAAAAATAAAATAAAATCTAGAAGCCTTTTTTTTAATGCCTGATGTGTTAAGACATACTTGTTATCTGCTCATCACTCCCAATTTTACAGACTGGGTGAGCTCGTAGAGATGGGCTGGAGCACACGGCGGTCAGGGGGACAGGACCCGGGCAGTGGTCTGGGAGCCTCCCTCCCACGGCCTGGGTCAGGGATGCAGCCGGGGGCGTGGTCCTGACTTCTCCACCAGCAGATGTCACAGCCTGGCTCTGCGCGGCCTTGCTCATCCTGGCTCTAACCTTCCCTTCACGGTTCTGCCCTTTGCCAGCCCTTCCCCCGGGACTGTTTCAGCAACAGGTTCCAAGTCTAACCCAGTCTCCTCTGATGGGCATGCGTGGTGTGTACTCAGGCCCGAGTCCCTGCTGCCAGGGCAATGGGAGGCTTCTGTCTGGACCCACCGCTTTAGTCCAGTTCCGTTACTGTCTCAGTGGCTGCTGTGAATCTCTGTGATTCATCTCAGGCCCAAGTGGGTGCAGCTCTCGGTCAGTGAAGACTCCTCATATTGGTCTAGTCTGTGCTGTGGCAGACCGTCTAACCCAAGCCTCCCTTTAAAATGCAATGCTGCTTCTCCGCCTGTCAAGAACCTCTTCCTCCTGGACCTGGGTGCCCCCGAACATGGGTGTTACCTGGATCCGGGTACTTCCTGGACCCTGCTCTGACAGATGAGTGTGGGAAGTGTTGCTGGGCAGACTCCAGAGCCCAGATGTCCTCAGCTCCCACCTTCACTGCCCCTGAAGCCCTGGGCCTACTGGTTGTGAAGAGGCCTGGGCTGGCCTCCTAGATGGTGAGAGGCCACTTAGAGGACTCGGAGGTGTCCAACAGCTCATGCCACCTGCCGGCCCTCGTGAACCCCTAGCCCCAGGGAGGCCCTCAGAGACTGCAGCACACATGTGAGCCTAGGGGACCAACAGAAGACTCCCTGGTGGCCAGCCCCCAGATTTCGAGAAGCAGATTATTGTGAGTTACAGACACTGTGTATTGAGGGTTGTTAATTATCCTTTGATGCACAGAGTTTTCAAGATGCCTTCTTCACTCTGGACTTCTGATCCACTCAGGAAGGATCTAGGCCGGGAGTCCAGCCCCATGGTCCTGGGGACATTGCCAGGAGGGCATTTGGGACGTTTCACATCATCAGTAGGTGAAAGCGGGACTCGGCCCAGCCACTGCTGCCACCTCATCTATGGCAAAATAAGTCAAAAGTCCCAGTTTCTGCACATGCAGAGAGGCAGGTGATCATGAACTTGAGCCCATCTAAGATGAAGAAATCTGGAACATTCGGCTAAAAGCAGAAGAGGAATTCGACTCTTATTTTATTTCTGTTATCCCTAATTGGGAAAACGCATCTCAAAACTTCTATGCACAGAGATGCCTTAACATAGAAGCGTCCATCTGTCTGTACCTACCCCCTTCCTTTGCCTACACCTTCCTTTGCTCTGATTTCTATTCTGTTCTAAATCCCAGAGAAAGTCCTAACAGGACAGGAAAACTGAATTTTCACTACTGAAATAATAAAGACACTCCTTTCAGGGAATCTGTTTATTCATTCATTTTAGCATGCACTTTTTCATTGCCTTTATAGTCTACGTAGAGCGGTAGGGTCTATAGAAAGTTCTGAATCAGATCTGCTCCTGGTCATCGAGAATCCGACAGTCTAGTTGGGGAAACAGATCATTAAACATCCTGAGAACTGTTGTGATAAAGGATATCTATGCTATAAAAGGTGCAATGGAAATGCTTAGCAAAGGCAAGAGCGCGGCCTTCAGGGAGGTCAGGCAAGGGTTTCCTGAGGAATTCCGGGTAAATGCGGTCATTGAGTCCTAAAAGAATAGTTTAGGGTAAAGACATGGCAGGTAAAAAGATTATCACAAGAAAGAACTAAAAAGGGGGAAGGAGAGAAAAAGAGATTGAGGGAGAGGTTAGAGGTGGCTCTTCATCCAGAATCTAGGGGTTCAGGTGCTTCTGGGACAGAGGGGAGTCAGGGGCTGGAGGGGGTCAGACAGAAACTACCTCTGATGCTCTGATGGCAAGTTTACGACATATTGTGAAGGCAGTTTAAAGGGCCTGGAAGCTTGATCTGCCATGTAGCCTCGTCCAACACGTGTATCGGGAGGCTGGCTTAGCGCAGCGCATGTGGAAGCAGGTGAGATGGGCTGATGGGTGGCTGAGACCTGGCCAAGGCTTGAACTCACGTGTGGCCCTGGAGACGGGCACGAGGGACCCCGCCAGAGACGTGCTGGACCCAGACTGCCCAGGACATGGAGGCCGGAAGGAGGATTCCAGGAGCTCAGCCCTCCTGGTCTGGCGTGGTGAAGCGCCCCTGTCTGAGATGTCCACCCTCAGGGACAGGGATGCCTGCCCAGCCACATGCTCACCTCGTGACAGCAGAGGCGGTGGCCTTGCTTCCTTCACTGGGGCCTTGTCTTAGGATCTCTGCCCACACGGGCAGGTCCCGCAGACACGGCTAATGGTGGGTTCGGAGAGTCACAGACGGTTCCCCTATTTTTGTTAATTCAGATATTTTCCCCAGTGCTTGCATTGCCACAACATGAATTGGATGTCATGAGGTTCCTCAGTTAGATAACAGGATTTGCTCAGACTTGACTGAGATTGGCTCTAACCTGATCAGGATCTGGGACCAAAGCTGAATGAGAGCAAAGAAAGGCACTTCCTGGGCTTCTGTTCGCCCTTGAGATGCCCTTGTTGTTCTTTGTTGTCACCCTTCCAGGATTGCTGGCGTCACATCTCACGATTGCCAAGATGACAAAAGACTCTGAATAGCTGTGGCATATGGATTTAAGGACAAAGGAGGAAACTTTTAGATTGGTTTCAGCTATAGATAAACCAATTTCTAAATTTCAATTTGCAATAGGCAAGCACACAGGTATAAAGCTCCTTATTGTTGAAATTCCTGCAAGAATGCATCTTTGCTATCTTAGGAACTTTAGTCCGTAAACCCGTTTTCCCTTCGAAATGTTTGTTGTGATAGACGATCTTTTGGTAATACAAGGACACTTAGTGATGCAATAAGGCCACTGTTGCCAGGCCTTCCCAATGACCCCTACAATGAGGCTGGACCAGCAGAGCTGATTTCTTCCAACTGTCCTGTTGAACCACTTTTTACCTTCTCAGCTCCCTACATATCTACCCAGTAACCCCACTGGAAGATAGAAGAAGGATTTAAATGTAAGTCCTTTGTCCAGTCTCCTCCACAGAATCAGATACGAGGTAGAATTAAGTCACACTCCTGCACCCAGGTCAAGGTTTCAGGGACCCCCAGGCCCCAAGTCTCCTTTACAGCTGACCAACCCCAGAGAGGATACGTCCCAATTATCCTCGGAGCTTCCACGACCCCAGCGGCTGGAGCTCCCAGAGGCCGATGCTGCCTGCTTGTGCTTGTTGCCGACTCACTTCACCTCCTCGCTTTCCAGGCCTGGTCTTCCTCTTGAACAACCAGAACCCTGCAGTAAAATCAAGTCCACTTCAACGGGGCTCTGACACCAGGCCTCTTCCTTACTCTGAGCAGGTTCCTGGGAGTTGTGCAGTGTGTAACACGCACAGCCATTCCCAGAGGCCCTGCTTGCTTCCGCCAATCCACTTTCCAAACCAGACTCTGATCAGTGCCCCCAGTTTCACAGAAGGAGCTTCTCCTGGCCTGACACTTGGGCGCCTGACTGGTCTGGTTTCCTGCTCTTTGCTCTGGGAGCTCAGTGAGGGACTCTGACTCATGTAACATCTGGGAATGAAGAGTGTTCTGCTCCCTCAGCCCGTGGGCTGGGCACTCAGCTCCCTTCACAGACTCGCCCCAAGCCTGGCACATGGGCGATGCCAACATGGAACCACGGACCACTGGTTTGTCCAACAAGTGCCCCCAGCACCGCTTCCATGCAGCTCCTGGTTTCCCAGCCTCAGACCAGTGCCGAGCTCTAGTGAGACGTCACACACACAATTCTCCTGAGTGACTGTGTCCACAACTTGATGACCTGTTGGAGTTTTAACTCATGTCAAGTGGATTGGCAACTACACAGCATTTTGCTTACAAAGTTAATGTTAATTTTGCTTAATTGACCAATCTATGATTTAAAAGGTCACAATGGCTTTCCATGGAAAGCTCCTCAGCAATAAAAAGAACCAACAAGTGACACATTTGGATGAATCTCAAGGAAATTATGCTGAGTGGAAAAAAGCTAATATCAGAAGAGCACACACTGCATGATTCCATTTATGTAATGTTCATGAAATAACATAATTTTAGAGATAGAGGACGGGTTGGTGATTGCCAAGGGTGAGGGGAGGGATGGGATGGGGAGGGTGGGTGTGGTGGTGAAGCAGCAGCAAGAGGGGCCCTGTGGTGAGTCTCCTGACTGTGTGGTGTTTACACCTGTGATGAATTTGCACAGAGCTACCCCTCACCTCCCACAAGTACACACAAATGAACGCATGGAGAACTCTTGGCATCTGAATAGTCCTGTGGGTGGTACCAATGTCCGTATCCTAGAGGCGCCTCTTGGCACCTCTCTGTGCCTCCACTTCCTCATGGGGATGAAGATAAGGTGCTGGTCTGTGGAGTTTTTGGAGGGATTAAATGATACAGTGGAGACAAAGCAGTCAGCCCGGTGAATGGCGCATCACATTCATGATCTATTGAGTTTTCCATCCATCCATCCATCCATCCATCCACCCATCCATCCATCCCTCCCTCCATCTGTCTGTTCTTCCACCCATTAATCCATCCCCTTGATGGGGTAGGTTGGGGGGCAGGTGGTGGTGATTACCAAAATTATAACACGAGCTGGCAAAGACAGCAAGGAATTCAAAGCAACACTGACCTGGTTACTGTATGTATAGTTTTGTTTTTTCCTTCCTTCTTCTGCCATAAAAGTTCTGCCCTCTTCTCTGAATTCCCCAGAGCTTATGTTTACCTTCTGAACCCCACTGTACAACACATTCTTTCCATTAAGAATAAACAGAAAACTATTCAGTCGTACCCCAGAACTTCTGATTCATCAGCCCTGGTACGTGTGTTTTCATTTATTCCCAACAATCCCTCCAGCCACTGATGGAGACATCCAAAAGTTCATGCTAATCTGCATTTGAATCCCTTGGGAAGGACCCGAGAAGCCCCAGGAAAGTGTGTTGATGCATCTAAAGGAGATAAATTATTCAACAAATTATTGAGCAAAATACTGTCACAAAACTTAATCAAAGAAGTTACTGATGATGTAACTTCTTTAAAGAAGTTTAACTTCTTAACTTTAAAATCCATCTTTTCCTCAATACCTTCATTTCATAAAAGGAGATCCCAAGAGTCAGTCCAAACCAGGGTTGGGGAGGAGGGGGGTCAGAGTAAAGAGCCAGTCGTAGCAGCCAGACCACTGGCAACAGCAGAAAGTCCATATGCAGTGTTGGTTCCCACCTCGAGCGACCATGAAAGGTCCTCCTGTGATGGGAGGTACCAGCCAGGTAGGCTTGCTGTCTGCCCCTGATTTCCTTACCCAACCCCACCAAGCACTTCTACTCTGCAAAGCTCCTTGCCCTTTTATTCATTATAATCTGTGAAATACTGTCTCAGAAATATTTTCTATTTTATTGAACAACATGAATTGGACCTAGCTCTTCCTGAAGGCCAACAACGTGCCCGGCACACGTCTCAGCGTGTTACAGGTGTGATATCACCTGACGCTCACGGTGGAGGGATGCTCTCCCTACAGGGGGACGACCGAGGCATAGAGGTGGTTTGAGGGACTTGCTGCCTGTCACCTGGGTATCCCCATGCCCTCTCTGGCCCCTTGCATAACTCCCAAGGGGTAGAGACCCAGGAAAGGAGCCGCCTTTGTGGCTGGCGTGGCCACGTCTCCACTCACACACACCGGCACCCTCATGCTGCAGCTCCTGCCCCATCACTCTAAGACCCCCAGTGTGGCTCAGCCCCAGCCAGCTGTGAGCAGACCCCTCAGCATCTTCATTACAGCCCTGGTGGATTTGCTTTTATTTCAATCACCTGTGCTCCTTCAGGTCCTTGGCAGCCTGCGTGAACTTTGAGGATTCTTACTGTGAGTGACCAGCTCCCTTCCAGACAGGTGACACCTCTGAGGTGCAAATCCTATCAATCCTGACTGCACTTTTCACCAGGGGCTGCATTTTCAATCTGAACTGCAGTTTCCTTTTAAACAACAGCACATTAAAAAAAAAAACTGATTTAAAAAGTAAAACAGGGGCTGGGAGGGGTGGAGAGGGGCAAAGCAGGAAGAAATTCAATGGAAATGACTGTGACAGCTGACTTTTCAAAGGTGGTGATAGGCTGCGTCCCCTCCTGAGAGGCGATTTGGGGTCATTTGTCTCCTTAAGCGAAGGCACAGAAGTTTACCCCACATGCTCAGAGAGTGTGTTTTGATGAGTCACCAGGCTTCCTGTAGCCTGATGCAGAGAACGACAACGGCGAAGCAACAGGCCAACTGATTATCACTTATAAATTAGGAAGAAACTTTGAGCAGCCATCAGCTCTCACAGCCTGTCTTGAAGACACACTTATTTCAGCAGAGTCAATGGAAAGTGGAAGGCATTTCAGTCCAAACAGATAAAGTTACTGCCTGGTGGAATGTCCGGGCTGAAAGGAAACTCAATCACCGTTTTTCTATCCTGTTCGAGAATTTCCTCTTTAATATCCTCACCAAGGGTTTAAATGATGGATATCCTCACCAAGTTACAAGGCTTTGAAATAACTTGCCACAAAATGTGCAATAATTTTAAAACCAAAAAGTAGGTAAGTACCAGTTGACTGAGGAAGCAGAATTGGGGCTGGTGTCCGTTTGGAGTTTCCTGGCAGCCAAGGCAGGGGTAAGGAAGAGTGTCTGTTACAGAGAGGGGACTGGCCCTTCCTGGGGGAGGCGTCATCTCACTGAGTCTTCGAGCCTTTGCTCCCTGCCCGGAGGATGGAGGATGACTCAGTAGGGTCTGCCTTCCGAGGCCCGTGTCTGGGTTCGCCTTGGAAAAAACCTAGGGCAGAGCACGGAAGCACAGCTCAGTGAAGGAAACTTGACAAGGGCAGAAGAGAGGGTCTGATGACCCAACCCAATTCAAGTTGGGGCTTAGAATACTGGAGAAATAGATGAACTGGATAGTTTTTAAAGTGTCCTCCAAAAATGGCCTTTCAGTCAGGCTCTGTATGTATACTGTCCATCAATAATTTGAAGGTGATCTCTAGGGAACAAGACTTGTTTTGAGAACTGGGGCCTGATTCACCCGCTTAGGAAACAGGAGACAATATGGGAAGCCTCAGTTCATTCATGAGAGGCGCTGCTCTGGGTGAAGATTTTATATGCCCTCACAAAGGTAGAGTGTCACAGTAAAGAGACTGTTTCCTCAAAAAGTTGTCTTCTGCCTTATTCAGCTGCTGCACGGCACCATCTATTAAGACTCCATGCAGTGTGAATGTGATTACTATGGCCTAGGAAATTTTCAAGGTAGATATTTCCATGTGGCAGACACCAAAGAAAAATCTGAACTGTGCCTCTCCTGAGGGTTTAATTTTGAGAGATGTCACTTTCTGCTGGAATGAATTCGTGGCTGAACACGTACATGCAACCCAATTAGCCTGCATTTTGGAGCCAGTGAACAAGGACCGATTTTAGTTTGGAGGACAATTCTGCTTCTGGTTCGGAATTGCTGGCCTTGGCATGCTTTGTGTCGTGTGTTAGATCACAGACTCTCTTAATGATAAGAAGCCCCTATTTCCAACATGCAAACCCAAATTTCCCAGTGATCTTTGAGAGGGTCATCCAGATATTGTTCCAGATCTTTAAGATATTTGTTATGAAAAGAAGGGAGGGGTCCCAGCCCCTCTGTCTGTCTCAGGGTGAAAGGGACCCACCACCTGCTTGGTGGCTGTCATAGCAGACTTGCAGGCTGCTCGGAATCTTGAGTCGGAGCTTTGTAGGAGCAGCAATAACCAGGAGCCTCTGATCGTTCATTTTAACCCAGACTCAGAATCAAAGGACACAGGAAGGTCGAGTAAAGCTACAGAAACTGTGTTCTCAGTTGTAACAGATTTTACAGGAAGATGTTGGGGAATCTGACACCCACTGAACTTGGCAGGACTCCACTGGGTCTCACACCCGACACCGGCCCATTGTACATAACTGAATTGAGAGAACATTCAGTGGGACAAATGCCACTGAGTGTAGAAAAGGAGTCAGTCCCTCTGGGAAAAAGGAAGGCTCAGGAATTTTAGGGTTTGGACACCCCGAGATTAGGAGAGGTGCTAAGATCATAATGATGAAGGAGGTGGAAATAACCCTGTAGCTTAAACGAACTTGATTTGGGATGAGGCCATGCACTGATGACGACGTAGCGTTGTCATGACAGTGACCAGTGGCTTCCTAATTCGGATTGGCTCCTGAGTGTAGGGAATCTCACTGGACACCTGAGGAAAGGGAGACCCGTCTTGTGATGAACCCCTGCAGGAAAAGTGTTCCAAGGCCCAAAGCAGCCAGGAACTTGGGGTACAGCACAGGGGCTGTCGGAGGGGCTGAAACTCGGTGAGAAGGATGGAGGGAGGGGAGGCAGGCAGATCCGGGACCACAGAGGCCGGTGAGGGTGTTCTCTCCTCTAAGGACAGTGGGAACCTTTGGAGGGTTTCAAAAGGACAAACGATCGTTCTCACATTTTTAAAAGAGCATCTTACTGCTGGTGAAGAATGGATAAAGTGGTGGCCAGGTCTTCAGGGAGTGTTTGGTTTGAGTTGTGTTTTTTTTTTTTCCCAAACAAATTACATAGGAGTTGAGAGGTACTTAGGGTTTTTATAAAATTCAAGGCTGCTTTATTAAGATGAAGATGGGAGAAGTATCGCAGGGGCCACTCAGGGATAAGAATATACCAGAGTCATCATAACAGTGAGTTTCTTTGCAAGCACTTTCTCCCTCTGGACCAGCAGGCCCTTTTCTGGGGTTCAGCTGGATGCTGAGGGCTGAGCCACGTTCACTGGAAAGGGGAGGGAGGCTGGCAGCCAGAGTGGATGAGTGACCACCAAACCCACCGGGGCTGGGGGTAGAGGAGGAGTGTTGCTATTGGGCCAAACACCTAGGGGGAAAGTTTGCTATCACACAGCGTGGACGGGTCCCCGCCAGGTGCTTACTCCCAGCTGGAGACAGAGGGCACCCCCAACCCTGCAGAACCCCAGGCGAGAGCATAAACAGGCGCCTCACTCCACATGCCAAAACGTTTAAAGGTCATAAATCAAAACAGCAAACTGCTAAATAAGCTACCTTCTCACCTCCAGCCTCATTAGACACATCTTCATCACTAGGATGAAGAAAATCCCCCACCCACCTCCAGATGGCGCTCAAACACCCAAATCCCCCCAGAGAAAATGCAGATGTACTTTCTTGGAGAAGTTTGTTTGTAAATAGGACATATTTGCGATAACAGACAATCGGAGGACAGTTCCTCCAGCTCATCCAGTCACATATTGATTATATTGATGGACTGGCCCCTCTTGAAGAGTTTTCAGGCAAGAAAGTAAACTACTTCCCCACAGTTATGATGCTTTCCAATATTTCTCCTTGTTTCTAGCGAAACAACCATGATCACCAAGGTCTTCGCTCCTGGAGCCGGAAGACGGAGATTTGTGTGGTGTGGTTGGGATGTGCCCACAAGGCTCCCTGGCCCCATGTTCTCCCCGCTGAAGCCAGGACTCACCCCACAAACTGTCATGACACAACGTGAAGTCACTTCTTGCCAGCCTCGTCGTTTGAAAATAAATACTTGGCAGTGGGATGTATTTATTGAACAAACACTAATATAGAACATTCCCTAGCCAAGCTGCTCTAATCATTTTATAAAAATTATTTGTTGCTTCCAATAACCTTCTGAGGCTCAGAGAGGCCAATAACTCACCTGAGGTCACAGCTGCTGGAGAGCAGCCCTGAGCCTGTGCCCTTCAACATCATGCTCTGTGTCACCAGGTCTCTGTATCACCAGTGCTCTATGTCATCAGTGCTCTGTCATCGATGCTCTATGTCATCAATGTTATCATTTCATAGACAATGATAAAATGTTCTCCGGAACAAGGAGTCACAGTAAGAAGCATCAATATTTCTGCAGGTGTCCCTTCTCTCAGAGGAGGTGGGTCGCCTTCCCCTAAGGGGCCACCTGGGCACATCCACCACCTGCCTGTTCGATCAGCCATAGTGATCCTCCGACTTCGCGCACGTACCTGGATGTACCACCTCGGGGTGGGGACTTAACAAAGATGGAAAAGAATATTAAAAAAAGAGAATGTATAGATATAGATATAGATGTATAACTGAATCACTTTGCTGTACAGTAGAAATTAACAAAACATCGTAAATCAACTATACTTCAGTGAAAAAAAATATTGATTAAAAAAAAAAGAAGTAGATTTTTGGGTAAGTGTGTCACCGACAGGGTGCTGTGCTGGATGGGACCCACCGTGGACCAGCACAGCCTGGTTCTCCAAGGGGTGAGAAGCCCAATGAGGGGGGGATGGAAAGAAAACAGACCACAATTCAGCATCATTCCCCACCACCCCAGCCAAGGCGGGGACCTCGGGAAACAGACACAACTCACATCCAGGGGAAATTTCAGGGAAATATGGAGAACGACGTAAGCGGCTGCAGAGTAAGTAGCATTCGGAGTCGACTGCTCAGTTCTGCTCTGAGGCAGGAGGGAGTTAAATGCCGGGCTGGGCACATGGGCCCCACCAGATTGAAGGCCGTGGCCCGCTTCTGGGAGCTCTGGCCGCAGACAGCCTTTGGGGGCCGCCCTTCAGGGAGGGCCCAGCCTGCCCGGGGCCACAGCCAGTGATGAGGGCCTGGCCACTCAGCCCCGACTCCACACAACCTTGAAGGGCCTTTCTGGCTCCGGGGCCCCCGTAGGGTCAGCCTGCATCACAGCTGTGCCTCTCCCCTGCCCAGTTGGTCTCTCTTCCAGCCTTTCCATAGCAGTCGACCCTAAGGGTCCATCCCAGAGTCTGCCCACCTGCAAACCCCATCTGCAGCAAAGTCAGTGGGGAGGGGGTGGGGTAGAACGCTTGGTCTCCCCCATCAGGTCCATTGTTGGCGTAACTCGGGGAGGTCTCATTGTTGCTGTGACCTGCTGTGACCTCAAGTCTCTCTCTTCTTTCCAGCCTAACTGTCGCCCGGTTTGCCAGGCGCTGTCCTGAGACTCACTCTCCTCCCCCGAGGGCAAACCTCCACTACAAGCCTATCATGCCCTGTCGTTTCTCTTGACTTCGATGCTGCCCTGTTTTCTCACCCGGCGTCCTGAGAGCCAGCTGTTTCCCAAAGCTGCAGTCCTCACGGCCAGCTCGGTTGTTTCTAACACTCTCATAAGGTGATTTCCTCCTACTGTTCAGAACGTTCTCAACGAGGCACAGTTCGAGCTGCACTGGAAATGCCGGCGACGAAAACCCGTCTGATGCAGCAACTTGAAGGGCGCGGTCTTCGCTGGGGTCCGACGGCTCCGTGCAGATTTGAGTCCTGCTCTTGCTGGCTGATTGCAAACTTTTCTTGGAGTTTTAATAACCTGTTATTTGGTTGATTGAACTACCCCTGCCATCAGTCTCAAAAGATTTCTCTGGACAAATGTTTTTTTTTTTTTAATTGCAGAGCAAATTAAAATTAATCTTGACCTAACTTGTGTACGATACTCCCTTAGAGAAATTAGCATAGCCTCTGTTTCCTGAACCCAGGATTGAAAATTGTTGGTGAAGACCCCAATTATCAGGAGATACGCTGCATCTGGGGGTGTTAGCCTCCTTGCCTCCCTCTCCTCTGACAAAGTCTCTCTCTCTGACCAACTTAGGTCTGGCCCCTCAGAGCCACCTTGGCCTGCCGAATCCGGTTTCATCAAAGAATCCTGTGAAGGCAGCCTATGGCTTCTCTCCCCAACTCTGATATCTAATCAAGATCCTCTTAGTAATATTCCATCCACTCACACCTTCCCTCTGCTCACTGGCTATAAATCTCCAGCTATCTCTGACCTTCAGTCTCCTCCTATTGCAATGGTTGGAATAAAGCCTTCCTTGCCTTTTTTAACATGTGTCCAATGATCGACTCCTTTTAACACCTCTTTCCTTAAGCCACCTACAGAGGCATGGGATTTCTTTGGAGGCTTGCAGGTTCGTAGGTGCATGTGGGGGCCCAGGGTGTCCCCAAAGATGCCTTTTTAATCACATCATTCCCACACCTGCAGCGGCTCCATCCACCTATTTAAGAATTAGAGAAACGCAAATCCAATCCTCAGGGGATGTGCACCAGAGGCTGAGAAGCACTGGAGATGGGTCGAGAGTGTGGGCTCCACTCCATCCCCTAAACTTGAGCTCTGATTTACCACTGACCAGCTGTGACACCTCAAGCACTTCCCTAACCTCTCTGTGCTTCAGTTTCCTTACCTGCCATAAAGGACATCAAGAGCATCTGCCTTGAGATAAGTAAGTGGGACAATGCATTGCGGGCATTTAGAGCTGTGCCTGGCCCATAAGTGCTACAACCAGAGGGTAGAAAGCTTGAACTGGAACCATGCACACATATATACACATCAGGCTGGGCCGCAGTGGGAAAAGTATCTAGTGGGGTTAACATGGACAGAGAGAGAAACACAGTTCAAGAAGAGAATCATGGAAAGTCCAGATGCCAAGAGCTGTAAGTCAAATTGTCCACACAGGAGAGGAGGTGGGCAGCCCCTCCTTGCTGCTCTGGAAGTAGGCAGATTAGTTCAGAGAGGAAAGAATTCAATAGTGTTAGCTTTCTCTCCTAACTCTTAATCTCAGGGGACATGGCAATGCGACAGTCATTGGAGACTTCATTGTCGTAAGTGCCGGTCCATTGGCAACCACCCCCACCCCTGTGTCCCCCATCTCTTGTTTGTAGAAAAGCTTTAGGGTCCTAAGTCTTCCCTGAGTTCCAAAGAGCAAATTAATCAGACAAGTGAGAAAATTCAGAAAGAAAGGAAAACAGTCAAGCAAGACAAAATAATAATAGTTTAGCCATTAAACAAAGTCAAGGACTTTTAGTTCCTCCTCCAGGGCTATAGATACTATTCTGAGCCATATCCTTGAGTTGTTCTGCAGATACTGAAACCCCCACCAGGTGAAAGAAGTTAACTATGTGCTGACCACCAGCATGTAGACCCCAGACCTATTAGAACCAGAACCCCCAACCAATTAGAAGGATGTGCATGAGCTGATCACACACCCTGGGACCCTCTCCCTCACACTGTCTTTAAAAACTCTTCTCTGAAAGCCATCGGGGAATTTGGATCTTTTGAGCATGAGCTGCCCGTTCTCCTCACTTGGCCCTGCAATAAATGCTGCACTTTCCTTCACCATAACTCAGTGTCAGTTGATGGGCTTTGCTGCCTGTGGGACGAGTGGACCCAAGTTTGGTTTGATGACACTACTGTGATTTGAGGTCAGAACATCACCACCCTTGGGAAGAGTGAGCACTGATAAAGACACTCTTGATCTGGACCCTAAACTGGATTGATTACTTTATCAAAATTTAAGGTTTCCCTGCTGCATCACACCCCGGGGAAGCTGGCAACACACTGGCATGATTCCCCTTGGGGTCCAGTTTGTGTATCTGTTTCTAACAAACTGCAGAAAGGCAAGACGTCCATTTCTCTCAACCGCCAGGTCCCCAAAGCAAGAAAAAGTAGGGGTTTGCTTTCAGTTACGTGCCACAGGGTAGCTTTTTAAAACACTCCTGCCATGTTTGGGTATCACCCCGTCCCTGAGAGGTATGCAGACATGGGCTTACTCTTATTTTGTTCACAATCACTGGTAACATCTCAGTTTGTAAATGAAGAAAGCAGCCTCGGAAAGGTTAAGCAGCTGTCCCCATCCAGAGCATTGGAGAGGAGCCAGGCAGAGCCTGACCACCTGCTGCATTGTTATTACTTAAATTATTTCCCCTGTCATCTCAATCCACATAACTCCACCTGATACACTGAGTCAACCTTATCCCCTGCTCCTGACTCTGCTCCATGGCCAGGCCTGGCCCAGTGTCCTCTGCTTGGAGTATAGAAGCTTGGTTCTAGTCAGTGGACCCACAATACACATGGCCTGTATTCTGCTCTGTAATTCATGAACCCTAAGCTTTCCCCTCATTTTATCTAAAAGTTAGTTATGATAAGGTCTGTCTTTGGAGGCTCCGGCACTTTTGATGCCCCTCTCTTGTCTAGTTTTTTATTGTGGTAAAATAACGTAAAAGTTAGCATTTTAATCCTTTTAAAGTATACATTTCAATAGAATTAAGTACATTCACATTATTGGGCAATCATCACTGCCATCAATCTCCAAAACTTTTTCATCTTCCCAAACTGAAACCATGGTCCCACTAAACACTAACTTCCCGCCCCCTCCCCCAGCCTCTGGTAGCCTCTACTCTACTTTCTGTCTCTATGGATTTGATTTCTCTAGGTCCTTCATGTTGGTGGAATCGCACAGTATTTGTCCCTTTGGGACTGGCTTATTTCACGCGGCATAATATCAAGGTTCATCCATTTGGAGCGTGTGTCAGAATTCCCTTCCTTATTAAGGCGTCATAATACTCCATTGTATGCATACACCACATTCTGTTATCCATTCACTTGTTGATGGACATTTGAGTTGTTACCATCTTTTGGCTACTGGGAATAATGCTGCTATGAACAGTGGTGTACACATAATCTGTTCAAGTCCTTGCTTTCATTTCTTTTGGGTATCTTCCCAGAATGGCATTCCTGGATCATGTGGCAACTCTATGTTTAATTTTTTGAGGAACAAATATGTTTTCCACAGCAGCTACACCATTTAACAGTCCTACCAACAGTGCACAAGAGTTCAAATTTCTCCACATCCTTGCTAACACTTACTATTTATTTTCTGGTTTTTAAAATAATGGCAGTTCTGATGAAGCAGTATTTCATTGTGTTTTTAACTTGCATTTTCCTAATGAATAACAATGTTGAACATCTTTTCATGTGCTTATTGGTCATTTATGCATATTCCTTGGAAAAATATCTATTCAAATCCTTTGACCATTTTTAATTGGGTTGTTTGGTTTTCTCTTTTTGAGTTCTCTATATATTCCGGATATATTAATCCTTTATTAAATATATTATTTGAAAATATTTCCTCCCATTCTGTGGATTGTCTTTTAATCTCTTATAGTGTCCTTTGAGGCATAAAAGTTCCTAATTATGATGAAGTCCAATTTATTTGTTTTCTCTTGTTGTCTGTGTTTTGCAGTCATATCCAAGAAATCACGGTCAAATCCAATGTCATGAAGCTTTTTCCTATGCTTCTTCTAAGAGTTTTATAGTTTTAGCTCTTACATTTAGGCCTTTGAGTTAATTTTATACATGGTGTAAGACAATGGTCCAATTTCATTCTTTTGAACTTGGATATCCAGTTTTCACAGCACCATTGGTTGAAAAGAATATTCATTCCTCATTGAATGGTCTTCACACCCTTGTCAAAATTTATTTGACCATACCTGTGAGGTTTTGTTTCTCCATTCCAGGTCAACGTGTCTGTCTTTATGCCAGTAATACACAGTTTTGATCTTTGCAATTTTATAGGAAGTTTTGAAATCAAGAAGTGTGAGACTTGCAACTTTGTTCTTTTTAAAGATTTTTTTTTTTTTAGTTATTTGAGGTGTCCATTTTCTTAAACCAAATAGATCGTAGTTTATACACTACCATGTAACTACTTTCTCTCACCTGACGGTGTGTCATGGGCACACAGAGAGAGTGGCTCTAGAGGTCACCATTTCTACATAATTATTTTATTGAAGTGGATAATGTCATACATGCTAGGTTTCTAAAGTGCAATCTTTTGTGTTTATTTTTCCCTTTTTAGTCTGCATCCCTTTTTTTCTCCCCTTGTTCACAACCACACCCCAGTTCCACATGGCTCTTGTAAATTTCCCCAGGCTCACATGCTCACTGCTGACACACACTCACTAAGTCACACAAACTATGCAGCTGTGCCCCCGCATCTGTGGTTGTCCACGCAGAGAGGCTTGGTCCTCAGCTGTCCCCTGATACCTGCTGCTTTGCATTTTGGCCCCTCTCTCAACAATACATCATGGAGACCCCTCTGTGTGGACAGAACTGCTCTATGTTTTTTGTTTTATTTTCACAACTCCATAATTTTGCAATGTGATAAAGTAGAATTCATTCTGTTATGATCTCAATATTGAGAATATTGTTTCATTTCCAATTTTTATCACTAAACACAAGGCCACAATAATACATCCTTAAACCTAAAACATCTCCAAAACCTGGTAGCATCATTTCTATGGTGTGGATTCTCAGAAGTGTAGTTTCAGGGACATTAATTTTTTATAAGTTAAAAGACACCAAAAACAACTTAACAATCTTGCTTCCACCAGGTGTAGAGGAGGTTCCCTTCCCCTATATCCTCCCAGCAATAGATTTCATCACAACTGGAACAACACATAAAGTAATAGAAATTTTGATGTAAAGCTCTAAAAAGTAATAAGAAAAAAACCCAGGGGATTTTTTCCAGAATGATTTTCCCTCAGTAAGAGACAGGGATGGTATTTTAATTCTTCTCGTGGTTCATGAGAACTTGCAGAAGATGACACATCTCCCTGCAGACGTGGAATGTGGTTTTATTGTCCAGTGGGATTCCCTTGGGAAACTACTCATCATGGTGCCGCAATGGCCTTAAACAGAGGTCCTGAGGAGCTCTAGAAATATCAGGAGTTCCTGACAGTGATCCAGTCGAAGGAGACCCGTTGGAGGTGGGGTTTCCTGGTCAGACTAGGAAACACACTTGCTCTATTAAATCAGCAAATATTACCCCTCAGATACATGACCAATTCTTTTCTTTGACGGCTTGTTCACTCAGTAAATAATTCTTGAGCTCTCATTAGTCAGGGGGGCATTTGGAGATGTGACAGCATAAGGAAGGGATGACGTGGGTGCCCCCTGCCCCATGGCAGGTATTACCCATCAGCCACGTCACGCCTCCCCACTGAGCTCCTGCAGTCCCCTCTCCCACTGCCCCCCATCACCACACCCGGGGGCCCATCTCCTGAAATAGTCACCACTCTGTCCCAGAGCCCCCAAAGTGTCATTGCAGGCTGACACTGTCCTCACCCCCAGCGAAAGACCACCAGGACACACCTGGAGTCAGAGCCATGTCTATTACCTGCTGCGGCTCCAGAGAGCAAGGCCACGGAGAGCCTGCACATCCCAGGAGGAGGGTGCTGGGAGAAGCTGGGGGTGGGGTCCGGGCTGGGGAATGTGGGGAGGGTCAAGGAAGCAGGAGCTTGTCTGGACCAGATGCTGTCAGATAGTAGGGCGGCTGTGATTCGGTATCCTTTATAATTCGGGTAGATTTGGAGACATTGAGACATTTTCCATTGTGTGTGATTCCACTGAGTGAGCTCAGCAAAGATGATGTTCACATTCAAATTGTTACTCAAAGTTTGCTTTGCATTTCTATTATACTCAGAACAGATGGCTAAAACATTACTGATTCCAGGCTCCCTGCTCTTACAGTGCAGTGCATGTCAAACAAAAGAGTAAGTTAGGGGCTTCCCTGGTGGTGCAGTGATTAAGAATCTGTCTGCCAATGCAGGGGACACGGGTTCGAGCCCTGGTCCAGGAAGATCCCACATGCCATGGAGCAACTAAGCCTGTGCGCCACAACTGCTGAGCCCACGTGTCACAACTACTGAAGCCCGCGTGCCTAGAGCCTGTGCTCCGCAGCAAGAGAAGCCACTGCAATGAGAAGCCTGTGCACCGCAACCAAGAGTAGCCCCTGCTCTCTGCAACTAGAGAAAGCCTGTGCGCAGCAATGGCGACCCAGTGCAGCCAAAAATTTAAAAAAAATTAAATTAAAAAAAGCTTTAAAAAAAAAAAGAGTATGTTATGCCAAGTAACAATGTACTGCTGCTCCACAGTGATGCAAATGCTCTCAGGCTGGTGGGCTCTCAAATTCAACATCCCGTTCACGTTCATTTACTTCACGTGTGGGCTTCTACTTGGTTTAACTGTGTCTAGTTTACACGTCCCCCAAACTGCAGGCCTATTACTTCCTGTGCCATCCTTTCCAGACTTAACCCTGAAAAACATGTCCTGGGTTTCTAAAGGAGAGATTTTACATGGGAAGGAAGTGGGTTTCAGACATGGTGGTGCATGTACTGGTCACTGTTGCAGTTGTTAACATTCCTGGGGAGAATATTACCAAGAATAATCAGTGATTATGGGCAGAATTTGACCCCCTCCCTGGCCATTATGGAAAAGCACCAAGTGTGGCTGAAGATTCAGGGGCTCATCTGGGAAGGATGTTTCCAGAAAAATCTCAGCCAAACACAACCTTTGTGGTCACAGTCGGAGAAACTGTCTCCAAGATTAGCAGATAAAGGATTGAAATTATCTAAGACAGGTGTCTTTTGTCCCTTCTCATATGTATATTCTCATATGTATATATACATATATAATGTATATATATATATACGTACATTTTCCAAACATACCCTAAGTGTTTGATGCTCCCATTAAATGACATGGCCATGTGTATTCTACAGGGGAAAATAGACAAGTGAGTCTCCTTTATTGAGAAGTTTTATTGTCATAAAGAGTGATATTAACCAGCCACTCACTTTTCTTTCTAATGCTGTCAGAGAGAAGGACCTCAGATCAACTGTACTAAAACTAAAATCAATGATTTTGAAAGATGACCTTCAAAATTTACATTATAATCAATAATAACACAGAAAGGCAATTTCTTTAGTTACTTTGAATACATTTTACAACTAACGCATCCTGGCATTTCACCAGAAAGCCACATGGTTCAAAACAAGGCCACCCGGAGGATTTTAAAACATTGAGAATTTTTGTTGGCCAGTATGAGGGACTGGAATGGCTGCTTTGAAGTATCTCCTAATCTTAACCATTTTAGGCACACTCTATGTTCATGAATTAACTTCTTATTTGTTCATATGATAAATTTGCCAGATTAAAATATTTGCAGCATTGCATAGAGGAGTTCCCCAAAACTGCCATGCAGAGTTGAGAGAAACATGGCTTGGAAGAGTTTCAGTTGGGTTCTTCATTTTCCACAAGAAGAACACAGCCCCAGCATGATGTGTTTCACCTTCAAAACCACAGAGCTCTTCCTGCAGCCCAGAGCCCTGCCCTCGCTTCCAGCAGGTGCAGAGTTCAGGACCCCACAGGTGATGTCTTGCAGGGATGCCGTGCAAGATGCTGGTGAAACGATGTGGAGGGTACGTTCTTGGCAGAAAGATGAGAAATATCACCTCATTCTGAAGGTGAGAAGCGTCTCTATCTGCCAGCCCCCAGTTGCTGGGCTGAGTCGACCCACGACTGAGTGGGACTCGAAGTGCTGTTTTAACACTGAATTCGTAGTTCCCCTGCTCTGAGTGATGCATGGCCCTGCCCAGAGAAAATATCCCCAGGGCCCTCCTCTCTTCCATCTGTCAGAGGTGGGAAGGATGAGGACTTTCCTCCTACAGATGCCCTGTTGTCCTTGAAGCTGAGGCTCTGGGGCACAGACCCAAGTGAGGGGCTTCCAGGCCAGAAGGAGCAAGCGACCTGTCACAGCCCTTTCTGTTCGATGTCCACTCTCTCCAAGGGGAAAAGATCACTCTTGGCATTTGCTAGAACCAAAGGTTCTAGAGCACTCATTCTTTTTCAAACCAGCCCCCAAAGGAGGCTCAAAACAGAAAGGCAAAGTTGGGAACACATATGTCCAACCCCTGACACACACCCTGTTGTGTTCAGTGCCAAGGCCAGCACCCCTCCTGCCTTGCCATGGCAACGGGACCAGGGCCAACATCCTCCAGAAACAAAAGTGAGTCAGAATCAGCCCCAGTGCCTTGGCAGGGTCCAGATGTGGGGGCAGCAGCCTCCTGGGTCTCACATGGGCCTGGTCAAGCACATGGACCTGCACTTCATGGGAAGTGATGTTCTCTTTATTGGGGGATTTTAAATGCCATGAAAGAAGGAAGGAAGATCTTGAGGATTTCCCAAAGAGGCTCAGTTGAGTTTAAAGAGTTTTGATAAACATGAGTTTACAGTTGAGCTGGCCTGAGAATTTTCCAATCTCCTCTTTTCACCAGAAACGTGGCATGATTTTCTCATGGTCACATTCTCATGAGGGACGAGGCGGCAGTTCCATCCCTGAATTTTTGACGTTGTACCAAGCAGTTCTGCTTTATCACTAGATGTTTTCTTAGGTTGTAACTTCTCCTTTTGCCAAGAGATTTTAAAGAACTGACTTTATAACTTCCTGTTTGAATAATGCCCATTGGTAAGCGTTGTTTAGATAACTCATGAATTACACAGACTTTCTAAATACTGAAAATATTTCAACCTCAGAAGGAATCTGGTACAGATTGAGGATTCATAAATGTGAAATAAAACCTCTAGGAACACGCAGAGTAACCAGGCTTCACAGACCTGCATCGAATGTGGTTATAGTGTTGTCCATCCGAGGGACAATGGAACTCAACGTGCCAGATACCAAATCGTGCCAAGATCACGTGTCTAGATTAATAGAGTTTAGCAAACTAGGATTACATTTCCTGGTTTTTTTAAGGGTCACCAAATTCTTGCTTGAGCAACCTCAGACCCACGTCATCACACATGGCTCGAGAGGACAGGGGACATGCGCCAGGGAGAGAGGAAAGCAGCCACTGACAGCAGCCTCTGCTCATGCGGAATCATCTAATCTGTCTCCCTTTTTAAGAAAGACACTATCATCACTGTAATCTAATATCGCTCGTTCCAGGGAAGAGGAAAATATAGAATGTAAATGCATAATAGTTCATGCAAGAAAAAAGGCATAGAAGTGAACTCATGAATGCTGCTGCAGCCAACAGGGAGAGTGATGGAGAGACAGACAGAGATGGGGAGACAGAAAGACAGAGAGACAGAGACAGAAAGAGAGACAGAGGCAGAGACAGAGAGAGAGGCAGAGAGACCAAGAGAGACAGAGACAGAGAGGAAGGAGAGGGAGGGATTGAGAAAGAAATTCTCTCTGTTTAAGACCTGGACCCTCTTGTCCACTCTGGTGGACACTCTGTTTCCCATGAAATTCACGCAGGTCCCTCCACACCCCAGACCATTTCTCATCACTGAATGGCACGCAGTCTGTTCTGTCAGGGACTTGAAGTTGACCCACGGCCGCCCACACGGATGCATAAAGCCCACGTGCTCCATCCCTTCCGTCCGAACTCGGTGGGGTCCTCTCCTGTCGGGAACTGCTGCCCCAGGCCGGGTCCGTGAGCAGGTGCTGACAGACATAAGTGCAGGCAGTGAGCCTGGAGGCGCTTACGGGTGGGGCAAGGGGTCAGGATGAGACATGTCTACACAGAGTGGGGCCCTGGGAGACGGTGTGGTCTTCCACGTCACCCCAGCTGAAGGTCAGGAGAAGTGACATCTTTATCTGTTAAGCTGCGGGCCAAGGGCTGCTCCCAGGGGCACTGGCTCCTTCCATCCTGGCCCGTCCCCACCACGACCAGGTGGCCTGCACCTGCCCTCAGGACAATAGTAGTGGGATGGGAACAGTGAGTGCCAGAGGCAGATGGGTTGGGGGGCCACCAAGAGAGTCTGCGACAGGGAATCTGTCCGGGTGGAGCCTGCAGTATTTCCCTGGTGCATAGGACAGTGTTTTGGAAACCTAGCTGGAGTCCACAGAGCAACACCAGTCAGGCTTTAACAGGCTCTATGAAAACGGTGTTCTGTTGGCCGCGTTTTCATCTGGCTAATAACTGTTGTTTAATAGGACGCCACCTACTAACAACCAGGTTTAGGGTCAAGGAAGGAAAACACCAGAAAAACCTGGGCTGACAAAGGTGATGGGGCTAAGCTGCTCTGGCTCGGGGACCTGACTCACCTCCTCACCAGCTGTGACTCTGGGCAAGTTGAAGCTTTCACGTTCTCATCTAAGAGTCACACACACTTTACAGGGTTATTTTGATGGTTAAACAAGGCACCCCATGTAACCAGTGCTGCACAGGTTACCTCCCACTAGACATCAGGGGCATCTGCTCCCCAGAGCATCCGTGGAAACAGAGGAGGGCAGCAGACTGCAAAGAACCGACTGTCTACGGGGAAGTTTTCTCCATCCCAAGGTCCCTGGTAGATGTTACAGAGCCCCTGAGACACTGCCCAGAGCTGAGGGGCGTGTGGGGGACAGGACCCGGGACTGATACAACGGTCCCCTCGGGTACCCAGCCAGAGGTGACCTGTGAGCTTTGGACAGTGACGCCTGGGTGTCGTCATCCAGGGTGGAGAGTGCGACATTCAGGAAGGGTTTGAAGAAGATGAGAAGGTTTGGATGGAAATCTCAGAATGTGCCTTTGCTCAAAACTCCTCTCTCCTCAACACCTTAAAGTCAACAAAGAGTGTGTGTGCGTGCGTGTGCGTGCGTGTGCGTGCATGTGTGTGTGTGTGTGCTCGTGTTTGCATGTCTGTGCGTGTCCATCCATGACAGCACAGGGAATAGGAACAGCCCTGGGTGAACGACACTGGAGGAAATGCTTGATGTCGTCAGTAAGTGGTTACACCTGGGAGGAGATTCCTTTCAAGGAAAAGGGTGGACCAACCTCTCACTTTCCCATCACAGTGACAGTGAAGGTGCAGATAGCCATGGGGCCATCAGAGGCCTGTGGGGAGGGTGGGGGGGAAGGAGGCAACGGTACTGGAGAAGCCACTTTTAAATGGAGCTGAAACTGGCAGAATCAAGTCAATCCAGAGACGCCTCAAGATTAGATTACGAAGGGGATCCGTGAGTGTAGCCCTAGAGGAGCGTCCAGGGCCCTAGCGAGTGTAGCCCCAGCCCCACACAAATCTTGAGTTGCTGCCCGCCACCAGGGATCGCAGGTCGTACGGGTCCCAGAGTGGTTCCTCCACAAAGTGCACGTCTGCCGGTCCCGCCTTATTGGGATCGTTGCCTTGAGGTATTGAGTTGTTGTATTTCTCAATCTGTTCAGTGTTTACAGCGTTTCAGAGAGAGAAGCTACCGTGTGTAAATGTTTAAATTGCTTGGAAATCTGTTCCAAAATAAAACCTAAAATCCTCAGGCTAAGTTAGAAACAGAGGGCAAACAGAGCACCGACTTCAGGGGGAAAACAGAGCCTGAAAAAGTGATGTGAGAAGTCCCTTTGGTTCCATGTTTGTGGGTCTGTGAAGGACGTGCAACCGCAAGGGCTGGGACAGAGAGCTGGTGCTCGTGCTGCCATCCTGACGGGAGCGGAGCGCCTTCCAGGAGCTGGGGTGCAGGGTGCAGGGTAGGGTCACGTGAGAGACGGAGTCACATGAAACACACACATCTCACGACGGGGCCGAGGATGACCGTGGATGTCAGCAGGACCAGATGGTTGCTGAGCTCCTGATGGAATATTTTGCGGGGTTCTTGGGTTTTCCAGAACTTCTGAGACAGTGTTCCTAAGGGTCTAGTGTTCAAACTGCGGGATCTGAATCACTGGGGTGTTGTCATGGAAGATCATTTTGGATCAAGAAAAACCTCTTGACATAAATAAATATTCAACGAAACTGAAGATTATGAATGATTTAGTTAAGAGGTGAAAGCTGTGGGGACCCAGTAGGAAACTGCTTTACTTTCCTCTAACTTCCACCTTCGAGCATGCTTTGTCAGATTCCTTTTCTTACTCCCAGACTAAAACTCAAGAAGTTTCCATGGTTTTCCTGTTATTTTCAGTTACTGCCTCAGACTCATTTTTAGGTATGAAAAAGTCCAGCCCAAACCAGCTCAAAACTACAGTCTCTCATCCATCCAAAGCCTCCTCTCCCCAGCTCAAGATGCCAACCCCCGCAGAGGGCTTGTGGTCCATCCACCCCCCCAGCACCTGGGGCAGTTGAAGCCTGCCCGTCCCACAAGCGCCTGGCACTGATGGGCTTCTGTCGCCGAAAAGAACAGCACAGTCAGCTCGACAGCAAGCTGGCTCTCAGCCGTGGGCTCCGGGCAGATTCAACATACGCCACCCACCTCTTCTAGGTGGAGGCAGTGATCTGAATATGAGTCAGAAACAAGCTACTTACTCTTTTTTTTTTAAGTTTTATTTTATATTTTATTTTATATTGTAGTAGAGTTGATTAACCACGTTGTGTTAGTTTCAGGTGTGCAGCAAAGTGATTCAGTTATACATACATATGTATCTATTTTTCAAATTCTTTTCCCATTAGGTTATTACAGAATATTGAGCAGAGTTCCCTGTGCTACACAGTAGGTCCTTGTTGATTATTTATTTTAAGTAAAGCAGTGTGCATGTGTCAATCCCAAACTCCCAATCTATCCCTCCCCCCGATCCTTCCCTCCAGTAACCATAAGTTCGTTCTCTAAGTCTGTGAATCTATTTCCATTTTGTAAGTCAATCTCTTCAGGAGAACTCACTGTACAGAGAGGCACTGTGAAATGAATATTTGAAACTACTTCATTGTCACATCATTATATCATGAAGAACGATGGAAGTGTATCACTTCAATGTCACTCTTATCTGCACATTATTCAAATTAAAAAAAAAAAATCTTCCAAATGAAAAGACTCTGTAGGTTATGAAGTCATTCTTTAGAATCAACATGGAGGAGGGAAATTTACAGCAAAATAAACACCTTTACGTAATAGGTAGGTGGGATCAAAAATGAATTTTAGGATTTAGAGTGAGTAAGCAATGTTTTATACCTGTAAGATAGTTTTGTCTGCTCTGACAGCCTTTGAAACCAAATATCAAAATAAATCAATATAAAATATACTCTCAAACTGCAATATTACAGAAGGTTAAAAAAATTTTTTCAGAATTTTCGAAGCATACTTGATCCTCTCTCGCTAAAATATTATCATTACTAAAAGATTTTGTACTGCTGGTAAAAAAATGTTTAAAATGCTTTCATGTCATATTCATCACCTATTCCTGTGTGCTTTAAAAGTAGATATTAGGGGGCTTCCCTGGTGGCGCAGTGGTTGAGAGTCCGCCTGCCGATGCAGGGGACGCGGTTTTGTGCCCCGGTCCGGGAAGATCCCACATGCCGCGGAGCGGCTGGGCCCGTGAGCCATGGCCGCTGAGCCTGCGCGTCTGGAGCCTGTGCTCCACAACGGGAGAGGACACAGCAGTGAGAGGCCCGCGTACAGCAAAAAAATAAATAAATTTAAAAAATTTAAAAAAAAGTAGATATTAGTAAAATGTACATATACACACACGCACATGACATGTAAGCACATATATAAATACACACGCACATATTTACTACTGTTATCTGTAGGGTTACCTGATCAGACAAGTTCAGAGACACTAGAATTCTCCAACTGAGTATCAGGCTTGCACACCTAGCGGTTTTATCGTGACCCTGGAGTCAGGATGCCTGCCGTGTGAATCTGTGTCTGGTCCAGGCCTGTAGATGGTTTCAGACACCGCAGAGCGGCAAGGCTCCTGGCCTCCGCACCCTCTACCAGATGCTGCACCCAAGGCTTCATGGGAAAGAGACAGACTCAGACAACACTCAGTACAGTCAGTGTTTTCCTAACACATCCAGCAGCATCAAGACTGTCCTTTGGGAGGTTGGCTTAGTTAAAGTGAAGCAGAAAAGATGACCCTGCGTTCTGAGTAAAAGTGGGGATTCCGCTCTTGCAGTTAATCGTCTGCTCCCCTCTTGTCTGAGGTCAGGTTCCCCCAGAGCAGACACTGAGCAGTCCTTTGTTAGTGTCTGACATGATGTATTTATTAGGGAAGAGCCCCTGAGAATTGAGGGGGCGGTGGGGGGAGAAAGATGGAGGCAGGAGCGTGCTGCTCACAAGGCTGGGCCGAGTCTCCGGCTCAGCCTGAACCCCAGGGAGCTCTGAGCACCAATCCTCTCCTGGGGAAAGGGGCTGGGATGTCACGCTTCCGCATAGCCAGACAGGGCCACTGCCACACGGGGAGTGAACCCCAAGGCGCGTCCACCCTGCACCCTGGGGATGCTGTCACCCACTGGCCATCCTGGAAGGAAGCTGTGGGTGCAGCTGTCAGAGGCCAGGCCGCACAAGGGGCACAGGAACAGGTCAGAGGGATCCGGAGATCTGGGGAGACACGGCCACTGAGCCACTGTGCTCGACTAGAGAACCATTACTCTCCTGACTCACGGCCACCCCTGGACTTACGTCCTCAGTGTCAGGGCAAGTCCAGCATCCCAGGCCTACCCTCCGAGGAGCTCACTTCAGCCTCAGTTGGACTGAAGGATGAAAACCTCGTGTCTTCAGCCCAGTTTATGTTGTTTTAATAATGAAACTGAAGGAAGAAAAATGACATTCAACATCAGCAAAGAATTAAATGTTCTAGATGATATAAACTTATTTTAATGCCAAAATTGCATTTAAACATTTGCACAAAAATCTTTCTAAAATATGTAAGTCTGTTATCTGCCTACTCAACTGAGGGTCTCTGAGTACAATCAGTGTTTTCCTAACACATCCAGCAGCAGGTGTTATTCAGGGCCGTCACGCAGCACATATGATGCGCAGGAGGCGACACTGCATCTCACACTCAGAGGCCCTTTATTACTGCGCGTTGGGGTCCTCAGAGCAGTTTCTGGCGCTTCTGTCCTCTGCACACTCTGTGCTCTGTTGGCGCATCCCTTTGCCTGCAGCTTCTGGCTTGGGCTCTAAGAACGGGGATAAATGGGCCTCTTAGCTCCATCTCTGAACCAGAAGCTACACCGCCCTGGGTTAGGGCCTGAGGAACACTTCTGAGCGCAAAGTACAGCAGCATCGGTCATGAGATCCAGGCACCTTCTTACCTCTGCAAAGACCCTCGATGTCCTTGCTCTGGCCACTGCTTCACATTTTGAGAAATGAGAGTAAAAGAGGACCTTTCACATGGAGACCTCAGCTGCCTCGGTACCCCAGATCTCCCCAAGGCACCCGGTGTCTCCCTGTTCTTCTCAGGACCATACATTGGGAAAAAACAGAAGCACCTTGATTCTATCATATGATGGACACAGAAGAGATGTGAAGCCACGTCAGGCAGAGATCAATGTCCTAGAAACGGGGCTCCTCCGTTAACACTAAAAATGGCACCTGGAAGCGTTTCTGGAGCTTCAGGTAAACGTCCTGTATTTTCTGTGGCTGAGTGAAAATCCCACCAGCTCAAGACCAAAACATTTAAAAAGTCAGAAGGAATCTGCTTACTTTGAAAAATCAGCTCGTGGGTTCAGTTCATAAAACAGCTCTCCTGCAGAAAGTCCTGCTCCCAAATGGAACTGGATCCCCTTCCTTGGCTCTGAGGGTCTCCTCATTCACAGGTGAAGGACATACGCCAGCCCCGGTCAGTGCCCACCTCGAGCTGTCAGGGCTCTACACCCAGAGCGGGTGCACCCAATGCCTTCCAGGGGCCTCTAAGTCCTCAGCCCCGGGGGCCGTAGAAATGGGGCCAGAGACTGATTTCAGGGACTCGGACATTTTTACAACACAGAACAGGAACTGGAAGAAGGGTTTCCATTGTGAAACCATCACGGTGACCCACAGGGAAGGTGAGGACATGGAAATGGGGCAGGCTGGGGGAATGCCGGTCACTTTTATTTAATATCTGTAGAGCTTTTCTCACACACTCTTCAAAACAGGGGACAACCCAGATATCACCAGACCCAGAATTATTTCTAAGTAAAGATAAATTCTCTTTGACCCTTATGTTTCTCCCTCCCTCTCCCTTTCTCACACATACACACTTTGGATAAAATACTGTTGAAAAACCTAAATGAAGCATAAAAATTGAAGGCTACAGATCGTACACTCCAGCTAGGTTATGACTAGAGATTCTAATAACGTCCGCCCTGTGTTATTTCCTGTAGCTGCTGTAACAGGTTAGCACAGACTTAGTCGTTTAAAACAACAAAAATGAATTAACATACAGTTCTAGAGGTCAGGAGTCTGGCATGGGTCTCGCTGGGCAGCATCGAGGTACCGTCCGGGCTGGTTCCCTCTGGAGGCTCCAGGAGAGGACCTGGTCCTTGCCTTTTCCAGCTTCCAGAGGCACCCGCATTCCTTGGCTCCCGGCTACATCACCCCAACCTCTGCTTCCGTTGCCACATCTGCCTCTGACGTTCCCACCTCCCTCCTATAAGGAGCTTGTGATGACGTCAGGCCATCTGCATAGTCCAGAGTCACCTCCCATATCAAGACCCTTAACTTAACCACGTCTGCAAGGTCCCTCTGCCGTGGAAGGTGACATATTCACAGGTGCAGGATTAGGACACGGACATCTGTAGAGGCATTCTTCTTCCCCCAGCACTCATCTCTAACTGCCCCTTCCTCTGCTGTGGTAGGCTATGGTCAGAAAGAAACCATCCTGTCTCCTCGTGACACCCACTCCTCAGCCACTGCTGATGGGATTGGGGGTGGGCGTGTCTCCAGCTCAGCCAGGTGAGCACCCCTGTGAGGTGCAAGAGGGGACAGAGGTGCCATTGTTTGTGCAGAGCTAAACCAAACACTCACTTGACTCAGGCTGTGGACACTGGGGTCACAGGAGAGCACTGGCCCGTGGAGGGGGCAGTCTGCAGAGAGAAGTAAAGCGGGCGTGTAGAGATGGGCAGGGGTGGCCAAGGACGCCAGGCAGAGGCGATGGGTGACCTCCTGTTCCCGCCAGCCTCGCGTGCTTCTTGCCTGCTGTGTCCGGGGTGGTGTCTCAGGTCGATAGAACGAATCTGCTGAACATTTAGATCCTTAAGAGGGTCTCCGTGATGCACCCTAACAACACACGAGTTTGTATGATTAGACCACAGCCCTTGTCTTGTCTCTCAGTCCTGTACAGCATCTGCCCGTCTTCACACCCTTTGCAAAACCACATGACTTGAGACCATTTACAAGCTGTGTCTGTAGTTAGTAGAACTTTGGCATCGGTAGAAAAACTTTGGTCTGTGGAAAGGAGGGAATGAAATTACGTGAGAGCTAAATTTTAACGGGGCTGAGATCATCTCTGCTAGAGCAGGAGTAGGAAAATCAGGGGTCTTTTATACGTTCAGAAGGAAAAAAGTTCTTTGTGCTATTGCTTTTCACATTTGTCGAGTGTGGGGAGCCTGGACTGGATGCATAAAACGAAAATCTCATCAAGGCGTCGTTAACAACTCCACAGAATCATACTCCAAACACTACAGCTTCAGACTCCCCATCTCTAGGGAAATTTAATGGAATTAAGTCTCCTCTGTTCCCACTTAGAAGTTCCTACATAATCATAGCAGGTTATTATACAGACAGAAAGTACAGGACTGCAAAGACAGAGCTGGAATATAATGCAATTTATTTCTGCCGCTGATAAATCTCTCCCTCGGTTATGGGAGAACGATCTGACTACAGAGACCGAGGGAAAGTGAGGCCCATTCTCACGACACTGCGGCACCTACACCCTCCTTGAGGGCTTTTGAGAACTGACAACACTGCCGGGGTCTCATTTCTCCAAGAGGTGAGTTCACTAGCCTCTGCTGATGCAAAGGCCATCCGCCGAACTGGCCCGTGGACATACATGTCTGGAAAGTTATTAACATTTTATCGGCCTAAGCAGGACCTTATTCCAGATTTTATGTGTAATAATCATAGATGTGATAGAAAATTTTCAGCCAAGACAATATCAGTTCATAAACCTGAAGAAGTCAGGCAAAGCTGCTGAATTCAACTAGTAAGCTCATCATAATTTATTGGGCAAGTTCTGGCTTGCAGTCAGAGTGGCCCGCTCCAATTCCTGCTCTCACTTTGCCCCTGTGTGAGCTCTGAGGGTTTGCTCAGCACACCTGTATCTTGATTTTGTGGAAACCCTAACGTACTTGAGAGGGGTTTAGCGGGAATAAGCTGAGGTACCACAGGCATCACAGCCTACTGGGCATCAGACACTACAGAGCAAGGACCTGATGTCTTGTCCTCTTCCCACCCCCTCGTCTTCCTCTGCTTTGCTTTTATGGGGTTGGGTATGAGATTAACTCTGTAAAACCCTGTTGTAAAGGGTCTTCCAATTGCAGTTGGTGGCCTGAGCCCAAGCAAGTCCATCCCCTTGCTCAAAAAGATTATAATAATTTAGAGACGTAAAAAGACAAATAGGGCTTCCCTGGTGGCGCAGCGGTTGAGAGTCCGCCTGCCGATGCAGGGGACGCGGGTTCGTGCCCCGGTCCGGGAAGATCCCACATGCCACGGAGAGACTGGGACCGTGAGCCATGGTCGCTGAGCCTGAGCGTCTGGAGCCTGTGCTCCGCTAACGGGAGAGGCCACAACAGTGAGAGGCCCGCATACAGCAAAAAAAAAAAAAAAAAAAAAAAAAAAGACAAATAAATGAATATCTTGTAGCCCACAATGAGTAGGAAGACTCCATGCCATAAAGACGTCAATTCTCTTCACATGCAATTATAAGCAAAACCTCAAAGGGCTTTTTGTTGTGAACGAAATTTTAGGTTTCTGAAACTTATTGGATGAGTTTAGCAAGATTGGACAAGACACGCCTGAAGCAGTAAAAGAAAGTGGAGGCCCCTTGACCAGGTGGTACTGAGCTGCCGTAGGTGTGGAGGAGGAGGATGGACAAAACGACAACAGACCAGAAGGACCACACAATCCTGGGTGCATCTCGGGTCCCTGGGGTAAGAAAGGACAGTTTAGCGAGTGGAGATGACTATCAGTTACCCATGTAGAAGGTAAATTGGATTAACACATCATAAAAAGATCATCTCAAGCTGGAAATAAAAGGAAAGAAAGGCACACTAGGTTATTCTGTGAAAGAACCCTGGATCTCATTGATTTGACACACAGTTTGTTTCTTGCTCACATCAGGCTGGCTGTAGTTCCAGAACGCCAGGCTGGCTGTAGTTCCAGAACCCCAGGCTATCCCCACGTTTTCCGATCCCCCCAGGGCACTCTGACCTGTGGCCACCCCAGAGGCAGCAGCAGTGGACGCCTGTACAGAGAACCATGCACTGCCTCTTACATGACTCCACTGGCATCACACAGGCCCCTTGTACTCATGTTTCTTTGGGCAGAGCAACTCACAAGACCCTGCCTCTCCAAAAATGAACTACTGTTACATACAACAGGGAGGAGCCATGGAAACAAGATGTTAATGGAAGAAAAACACAGGCCTCTGAAAAAATGCATATTTAGATAACATTTTTATAAAATTTTAAAAAACAAAAAGAAATACTGTAGTATTTAAACATATATTCATATTCATAAACTGATGTATTTTTAAAAGGGAATGGGTTGCACCAAAATTCTGAGTGATAGTCGCCTCTGTGACGGAGTGGAAGAGGCAGGGGAGATGCATACAAGCAGATGTGAGTAGTTTCCACTTTGAAGCACTAGCCTGCCGTCACCAGGCCTTGGAAGAAAATCAGTGTTCCGAGGGAAATAACCAAAGTTGGCAATAGCTCATTCCACAGGAAATTGGGATAATTCAGAGGAGACAATTTTCAAAAGTCCAAACTATCTTCAGACATATTCGAGAAACTTCATCCATAAGACAAGGACAGGCTGCCAGGAAAGGGTCAAAGAATAAGAAAATATTCTTGGTAGTTAAAAGGATTATTTCTGATGTTAAAATAAAGTCATTAGTGAGGTTAAAAGATAAACATCTCATAGGGACTTCCCTGGCAGTCCAGTGGTTAAGACTCCACACTTCCACTGTGGGGGACGTGGGTTCAATCCCTGGTGGTCGGGGAACTAAGATCCTGCAAGCTGCGGGGCACGGCCAAAAAAAAAAGATAAACATTTCCTAGACTATAAAGCCAAAAGTTAAGGTGATGGAAGATGGAGAACTGCTTGCAAACCCCAACCCTAAATGTTCAAAAACCACATACAATCAAGTACGGAGCCAGGGAACAGAAGTGCTCCTGGGGTTAAGAAGGGCATTCCCTGTACTTTTCCCAGAGTATGTAGATTTCCTGGGCTGTGAGGTGCCCTCTAAGCTGCAGACCCAGCTCTGAATTTCGGGGTAACTTTGTTTTGTTACATTTTGGGGGAATGTGTTTCTGTTCTATTTGTTCTGTTCCCATCTTCATGGATCCGAAGCACTGCACGTTGGGGTCTCTCTCTGATACCGTTTAATATCATGTATGAATTCCTATTTCTCTTTAACTCTTTGTGGACAACGATGTTGTCTGTTATTTTTGGAATCTCTGGGGAACTGTGTTCAGACTCAGCCTCCTTTGGTTAATTTCTCTTCTGATACAGGCTTTTTATTTCATTTTTTCGCTCCTTCTTCATTGGTATTTATGTACAGCTCATTTTTTCTGTTTTCTCACTGCTGAACCAGGACGTAGTGGGTGGGAGGGGGCAGAAGAGTGAGCCTGGAACTCACTCTACTTGGCCCTTTTGGTTCAGGTTTCAAAAGACACACAGACATGCCTCCCTGTGGTTTAGCAGCCCCATTAACAATTTACCCAAATCAGGTCTCTCCCCCTGCCCCAGTGGTTGCAGCTCTCCTCAGTTTGCTAGTAGAGACATTGATAAGGTTCAGTTTGGTCCTTTGATATTACGTCCCTCTTTTCGCTCACACACCTCCCTGTGCTGGGTGGCCAAGTCTATCTCAACAGCAGGGGCATCCATTCTACATTAGTTATTCCTCTTTGCTGCTCTTCTGTGTAAAACTGGGTCCTCCAAAATTTATGTCCTGCCTTTCCTGTGGCCCTGAAAACCCCTACATCATGTCCTCGGACATGTGTCAGGACCTCTGGATGTGTGTCAGGACAGGGACTCCCACGTTTGGGGAAATAAGGATCCTGATTGAGATTCAGGAAACAAAGGCACATAGAAACTCCAGGAAAAGCAAAAAGCCTTCTAGAAATGCATGGTTTAAATGGGAATACAACTAAGATGAGGTCTGATGAGCAGTGGAGGGATGTAACTTGCCTTTCACCCTAGAAATATTCTGCTCTTTGAGCCCAAAGTCATAATAGTGGGCTTGGAGAAAAGAATACAACTCAACCACATGACTTGGCTCTGGATAAATAACATTTACTTTATCATAGTTTTGTTAAGGAAATGTATTGGTTGTGAACACTTAAGTCAACCCACAACGCGCACAAAACGTAATTATGGTACAGAATATAAAATAAATGTTATCTCCCCTAACAAAGGTCCAGTTAACAGTGGTTGGAGAGTGAGTGCAGAAATGGAGATGACAAGAAATACAAATCTGATTTTAAACATGTGCACTTAATTACCTGATTTATATTTACACTGTAACTGACAGAAGCACTGTCTGAAATTGGGAAGAAGCCAGAGAGAAGAGATGGAGGTGGTTCAGTGACCTAAATTTTAAAATTTAAATCAAAGGATTACTAGAAACTGTCTGAAAATTATTTTAAGATGAATGAAACAACAGAAGAGGCTATGAGGGACTTCCCTGGTGGCACAGTGGTTAAGAATCTGCCTGCCAATGCAGGGGACATGGCTTTGATCCCTGGTCCGGGAAGATCCCACATGCCATGGAGCAAATAAGCCCATGTGCCACAACTACTGAGTCTGTGCTCTAGAGCCTGCGAGCTACAACTACTGAGCCTGAGTGCCACAACTACTGATGTCCACACACCTAGAGCCCGTGCTCCACAGCAAAAGAAGCCACCACAATGAGAAGTCCGTGCACCGCAATGAAGAGTAGCTCCCGCTCGCCACAACTGGAGAAAGCCTGTGTGCAGCAATGAAGACCCAACACAGACCAAAAAAAAAAAAATTAATTTAAAAAAAGAAAAAAAAAGCCTCCCAGAATAGGCTATGAGTGTTTGGTTGGTAACCTCCAGAACTCATAATGGGAAGAGTTGAAGTGTTGGGGAGGGAATTGAGGTGTGCAGGGACTTGTGCCTCTCCCTGTGCACTCATGTACCTTCCTATTTTTCTTTGCTGTATGTGTATTACTTTGGTAGATATTCAAACTTTATGAAAAATGTATCTCAACCTAAAAAAATTACAAAATGTAAATCAGCTCTTATATAAAAATAGTTGTATTTCTACTCTATTCACATTTCTCAACACCTGAGCTCGCCGATCCCACACACGATATAATCATGCTGCTGTTGGCACCATGTGGGTTCCTTCCGTGGCAATAATTCCAAATTTCCTTGACTTCTAATCACTTTCTAGCTAATAGTAGGCATGTTGACCTCTTGGATCCTGGAAGGAAGGTGACAACCACCACCTGTCTGAATCCTTGTAGGAAATAACAGTCTCTGCTCATATGACGGATTCCCAAAATAATCAGTGACAGCAAGAGCCACTATACTGCTGCCCGTTCGGAGTCAAGAGCCGACTCCACTGTTGGGTTAATAATGAAGTTATTTTGCTTTACTTTGGTGCAGACCAGAGTCCCTGCGGCTGAAGGATGTATTCTAAGTGTCTCATGATCATTAAAACCATTTTCACAGACCACTCATGTACTAAAAATAATCAATTATAGCAGCATCGCCAAGGTTGTGGCTGAGTGTTTACCTGCCACAACTCGAGTCAGAGCAATTTCCAAGCAGCTGTCAAGCCGGTCAGAGCTCCCTCCCGGAAGCCAAGTCAAATTCAAAACCAGAACTTGCTACCCTCAATTATGTAAATAGACACAAGAGGAGACAAAACACAGTTCACTGACTGGAATTAATTTACACCATGAAAGAAGTCTGATCCTCCAGATGAAGAGACAGGTATGAATCTAGATGTGTTTGGAGGCAGCGTTATGTCCTTTATTTGAAAGTAGTAGATTTGAGCTAAAGAGGCTCAGACTGGGATGAATGTGATAACAGCTGGTGAGCACAGGAGGGGTGATTTGGGGGACAGTAATTACTCTTCCCTCTGTGCCCCCAAGGGTAAAACTGGACTGGAGGGAAGGCAGCCTGAGAGTCGATAGGAAACTACACTTGTTAATAGTTAGAGGATTCATCACAACCTTGGGGCTTCCTGAGTCACGGTGGCCTTGAGGGAGAGAGTGGAGGTGAGGCAGAGTCAGGGAAGGATGCGCTGGGACCCTGGACAGCTGTACCTGCCTCCCACCCACCTCACTTGCTTGTGTTGGGGGAGGACCCGCCTGGAACAGCAGATGTAGCAGAACTTGGAAGAACCTCACCTTTTCCTTTCGCTTTGGCTGCTCAGACTGAACCCCTGGCTGGGAGTTGCCTTTTTACCAACTGCTCCCCACCCCCATCTCAGCACACCAGGCACGCACGCAGAGATGCAGGCTTACTTTATAGGATTAAGCTCAAATCGCACCTTCTCCAAGAGGCCTTTTCTGAAATGTTAATCGAGGAAACATCTGCAATTCTCAGCACGCTTGCAAGTTTGTAGTTTTGGCTTCATTTGCTGGCCTGTGAGTCCCTTGAAGGCAGGAGCTATGTCTTATTTGTCTGTTTATTCCCAGTGCTACGTCACACCAGGCACACACATGCCCAGTGGTTTCCTTGATGAAGAAGAACATGCAAAACATGCAGCTGGTTCTCCAGAGGATGCATACGTCACACTGTGGCTGCCTGGTGCTCACCAACGGTGCTAAGGCAGGTGTGGAGGGCTGTGCCTGGACCACCATCTGTGCCAGGTTCTTGGCATGGACCAGACACCACTCATGCAGCTTCTGTCCAGGATGAGCGTTTCCTCCCTGAGTCATGTAAGACAAAGAAGAGGCCATGCTGACTTTCTCTGTGTCTAGCGCTCACTTCCACATGTGCAGACTCAGAATCCCTTCCCCTCCTCCGTTCACCATTCCTGGCCTCTTCCTACCACTCAACAGAAGGTAAGTTGACAGTCCATGCGGGGAGGGTGTTTCTATGTTAACCTACTTAATAACTCAGTGCACCGGCCCCATGTTGGGGCATCCCGTGCGTTTTACTCCTTGAGATCCAGGAAGCATTTGTAGGACTGAGAAGTGCCTGGGATCCTGGTCCTGGGATGGGGCTCAGCTGGGGTCGTCTCCCTTCAGTCACTTCACTGGGAAAGTCTCCTTAGTGATTATAAAACACGGCCCCACATGATTGGTGCCCCTGCTATTGGGAAGTGGGCTCTGGGGTTCCCCCTTGAATCTGTCATGAACAGAATGCACAGGAGGAAGGGCACGCAGCTCACACCTGTTCTCTTGGGATGCCCTCGCTGGGGGGCGCCAGAAGCCCCGTAACAAGTCAAACTGCCCTGAGTCTCCCTTGCAGGAGAGGCCACGAGGGGCGTCCACTTTAGGGATGAGCCCAGCGGAGCCCTCAGAGGTCTGCAGTTCCAGCCGAGGTGATCGCAACAGCACGCGCAACCCAACCAGAATGGCGTAGCCCAGTGCTTCCTGAGCACCTGACCCACAGCCCTGGGAGCAGGGTTAGTGGCGTTCTAAGCTGCTGAGGTTGGAGCAAATTATGCACCACTCGTCACCAGGTACCTCCTGGCCCCAAAGAGAGTTACCTGGAGGTGTTCTCCTGCTCGTATTAGGGTGGACTCGACCCTTCATTTCTCACATCACCCAGCTTCCTGGGGGCCCATAGTGTGGCTCTTTCTGTACCCCAAAACTGTAAGATACCATCACAAGTACGTCAGAGAAAATGAAGCACTATACAAAGTCAAGTCATCATTGTTACCATAATTATGGAATTTTTCAGAGAGCAGACTTAGAAAAATACTCTTAGTTTGATGCCAAATTAACAGTAAACCTGGTGGAGAGAGATGGGAAGTGGGCCTCCCATGGGCAGTGCGGCAGAGCACAGGCTGTGTCCCTCCTTCTCCTCCCCCTCCCCCTCCCCCTCCCCTCCCCCTCCCCTCCCCTCTCCCTCCCCTCTCCCCCTCCTTTTCTGCCCCTGTGTCTCTCGGTTTGTCCCCTTGTCTCTTGTCACTCAGCACAGCTTCTCCCTCAGAGAACCAGTCTTCACACCCCGTTTCCTCTGCCCCTTTGCTTTCCCACGGGATGAGGAAGCGAGCTGGGCCCCTTTGCTAGGCTATGACCTGAGCTGAGGCACTGAGGCGCTGAGACAGGTGCGCGGAGATTTTTGGTTTTTTTGCAGTATGCAGGCCTCTCACCGCTGCTCTGCAGCGGCCTCTCCCGCTGCAGAGCACAGGCTCCGGACGCGCAGGCTTAGCGGCCATGGCTCACGGGCCCAGCCGCTCCACGGCATGTGGGATCTTCCCGGACTGGGGCACGAACCCGTGTCCCCTGCATCGGCAGGCAGACTCTCAACCACTGCGCCACCAGGGAAGCCCCTGAGGAGTCTTCTGTTGGGGTCATTATCTAAGTGACTGGGGGTTTGCACTCAATTTGCAGGCTCACTGCTTGCAATTCGCGTCTCAGAGCATCAAGAAGTGGAGGAGCAATCAGGACTTAATTGCCTCAATGAAATCTGAAGGATAAGGAAGAAAGTGAAGGGAAAGCCAATTCCCTCATTATGTCAACCTTCCCTGCACTGCTCCCAATGACGCAGGAAGTCACCTCATTTCATAGCTGCTGCCATGATGCGCATGTGGGTTTTGGAGTCACTTAATTTCAAAATATCTTTAACGTCAGGTCCTCTGAGAAACAGATATTTACTTTATGCTGCAGCAACTAAAGAAGCTAGTCTCCATTTCCAAGCACCCCGGGTGTGTGCAGGTGAACAGCTTTGCAGTGTTTGGCTTGTTGTTCAGTTTTAATAACCTGTGGGATAATCTGAGCATTTATATAAACTGGAAACCTCGCTCTTAACTGATTTTTATTCATGCAATCGCTTTCTGATAGGGGCATGCCTATCTCAAATCCTGCAAACGTGCAGATGCCTTTTGTTTGATCTGTTTATTCGGGGACTATAAAAGGGAAATGCAGTAGAAAAGGTGCCTCCTGGGCCAGCCTTACGAGACGGAAATCCCGTGTTGGCCAAGCGCACAGCTCCGACTATCCCGTTCCCCGTGCAGGTCTTGATGCCGGTTGCTTGGCCTTCTGCAGACAACAGGCATGGGAATTCGTCTGCAGCAAAGTCCCTCTCAGTTTTCAAGTGGCCCCACTCCTCAGGCAGCCCTCCTGAAACTCTCCTTGCAAGAACGTGACGTATAATGAGAGGGCCTAGAGCCCCGGGCAGAACGTGGCCTGGCTGCTTGCGACACCTGCTCATGACCGATGCCCAGGGCTCCACGTGTCCCGCGAGAGCGACATTGCATCTGGGAAGACAACTCCTGCCGTGGTTCAATGGCTGCTGAAAGGTCTCCATCAGCTCTGTCTCTTCTAACTATTTGACCAGCGTGCAGCCAGGACACTCCCGGCAAAGAATGTCACCTTGGGTGGAAAGAGAATTAACTCCCAGGAATACTAACCATTGTGAGAAAGAAAGCATTGCAGACGGATGGAAATCTCAGGTCCTCTCTTATCAGATGCGTAACTTTGGGCAGGACGCTTGGCCTCTGTAAGGCTCAGCTTCCCCATCCATGTAATGGGTATCTTAATGGTGTCTGCCTTGTAGGGAATGTGACTTTGCACAGTGGGCACACAGAACCTACTCAGTACATCTTAGCTTAAAAATAAATTGTTTCCATCTCGTCCACCAGAGGCAGACCACAAGGAAAGGATCTGAGAGCAAGGCGTTTGTCTGGGCGATGATGAGGGAGCAAGCACGGGGAGTGGCGTGTGTGGAGCTGTGCCCGGAATGCCCTCGGGACAGGACTTGAGAGGATGGTGGTGCCACAGCCTCCGGCTGCAGCCCCTCAGGACCTGCTCTGCTTGGACATCGACACACCCTTCCCAGCAGCCCCAGCCAATGACCTCAGTGACCACACAGCGGGTCGGGGGGGGGGGCACGGTGCCCGTCCAGGGGGATCTGACCTCAAAGAGAGCATCTCACAGGGTTGCCGAGGTACCTCAGGCTGTGCCACAGCCGGTCCTGACCCCTTTCCCATCAGAGGTGTGGGGTCTGCATGGCGGAGTCCTTTCCCCACCCAACCTGCTTCTTCCTCCTTATTCCTTTTCACAGGCTTTGCCCCCAAGAAACTGCAGAAAGAGCTAACTCCTTCTCGGTGTCTGCTTCCTGGGGGACCCTGATGACATGTGGGAAACTGACATAGAGAAGGTCACCATCTTGGGCAGCTCACGTGCAATCCTGGGGGTCCCAGAGATGAAGTGTCACTTGCCTCAGACTTGCCTAAAAGGGTGAAGGAAAGGATTTTGTTCTCCACAGGCCCTGCTGCCCCTCCTGGCTGAAGGATGCTGGGGTGTGAGCTCTGAGACTCTGACCGTCCCGGCAGCGTGGGGAGCAAGCTCTCCGTGGAGCCGCAGGCGCGCAGAGCATGGCTAGCAGAAGGGTTTGAGGACTTCCAGGAGTGTGGGTGGGCCTTTGAGAGCATCTGCTACAAAGGTTTATCCTTTGGCTACTTGTGTCGTGCTCAGTGTCAGAGCGGAAGAACAGCAAGACGGGGATAATGCCTGGTGAATACTGCCTCTGGGGGAGTAAAGGAGTTATACTGTTTCACGGATGCAGAGCACAGTTTGGGAAGATAAAAGTAATTCCTATGTCATGACCTACAGAGGTGGGATAGGGAGGGTGGGAGGGAGGCTCAAGAGGGAGGGGCTATGGGGACATGTGTACGCATATGGTTCGCTTTGTTGTGCAACAGAAACTAACCCGGTATTGTGAAGCAATTATACTCCAATAAAGATCTATCAAAAAGAAAAAAAAAATTCCTGAGATGGTTGCTGGTAGTCGCACTACAATGTGAATGGACTTAATACCACTGTACTATACGCTTAGAAGTTGTTACAACGATAAATGGTATGTTGTATATTTTACCGCAATAAACAAAAGAACCACCGTCTAAATCAGAAGAAGATGCCATGTTACATAAGGAAACGTTAACAGCCAGTTCGGGAATGCAGGAAGAGGACCAGCCAGAGGGGTTGCTGCATGCACAGAACAAAAGGCTCCAAACAAAACAGATGCCTGGAGAATGAGGCGCTTTCCCGACTATCCCCATGTAAATGGGCCACTCTAGCTGTCACGCTTGGGCAGGGAATGGATTTGATTTTAGTGGTTATGCTAATTTCTGTAAAATAAATCAGACTCCTGAAACAGCAAGCTTGGCTGCCCTTTGCATGAGCTTAGAATATAAATGAAACCTATTTCTCTCCAAGATGATCTGAGTGAAAAAGCAATAACCTACAGGAAATACCTGAGCCACGCCATGAAAGGGCATTCTGAGGTCTCCTATGCTAAAGGTATTAGCAGGACAGCCAGTCTGCAATTTAGTATCATCGTGATACTCAGTGATGGGCCCCGGCTGGTGGTGCCTCTGTGGGAGAAGCAGGGAGCACGGTAGGCGGGAGGTGGGAGGATTTGGGAGTGCTGCCGACGAGAGCTAAGGGGCCTTTGGTAAATGAACGCTCCTTGGGGTCTTTCCTGTCACGCCAGCGAGCATCCTTGTGTATTTAGAGGAGTCTGCAAAGCAGAGCACATATAAAGCATGAGAAGGTCCCTTCGCTTCGCTTGCCCCTGACCCTGGGAGTTGCAGCCTATTGGGAACATAGAACATCTTCTTCCCAAGCCCACAGCAAAGCCCATGGAGGAAGGTTCAGAGAGGAAGCCCACGATCAAGCCCAGAAAGCCTGGCCCTCTGTTCCCCAAGCGAGAAGGGACTGAATCGCTTTCTGCTATGCCTAGAGCAGTGACAGAGGAGTAAGCGGTGACCTCAATAAAACTCCGTTCAAGGAAATTCTGTTTGATGGGACCCAAAGGCAATGGTAATGAAGATGACATTCATTTCTGGATTTATTTTAAATTCTGTGCATACACAGGTTTTGTGAAGACAGGGGCTCTAGAAGTTTGTGGCTGGAGGGCAACATGGCTTACCTACTTCAAACGCTCACAATCTGAAAATGGATGACTTCCCCAAACTATGTTAAACCGAAGGAAGCAATTCACAACATCCCTCCACGATCTCGGGAAGAAGGGAGGCTCACAGCTCAGGGTGGGCTGTCGGCATTGTGGTGAGAGGTGGACAGCAGAGGGTCCTGCCTCCTGCCCACACCCCAGTGCTCCCCAGCACAGCCCTTCAGGAGCCCTGGGACGGGACATATAGCACGTGGTTACTACACCCCGGTGATCCCATGTGGGGAGGGCACTAGGATAAGGCACTGGATCCACTCCTGCATCTTAGTACTGGAGCAGCGGCTCAGACCCCAGCTGAGCCTGAGGAAGGCAGCTCCCTGGGACCGCCCCATCCTCATGCAGGAGATGTGTTATCATGACAGATTAGGGTATGAACCCTTTTTGCTCAGGTGGAGAGAACCTGGATGCTGTAGTTTAGCACCTGATTGAGGAAGCAGGACTCCGACCACATCCCTGCTCTGCTGGTCTTGCCCGGGAGAACCCAGCCCTCTAGCATCTGAGCCCATCCCAGCTGACCCCGCCTTGTGGGCGGAGCTCCCACACAGTCCCACAGAGAGCAGGAGAGGATTCTGCCAGCTCCTTAGAATTAGCTTTAAGGCAAGTTCGCAGGTGCTCTGCAAGGTGGAAAAGCCGAAATGCTACTGGCCTGTCAGGCTACCTGTGCTCCATCATCACTTCTGGAAGTCTTTAGCTGACTGGACTCTCCAACGGTGCCTCATAGATGTCTCTCGTTCCCCACGCTTTCCTTACAACATGACTTGTCACCCCTTCCATGGAGAGACCAAGGCTGTGTGAACACCACCCCGCCCACATACAGCACAGATGTTGAGGCTGGGGTCTTCCAAGGTGACGTCTGCTGTATGTACCTGCCGCCCTGTATGAGTTATCCATTGCTGCATGACAAGCCTAGGCTAGCCCCTTGAACAGTGTGAGACACGTACCTAGCCCTCCAAGTTTTGGTCACTTAAAACAAGTATTTATCTAGCACATGACTGCAGATTTGCAATTTTGGCTAAACTTACCTGGGCAGTTCTGTTTATCTCAGCTGGAGGATTGAGAGTTTGCTCAGTGGTCTGGGACAGCTCCCGTACATGTTTGTGAGCTGCCTGGCTGTGGGCTGGAGGGCTGGGCGTGTGTCTCCCACCATTCAAGAGGCTGGCCTGGGCTTGGTACACAGGAGCCTCAGGGGACCAGAAGAGTGATGAATAGGTACTTTTCAAGCCTTAGCTTACATCACATTTGCTAAGGTCTCATTGGCCAAAGCAAGTCACATGGCCAACCCAGATTCAGCAGTTAGAGAAACAGACTCCATCTCCAGACAGGAGACTTTATAAGGTCATGATTCAATGGTGAGGATGCATGTAGGCAAGGACTCATATTCATTTGTTCAACCTATCCTAACGACCTAATGAAGATTCTGGATTGTTTCTAGTTCAGCTAAAAAACTATTTTGATGTCATAAAGAACCTCAGCACTCTTGAAGTGAGAATCTCTCCAGGTAACAGAGAATAGCCACTATTTCCAGGAGTTCCCTGGATTTCACTACAAATTCTTCTCCACATCTCTGAACTGAAAGCCCAGATATCAGGCCTCCAGAAGGAAGGAGAGGTCGCTCCTTCCACGGCTCTCACAGGAGTAGTCTCCACAATATATACACTGCTTATTTTCTTTTAAATACTTGCTCCCAGTTCTGCCTTAGAATCTTGGAGGTACAACTTTGAAGGGGCCCAGCACCCAACGGCCTTGTAGTTGAACTACCAGAGTTCGGATCCTTTGTATTTTCTAGGTACTTCAAATTTTCATACTGTGTAAGCTACACACTCAAAAACTCCAAGCAGGTGCTCTCACTTCTATGCCTGACTACAGTGACTGTGTTCTGCCCCAGCACATTCTCTCCTAGAGATGACAGGGACATGAAAGTGAGACCTGCAGACACCTATCATGGGGACACCTTGAGAACCACCCAGCTGGGCAGGGAGTGGGGGCAGAACGTCACAGCTGGGAAAGCCCACACTGGGGATCAAACATGGACCACAGTGCATCACTGCGTAAATGGTTTGGAGTTGTCCTGTGTCAAAATCGATATGGGGCATGAAGCTGACACCTGTCACCTGTTACCTGGCAGGTCATGGGACAGTGGCACATCCCCTTGTGACCCATGACTTCTAGGGTAGGAATAAGTGCAATGAAGTTACTATTGCTTCACATTTGCTTTGCCCATGAGATCCACCTGGGTGATCAGTGTAGAACTTAAGTATCTTGAGTGTAGGAGGGGAGGGTGTTCAGTGTGGGAGGACTAACAGGGAGGAAGAGTCTCCCAGGAAGAACGCCAGCTCCACCAGTCAGTGCCCTGAGCTCCAGCAGCATACCTGTTGAAAACTTACCAGTGGTCAGCAGCTCAGAGGAACCCACGGCAGCCACGGCAGAGAAGACTCCTCCATGTACACGAAAGAGAAGACCAGCTCCTCAGCCACCACCCGTGGGCTAGCAAAGAATGCTCTTAAGCTTCTCATGGCTCACTGTATTTTTTTAAATTTTATTGAAGTATAGTTGATTTACGATGTTGTTGATTTCTGCTGTACAGCAAGGTGATTCAGTCATACATATATACTGATATATTCTTTTTCATATTCTTTTCCATTATGGTTTATCTCAGGATATTGAATATAGTTCTCTGTGCTCTATAGTAGGACCTTGTTGTTTATCCATCCTATATATACTAGTTTGCATCTGTTAATCCCAACCTCCCAGTCCTTCCCTCCCCCACTCCCCCGCTTCCTTGGCAACCACAAGTCTGCTCTCTGTGTCTGCAATCTGTTTCTGTTTCGTAGATATGCTCATGGCTTACTGTAAATCTTTCTGTATTACTTTCCTTACACCCATTCCTTTTGGTTGGTTGGTTGTTGCTTTGTTGTGGACTCTATTGCTCACATATTGGGTATCCTGAAATTGTCCTCCACGTCTTTTATCTTTTCCCCTGTAGCTTCCGTACCCTGAGTGAGTGTGTGTGTGTGTGTGTGTGTGTGTGTGTGTGTGTGTGTGTGTGTTCACTGTGCTGCAGGCTCTCTCATCTGCTCAATCTCCAGGTCTGTAATTCAATTGTCAGCCATAATCATCTCTCTCTCTCTTCATCTGTTACACATTTTAATTGAAAACTCAATTGTTTCGCCTACTTTTAGTTCCTAAAAGTAATTTTGTGCCCTGACTACATCTCCTAAAGCTTCTCATTACTGTTTTCTATTAAATTTTCTTGTTGTTCTTCCACCAGTTCAATAGGAGACGAGTATTATAAGTTATTCACTTTGGGCTTCCTCTCTCACAGCCTCGAATGTCCTGGGTGAGCTGAAATATTTTTCTACTTATTCTAGTGTGTCCCCTGGTCATCCAGACCCATCAGGTTTTTGGAGCCTCTGGAGCAGGGATGCTCCCCAGCAAGGGAAAACACATCACTCCCTGTCCTCCAAGATGTGCAGGAAACAAGTTGGCAGATGGTTATCCCCATGTCGGGACGTGGAAAACAAGCTTCCCTTCTCCCAAGGGCAGACACAGTCTTCATCCAACTAGAGGGGCTGCATAGAGTCCATCCCGACCTCAACTTCCCCTCTTCTCCTTGGTCATAAAGGTTCAGGAGGGCCCCAAGGGCACACCTAGGGCTCTTTTCTGGAGAGATTGACAGACTTCCACTGGCCACACTCTGTTGGAGAATAAGTGACCTTCCCATCCCCCAGAATGGCTGTGGTTGTAGGCTAGACAGATATCTCCTGAGGGACCATGCCCTGAGGCTCACACCCTAGTGTGGTTCTCTCTGCTTGGGTTGGGGCTGACCCTGTGAAGCCTTATAATCAATAAAATCAGAGGAAGTGACGTTGTACCACTTCTAGGCTTAAGCTTCAAGAAGACAGCTTATGCTGTGGGGAGGCCTGAGCCATAAGACTCATAAGACCACATAAGAGCCATGTGGTCATAAGACGCCTGGGTACCTGGGTGGAGAGACCACATGGAGAGGCCATCACCTTGACACTAGTGGAGAAAGACAGAGGTCATCCCAGCATCCCAGCTGAGCCCAGCCCCCAGCAAGTCTCAGCTTGACCAGTGGCAAGACCAGGAGAACTGCCCAGCTGGCCCAGCCCAGACTGCAGAATCATAAACAAATCTCCGATGCCAGGGCCGTGGGGTTTTCCTCTGATTCTGGCCCAAGGAGCACACACATATGCTCACTGCTATTATGGGATAACAACAATATTCCCGGTCTTTCCAGACCCAGGAGGTCAGTGATCATTCTACTCATCTCTCATTTCTTCAAAGGGACTTTTTTGGGTCAGGTTTGTCAGCTATAAATTGGCTTCATGACTCAATACTATCAACTCAAGTCATGAAATAGAATTCTTCTATTTTGCATGATATTGTTTGTTACAGGAGAAACGAAGATAATGACCCAGATCTCCTGGCTGGAATTGCTTACTTTTTGGAAAGGAGGGTTCAAATTATTACAGCCCAAATAAAATAAGATGCATGCTATAAATTACAAGCCACACACTCTGGAGTTTCCATAGAGAACTTCACTGTGCATTTACGCCTGTATATAAGTCTGCCGTGCTTCTTAATATCACTTTAAATGATTCTCACATAGCCAGTTCTGATACATTTTTATGTATGCCCAAGTGATATCTTTCTATATACAAAATCCAATTTGAACTTGGGAAGGAAAAATGGAAACACCTTAATTACAGAGATTTATTATTTTTTAAACCTGAGAAAGATTAACTTTTTCTATTATTTATAATTTCACTCCCCCAGCAACCTCATTTACAAGCTGGATCCCTGTTCCTTTATGAAGCCTTGCTCAGTTTTACAACAGCATGAAAAAGCATCCGGGAAGAGAGTGTTAGCTTGGATAGAAATGTGTCTTCCATGCTGGGGTTCAGACTCAATCCTGTGATGAAAACATTAGCTTTTTTCTTTAATTCTTAAAAGTAGAAATGAGCTGACTCTTGGTTGAGGTAAGGAAGAGTCCCATTTAATCCCAGGTTGACAGCAGCCACAAAGAATTAATTCCCAACAGCCCCTGCTATAGATATATGAGGTCAATCTGGGTAAATATTCTAAAGAAGAATGGCTGCAAAGGAGAGGCAAGAACTGGGAACCCCTACAGCAGGGTACCAATGCCCTAACGCAGCTATCAGAGGGCAGTATTGCTTGTGTTAATAATTCAGGAGGGACATTTCAGAACAATGAACAGTGGTTACTTTTTAATTACATTAATTTTCCCTGTAACATTACAAACAGGGAATGAAGTTCATTTCTCAGTGCTCATGCCAGCTGAAAGTTCCAATTAAAATTAAAAGGGGAAATTGATTTTTCTTTGGGTTCCATTAAATTTTTCATTTGGTTAGTCAGAGCCAATGCCAGAAAAATGGGCGCACCTAGAATTCTGTTGTCCAGGGGAGGTTTGGAGCCAGATTCCAGCTGCTCCCAGGTTCTCAGGCCCTACTGAGAACTTGATCTCTGGCTACAATGTGATTCTAGAAACGTTTCTGATGTCAGGAAGAGTCCAGCCTCAGCCCAACAAATACCACCAGGCACACTTTCTCAACTAAGGTCTTTGTTATTTTATCTGGTCAATTTTTTGAAAAATATGATAATGAAAAGGAATTAATGAGATATCTCAAAAGAGACGTGCATTATGCCGAATATTCAGAGATGAGAAGAGTAAATATGTGTGTCGGGCTTGCCGGGCCACAGTGCAGGAGAAGTCCTCTGTGAGCTCCCTGCCCCTGCAGGACTCCTAGCACTGGCCCCTCCACCCACTGCCGAACCACCCTGCTGCCCCTGCCAAACAGCTCCTATTCCGAAAACGTAGCCTGGTCACACCCTCCCCTACTTAGAATCATTCTTATCTCCCAGTTGCCTTCAGGACAGTTGAGAATCTTGGAACTCAGGGACCTCATCTCTCTATCCCAGCTCCCAGAGGCTCCTGCCATGTGGACACACGTGCTGAACACACTGCTCCCCATGCCTTCTCCGCCTCTTCTCCGTCTGATTAACTGCTCATCTGTCACTCAGAGCCTCAGAGCTGTGGACATGTGGGGCCAGATCATTCTCTGTCATGGACTGTCGTGTGCATTGTAGGATAAGGCCTCCACCCACCGGCTGCCAATCGCACCTCTTCAGTCATGACAACAAATATGCCTCCAGATATTGCCAAATGTCCCTGAGTGAGGTTTAGGTGATACCTGCCTTGAAAAGCTTTCTCTTACCTCTCTACCTGTGCACCCTCTACCTGTTGTGTTGTGTTGTATTGTGCATCTACTCATCCACCTCCCACAGGACCACCCCCAGCAGAGCTCACAGCTACAGTAGATACACACTATGGTTGTTGGGTGAATGGATGGGTGGATGGATGAATGGATGGATGGGTGGATGAACTGATGGATGGATGGGTGGATGGGTGGATGGACTGATGAATGGATGGGTGGATGAATGGATGGATGGATGGGTGGATTGATGGTTGGATGGATGGGTGGATGAATGGATGAATGGATAGATGAATGTATGGATGGATGGGTGGGTGAATGGACTCAATTCTAGACAATTGACCTAAATGTCTACCCTTCTCTCAGGACCACCCTGTCTTGATTCTGTAGTTTTGTAGTAAGTTTCAAAACTGGGAAGTGTTAGCCCTCCAATTTTCCCTTTCTTTTTCAAAGATTTTTTTTGGCTCTTCTTGTTCCAGTAAGGTTTTTCATAGACTCAAATAAGCTTATTTTAAAATTTATATAGAATAGCACAGTCCCTTAGAATAACTAAGATGATCTTGACAGAAATAGTAAAGTGAGAGAAATCGCTCTACGCAATATTAAGGCCTAATTTATAGGTATTAAAGGCAGGTATTGGCTGAGGGATTGACTCGTGGATCAATGGAACATGGTAGAGAACCCAGAAAGAGACCCACCAAATACATCCAACTGATTTCTTTCAAAGGTGCAAAAGCAACTCAGTGGAGGAAAGAGACTTTTCAAAAGAGGATATATAGATGGCAGAAAAGCTCATGAAATATGTTCAACATTATTAATCATAGGAAAAGGCCAGTTAAAACCTCAATGAGATATTACAACACACCTATCAGAACAGCTAAAATAAAAAATAGTGACAGGACTTCCCTGGTGGCGCAGTGGTTAAGAATCTGCCTACCAATGCAGGAGACACGGGTTAGAGTCCTGGTCTGGGAAGATCCTACATGCCGCGGAGCAACTAAGCACGTGCACCACAACTACTGAGCCTGTGCTCTAGAGCCCACGAGCCACAACTACTGAGCCCGCGTGCCACAACTACTGAAGCCCGCGCGCCTAGAGCCCGTGCTCCGCAACGAGAGAAGCCACTGCAAAGAGAAGCCTGCGAACTGCAGTGAAGAGTAGTCCCCATTCACTGCAACTGGAGATATCCCACTGGCAGCAGTGAAGACCCAACGCAGCCAAAAAATTAAAAAAAAAATAGTGACAGTATCAAGTGCTGACAAGGATGCATAAAAACTTGGTCCCTGAGGCATTGCTGCTGGAAATGTAAGTTGATAGAGCCACTCCAGAAAACAGCTTGGCACGTCCTTATGAAACCAAACATACAACTTACATGAGATCCAACAATTACACTCTTTTATCCCAGAAAGATGAAAGTTTATGTTCGCAGAAAAATCTGGACGGGAATGTTGATAGCAGCCTCCCTTTATTCACAATACCCCAAACTGGAAACAACCTGATGTCAGTCATTCAACTACTGAGTGTTTACACAGACTGTGGTACCTCCACTCCCTGGTTTCCTACTCAGTAATAAAAAGGAGCAACTATTGATACGATCTGGATGAATTCTCAGGAGAATTTTGCTGCATGAGCCATGAGCAATGCATACTTGCTAATGCAATTTTGTTTTAATTCCCACAGTCCAGGAAAACCATCCATTTTACTGAGGCTGCAGTTTTTGACTCGATGTTTCATGGCCCGTGTGTAACTGATTGGACAGGAAAACGCTCTGTTTTTCTGAGTAAACACGATGCAGCCTTCTGCTTTATTCAAATATGCATTTTAAGTTGTTCAAGTGGAAAATGAACTACATGAAAGCCAGGTGTGGAACTTGACATATTACAGGTGCTCGGTAAATATGAGTTGTTTTGGGGGAAAAAAAGAGAAATGTCCTAAAGAGAAGAACGTAGTAAACCCTGCTGTTGGCCTTCTACAGCGCAGCAGACGGGCATCCATGATTTGGGGCGTCCACCACCAAGAGAGGGGGAGTGGGTGGGGTGATCAGAAGATGTGTTTTACTGATGGGAGGAGAGGAGTCCTACAGTCCCACATGGAAAGCTCGTTGTGGTGTGTTTACCTTCCTTTTCTGTTGCTTTTTTTCCCAGTAAAATCCAATGGCAGCAGCATCTCTTGGCAAGTGATTGAAAGGGTCAGATATTAACAACAGCAACAATAGGGCAGGGGTTGATCAGGTCACACACACACACACCCCCCCCCATACAACAACACACATACACAACACACACAACCACACACACACACATCCCGTACAACCACACACACACACAAACACACACACACATACTCTCGCCCCTGGGGTTAAGATTCAGCATGTCTGAATGGGGTCCGGGAACCTGTATGTTAAGTAGCCCCCTTGCGGTCTCCTGCAGGGTGTCTGCAGAGCACACTTTGAAGAAGGCTGCGTATGATGATATTTATACATACAAACACCTTGGGAGAATTAGACACAGAATCATAAAAGCAAGAATCAGATAGGCAGTGACCACTGGCAATTGAAGTCTGGAAAGATAAAGGGGCTATGGGGTATGTTTACACTTCTTAAAATTATTCTAAAAGTATGTATCGCAAAGCTTATAAGGAGAGAGCTGTACTCACATTATTATTATCGTAATAGTTATGCACACATATATAAAAAACAAAATTGACCCCGTTTGTGAGGTCATCCCCACACACTCCTTATACCAGTCCACCCGTGGGTCCATACATCCAAAAAGCAGAAGTCAGGATTTGCCTGACGGGGACCACCTAACTATAGGCCCACGATCCTAAATGGAAGAAATGGTCTCCTCATTTAGGACTGACCCAGAAGATCAAAACCCAAAGAGTAATCACGACATCGTAAGACCTACTTAGACCTCTGAACCCTAAACGTTCTGACCCATTTAGGCAGCTTCTTGGGTGCGTCCCCGGAGGAGTCACTCTCTCAGTGGGATGAAGAACCAAATTAAAGACAATTTCTGATTCTCAGTCACTCTACTTGTCCAACGTGTGAAAAACAGTGGAGTGATTTTTAGACTCCATTATCATTTAATTTATGTCCTCACTTTTATTGACTCTAACTAGAATCATTCATTAAGTGAAACGGTTTAAAGTAAGAAGCCTCAGACGTCATCTAAAGAAGCACAACAGTTGATACTTTCCTCAGCGTCTCCAGAATGGATTCTGAAGGTTTGTACCAAGCACTGATTCTTCTCTTCCTGACACACCATCACAGGAGAGGTAACAGTGTTTACAAAGTTGTGCACGAACACTAACAAGAGGGAGAAATGCACACCCCCGGTCACAACCCTTGAACTCGATGGCCTGACAGAGACTGTGAGTACGTGTCGTTCAGGTGGGTCGAAGCCCCTTTGAAGTCTGTTCGTTTCTCTGGGAGAAGAGAAAAAAAAAGGTTAAAGTCAAACATCCCTCCCTTGAACAAATTAGATGTTGATTTTCAGGTCAGAGTGACCCTGGATTGAAGCCGTTGCTCAGCCCTGATATCTGTGATGGAGCCAATTTTTAATCAGATCCTACGGGTTGGAAATTGAAAACCCAAACATCTGAACTTGACCCTTTGTTGGGAAAGAAAAGAGCATCAAAGGCAGTGCCTCCACCAGGACCCCCAGCTCAGGGAGACCCTCACGCCCGTGACTCCGACCTTTACCTGGACCTGACCCTCGCTTCTTCCATGACATCTTCACCCCTTCCGGGAACTTGGTTACCCTGTCCTGGTGATCTCGATTAATTAATTAATTATTAATTATTCTCAGTTAATTAATCCCACGATGGCTCAGGATGTCAACCGCAGAGCCCTGAATTCCCGGCAGGAGTGGAAAATGACACTAGAGCGGAAGCCAATGGGGGAGACCGTCGCCCAACTCTGCATGAGGCCAAGAAGAGAGAGGGTTTGCTCAGACTGAAAGGTCATCTTCATGTCCTAACGCTCTCTAATCCTCTCGAACCCCAAAGTCACGTGAGATAAAGTGCTTGACTTCTGCAAACAAAACCCGAATATGAACGATCATAACACCAGCCCCCTGTCCATCACCTCGTCCACTCTTCTCCGTGGGGCGGGCGGCACCACTGTACCTGTTTCATGGACACAGAACCCGAGACTCAAGAAGGACGACTCAGCTACCCAAGGGCACATGTGTGACACCAGTGTTCAGGGTCCAGGGCCTCACTCCCACCCCTCCAGCCTCACAAATCCCCTGACGCATAAGCCGTGGTGGGAAGGCACGGTCGCTGACAATGTTTCTGTTATTATCCACAATCATATCACCACCAGCAGGGACACAGAATGAATCTCAACTTAATAGTATGGATTTTCCCTTCTGGAGAAGACATCGTAAAGTTTAAGCCTTTTCAGAGTGCCCATTGCTGTTTCTCTTAGAATCGAGTCTGATTCCCCAATACCTCACTGGCTGCCTGGAAGTTAATAACTAATAATGGTCTTAAGGAACTTGATGCTAAAATGTTACCCATTAGATCTGGCATCAGGTCTTCCCGGCTATGGAATGGAAAACATGTCAGCCTCTATCCCTGTTCTGTGCAGGGTTGGAATTTGCTTGACAAAAACTGGCCACGTGCTGGGGTTTCTTAGCTGCCCCAGAGTCCCAGAGAGGCAATCGTGTCCAGAGAGGAAGATCGAACCAGGCAAACGAGACCGCGGGTACGGGGGTCTCGAGGTGGGGGGGGGGGTTGAGGAGGCTGCACTCGGTGCCACATGGGCTGTGTTTGTGACAAAAGGCCAGAGGGTGGGCAGCGTCCGTCTTGTGGTCATACCACAGGCACTGAGCTGTCTCCTGGCCCTGCCAGGTCTTTGGAATAATGTAGGGGAGGAGCCCATCAGGTTGACCTTTTGAAATATTATGCCTCTTCTAAGAATGCCTTTAGCAAAAATAATGTCACAAGTCAGTGGTAAAAGATTAAAATTCAGGAGGTTAGAAATGCCCTCAGGTCAGTGGAGACACATTCCTGGCAGGGGAGGCGTGAGCCTGTTGGAGGACTGGACACAGCAGGTGCCATTGTACCTGGGTGTGGGGGGGAAGGTGGGAGGACATGGGGCGTGAGGCCCAAGACGGGCTGGGTGCTGCTGGCCCGAGGCCTGGACGGTTCAGTGGGCCGTCTTTATGAAGAACGCTACAGTATTACCAATGCCAAGCTAAGCACAAAAGGTATTTTATTTAGAAGGAAAAAACAAATCATGGCATACTACAAATTCTAAAATGCTTTAATATCCTAACATCACAAAATCCAGAAAAATAACATATGTCATAGTGCAGTCAGCTCTCCAAAAACAGATCTGGAGCCAGGAGTCATCATTACTGGCTCACTGCAGCCAGGGAACCGGGCAACTCACCAAGCAGAGGAAGAGAGTTATTGCAGGCTTTGGGGAAGGGGTTTTGAAGCCATACTTTGATGGGTTCGGAGTGAAGCAGGGTCACGGGTACCGGAGTCACTGCAAAGTGGACCAGGGCCATCTGCCTAGCAACCACGACGTGCAGTCAGATCTGGGACGTTCTTTCCAGAACCCCTTGTCCAAGTCTTCTCTGCGTCTCTGCGTGCAGCGTGCTTCTCTGGGTTGAAGTGACCTTGGTCCTCTGGGCACTGAGGACTGTTTCTTCTCCTGATGAGCAAAGTCTCTGATAGTCCCTGAATCTAGAGAACAGGTCGCTCACTGAGTGAGAAAGCAGTGGTTCATCAAAAAAGACGAGCTCTGACCTTTCAAAGATGAGGACGGGAGAATTTTTTCCTGGTGAGCTTGTCGCTGGCTTTGTCCTCATCCATTCATCCGTCCTGTGGATGGAACAGAAGATTTTTTTCTTCCTTGATCCATGTTATTTTTACTTTGTCACACACTATTTTTACTTCCTGACACAACTCTGTCATAATTTCTGTTGGTATTTTCATCCTCAGCTAATGAATGACAATTGGATTGCCTTGACATAGGACATTGATTTCATAACACCATTTCCTATAAACATAATGGAAAGATAAACCAGTCTCTCTACTAAACATGCTGATCTCTTTTTAAATTGATGGCATATAACATTTTCTTTCTGCTTCAAAACTCATAGTTGGGAATAGCATTCAAATAGCAAATTTTTCAAATTATTGTCAAATACGGGCAAGTTTTGTCAGTTTCCTGTCATAGATGAGCTCTACGATTTTAGTAATTCCTCTATTTTCTTGATTGAAGATTGGTAAATCTGAAAGACTCTGTATTGACAATGTTCACCAAACACAGGATTTTTAAATTGTCACTACATTGTCGAGCTTCAAAATTGTGTAGTCGTATAATTCTATACTACCCTGATTAGCTCGTTGAATTTGCATAAGGATTTTGTACCGGAACTATGATTTCTCCAGGATATCTTACTGCCCAGGTCACAATTTTACTTCCACCTTGTCTGGAACTGCCAGACTTCACCAAGACCCCTACACATTGGATCTATGACATGTCCTTGCGATGGGTAGTTACCCTACACTGTCTTGTGCCTACACATGAGGAAAGCTGAGAAATTCTGTTTGATCTCATTAATTACCACCCAAAACAAAAACAAATGCAAGGTGCGTGGGTTATTGCATATACCACATTAGTGAGTAAATTTCCAATAGGAGAAAACTTCCATTTTAGACTAGGTATCACAAAGGACCAAATCCTCCACTCATAATCTTACATATTTTATGATGGGAAGAATTTTCCACAGACCACCTTCCGGTTTCATGTATTTCAAACCTCGTTTCCTTTCCACTGGTCACACATTTCCCATGTGAGGTGCTGATCAAGACCCTGCTACCCTGAGTCCAACCCCAGGTGGATGGAGGTGCTCCTGACACTGGGATGGGGGAGACAATGTCACTGTGCACGGGAGTGACCAGTGCATCCCCAACTCAACTCATAACCAGTTACCAAAATGCCTGTGACCACCTGGAGGAGGAGAATGTGACGGAGATGCCGGGTGGAGAAGACAATATTCTCAGCTGACCACGGGTGTAAAGTCTCACTGTTTTAATTGCACAGAACAGGCGGGGGTGCCCTGCTGCTCAGGGTCTGTGAGGAGCCCTGCACGTGAGCACCATTCACTCCAGACAAGCCTCTTCTGACTGCGGTGTGAACAGACTTCCGTTTTGCAGGGGAGGGGCGGGCAGGGACGTGGGCAGCGGGGACCCGGGGAGGATGCACGTCCACCAGCCACAGAGGCAGGAAGTGACCTGAGGAAGAGGCCAGGGCAGGAGGAAACCACACCGAAGTAAAGGTCTCAGGGACAGGATGTGGAGAGGCTGTGGCTGCCCAGGGGGAAGGCTGTTCCTGACTCACAGACCACCCCCCACATCGTAGGGATTATTGCCAACTGTCAACAGAACGTGTGCGTGAAGGCTGCGGGATTGTACGGGGATTGTAACATGAGGTCAGCACTGGGGCCACGTGAGCTAAACCCTGGTGCTCGCATGTGATGGGAGGGTACACGGCCGCCAAGAAGAGGCAGACAGCACTACACGTGTTAAGATGGGAAGAATTTTATATATATTATTTTATCGAAAGGAGGGAGCGCACAGTGTGTTAATAGAAGGCTCTTTCTGAAGACAGAACTAGGCTTATGTGTGTGTACCACACACACGCACACACACACATACCCCTCTGAGAGCATGGGGGCAGGGAGCAGACCATCATCTGCCTTTTCCTGGAAGGAAGCAGAAGTGATTCTGAACAGTGTGCGTCTTTGATGAGAAGTGGAGCGGGTAGGGGAATGGGTTGTAAGCTTTCGATTTTTTAAAATTTTCCACCTATTGGTCCTGTTTGAATACTACAGCAATGAGCATGCGTCAGCCTTGGGTGTCTGGGCAATGAGATTGTAGGTTATTCTTTGTCTTATTCTTTAGACGTCTAGATCATAGAAACTACCAAATGCTACAGCTAAATGTCTGTTTGGCCTGGTTAGTGAGCCTGCATATGCTAATCTTGTATTAAGCTCACTAGGAATTAATCCACGAGTTGACTTTCATCTCAGCGTGTTTCCACGTGCTCCCTGAATTGCGGCACCTTTTAGCGGTCAGTGCGTCTCCCCGGTTTTGAGGCACTGACCGTGCCCGGGTGCATCCTCTCTGGCCCCACCCGTGCCCGGCTAGGCAAGGGGTGTGTGGTGGCCACAGGCTGAGTGGGGGGGCAGGGGCCTCCCATGGGGCTCCCTGTACTGGCTCCTTCCCTCCGTCCTGTAGTCTTACCCCCATTGACTGGCAGGAGGAAGACACTTGCTGCAGCTCAGCTGAAGCTGCAGCATCTCTAGGGGACGGTCTTCGCTCAGTCTCAGAGTCAAGGCCTGCATCTTGCATTCGGAGCCGCTACCTGGAGGAGGAACTGTTTGTGGTCACTGACCCCGTGAGGAACCGTGGTCTCCAGGATCACGTGGGTTTACACACACATCCACACACAACACCCAGAGCCCTCAGAGTCCAGTGGAATTTCCAGAAGCCCTCTGTGGAGTCTCCTATGAAGACACTGTTCCCCACCCCCTTGTCCTGCCTGCTCCTTGTGCAAAGACTACAAGCACCGGACGATGGAGCCTAGCGTTTCTCAGCCTCGGGCCAAGACCCTGTTCCAGCCAATGATGTGTAAGGGTCTGTGGGCTCTTCTAGGAAAGGATCTGCTCTGGATGAGGTGAGAGATGCCCTGGGGGGGGGGGGTCCCCCCTCCCCTCTCTTCCCCTCACCTCCCTTCCCCCACAGCCTCCCATGATCACCTCTTAACTCCCTGGCCTTTGGAAGCTTCAGTGTGGACAGGACGCCTAGGGCCATGTCATGAGCAAAGTCCCCAGTAACAGAGGCCAAGGAAAGAGAGAAGAGGGAGCAGTGGCCTGGGCCTCTGACGGTGACACTCCCTCTGCCCAACTGTGGCTGCCTATCCCCGCGGCCTGTTGGGCAGTGACCCATGTCCTCAGGGGAGGCCAGTGTTTCTCAGGACTCTTGTGTCTCAACAGCAGCCAGGACGCTCCTATGGGAGACGGAGGTGACACCCCCTAAGTTACCGTCCCAAGGCTGGGGACCCCACAGAGGCTTATTGTGCAGTAAGGGTGGGGATGGGGGATTAACTGAAAATCACAGGACTTGGCTTCCTGTCCTCAACCCACCTCCCACTTATTTCCTCACAAGTAGAAGAGGTTCATGTGACCTGCCCAGCCTCCCACATTGTGTGGATCACAGGAGAATGGGTCAGCGAGAATGTTCACAGAGCCCAGTAAAGATGGAAGCTTCGGTCACTGTCTCCCTGAGGACACAGGAGGGGAAACATCCAGGCTGAGAAGAGACCTTTGCAAGGAGGCAGCTTCCTGGATAAGGCATTTTCCCTGGAGCAAGTCTCAGATCTGAGGACACTGGGTCACCCTGGACAAGAGCTGGCCTGTCCTCCAGCGTTCACAGACCTGTGGTCAACAGGGTTATGAGCCACGGTTTGGGTCCCGACTCCACCACTCTCTTAGTTAGGGTTCCCTGGAGATACTCTGAGAGGGAGAGTCCCATGCAGGAGGCTGAAAGAAGAGTTTGCTCCGGATGCAGGGATGCAGGGGTGCAGGGCGCGGGACTGGGCAGTGGGAGAAGCTGGGCTGGGCTGCAGCTCCGCAGAGGCCTCAGCCGGCCCCAGGCAGAGCTCTGGAGCTGGGATGGTCCCCGGAGCTGTTGCACATTCAGACAGAAGAGTCAGGCCTTTGTCCCCCATCCCCCGGTCGTGTAGACCATCCTTTGAGATGGGCGATCCCAGGGAAGGGGCACGGCCTGGTGCAAAACAGCCTTCTTCAACCCAGATCCAAGCCCACAGAAGGTTCAGCTGTGAGTGACGAGGCGCTGCGCTCCCAGCAGCGCAGAGAAGGAAGCCTGGTGAAGAAGGTTGTGCGGCTCAGGGACTGCTGGGCGAGCAGGTGATGAGGTCTCTCTGAGGCTCAGCTCAGGTAATTACAATATGCACATGGCAGAGGAAATAAAATTGACTTCACACGGCAGTGTTTCACATGTCCCAATGTGAGAGTCACTCCCGAGGGCTCACTAACCAACTCTTAGGTGCCTTGTGTGGTCTGAATGTTGGGAATGAAAAGTCAGGTAAGACATGGCCTACTGCCAATGGCTGTGTAGGTGGAACCCAGTTAGCTAAGAATGCGGGAAGGGAAAAGACAAGAGGATCCTTGTTGGTAGATTGTTCTCTTCTGTCTAGAAATCTCAGAAGAACCCACTTAAATGTTATGAGAAGCAATATAGGTGTTCAGCAACATGGCTGAATCCATGGCAAAAATCCAGATATCAATAGCTTTCCTAGATACTAGCAAAAACCAATTAGAATTTATAAAGGAAGAGAATCCCACTTCTAGCAGCTACAAAATGCTCAGCAATATTCTTAAAAAGCACTGCACATTGTACATCAATGGTCACAGCTGCCAACAGGTGGAGGCAACCCATGCGTCTGCAACAAATGAAGGGATATGCATGTGCTTATACATACATGGAATACCACCTGACCTTAAAAAAGATAGAAACTCTTGGGAATTCCCTCATGGTCCAGTGGTTAGAACTCCTCGCTTCCACTGCAGGGGCTCTGGGTTCGATCCCTGGTCGGGTAACTAAGATCCCTCAAGTCTTATGGCATGGAAAAAAAAAAAAAGAATCAGCAGCCTTAAATGAAACATTAGATCAGATTAACTTAAAAGATTTATACAAAACATTCCATCCAAATGCAGCAGAATACACATTCTTCTCAAGCACACATGGAACATTCTCAAGGATAGACCACATGTTGTGACACAAAACAAGTCTCAATAAATTTAAGAAAATTGAAGTCATATCAATAATACTAAAAAAAAAACCACAAAAGGATGGAAATTCTGATATAGGCTACAGCATGGATGATCCTTGAGTACATTATTCTAAGTGGCAGTAAGGCAGGCACAAGAGGAGAAACACTGTATGGTCCACTTCCACGAGGTTGTTGGAGCAGTCACGTTCACAGAGACAGAAGGTAGGGGGGTGGTGGCCAGGGACTCTGAGGCGGGGGTGGGGGTGGGGGTGAGTGGGATAGTGTTTAATGTGCATAGAGTTTCAGTTTGGGGAGATGAAAAATTTCTGGAAGTGGATGTGGTGACGGTTGTACAACAATATGAATGTACTTAATACCATTGAACCGTATACTTAAAAATGGCAAATTTTATGTTATGCACATTTTTTACCATAATAAAAAAATCTTTAAGACACAAACAAGTTCTTTATGAAGAATAAGAAAAATTTACGGAGCAGAAAGATAAAAAGACCTAACTAGAGCTTTATTATTTTTTGTACGAGAAGGATAAATATGATAAAGATGTTAATTTGTTTCAAACTAATCTATAGATTCGAGTTCCATTTGATGAATGTATTATTCAATTATTTTTAAGATGCTAAAAGTCATTTGGAAGAATAAACAGAAATACCTAAGAACATTTAGAAATTACCTGTTATACATTATATTAAATTATAGGATTTAAACAATGTAGTAATGATACAAAATAAACACTGGACACAATCCTGTTTTTGTCCCATGTCCTGGCAGTCAGTTCATACCCTTTATAGAGAAATCCTACCTGCAATGTTCCAGGCACAGCTCTGGGGAGGATGAAGGCACAGTAATCGTCGTGAGGCTCTGGGCTGCCATGGTGTGGGGTACCTCAGGGGGCACCCATGTGCCAGCCCCAGAGGGATGGCCTGCCTGTAGGTGATTCCACCTGTGCTGTGATCACTGGCCAAGGGAAGTAATGAGGATGGAGCACAGGACCAGGAAGCTGGCAGGGAGAGCAGTGTCTTGGGACCTTCCTTTGTGGGAAGTTTTGGGCTGGAGGCGGGCAGTGCGTGGTGACAGCGAGGCCAAAATCCACACTAGTGAGGTCGTAGGTGGTGGCCATACACAGAGTTTAAGCAGAGAAACAAACAACTTAAAGATGTATAGAGGAGAAAGTACCGTGAGCAGTGGCGGAGAGGAGGGACAGGCACCAGTCGTCAGGCTCAAAGACCTCCCTTCCCGCTCAGCTCCACCAGCCACTTCCCCGAGTGTTGTCACCACGGAAACATCAAAATTCAGTTTGTCGCTGTCATAGAAGGGGGTGGGGTTCATCCTCAGAAGAGCATTAGACACCCAAGAACCCATGGAGCCGTGTGAATGTAGGCAGCCTGCTGGTGCCAGTACGTGGGACCAACGTCCCCTTCTCCTTGCAGGAGACTCAGCCTCTGAAACATGTCACTGGGGTTTATAAAGATGTCATCACCGGTGTGTGTGACAAACCCTCAGAGCTGACACAGGTATCTCTTCTGGAAGCACCTGGCAGTCCTGATGATGAATGTGGGCGGAGTTGGGGTGGTCTTCCATGAGACCCCCTGTCTTTACGAAAAGCTCACTTCCCCAACTCACCATCACGGGGCAGAAATTGTTCTTCCGCATGTTACAGGTCATCCTGAGTTTGGAGGCGCTCTAAACCAGACACATGCGGCCATTACAACCATTACAGGGAGATGGCTGACATTTCAAAGAGCGATAAGAAATTGTATTTCCGTTTGCAGCCGAAAGGATCCTTCAGAAAGAGACTCCTAACAGATTTTCGCTGGCTATTTCATGCAAATATGACAAAACATCTATGCTCTGGAAATGCTTTTTATTCTACAACTGAATGTACCTGGCCAGTTATATCGCAATATAAATTAGCATGGGCTGTCCTTACCTAATGAGTGGGCAGAGCCCCTTTTCTTTTTTTGTAGCGAACAAAACAGGAGGACACTTCAAGGAAGAGGCTTATGAGGATCTCACGCCTCTCCTTTGCCTCTTTGCCTCTTCTTTGCGTTCTCCTTCCTCCTCCCCTGGTCTCGGTTAATACAGCTATCAGAGCAGAGCTCACAGCCCCTGGGGTGGGCGCGTGCCTCACCCGGCATCCGGTCAGGGGTTTCTTGGTCCCCTGATGCTGCAGCAGTCAAGATGGTCTGGGATCTGCTGCAGAAACAAGGAAGCTGAACTTCGGCTACAACAGCAACACCACACCTGGCTGTGTGTCCTGCTTGTTCCAAGAGGCACTGAGAGCCCGAGGTGGGCTCTGCTCCACGCCGTGCTCACCCTGGGCCCTGGGCACAGAGGCCGCGAGCACCACTCCCTAAAGTGCCACTGGGCGACATACATCATCTCCTCTTCTGCTCTGTTGGCCAAAGCCAGTCCGATGACTACACCTGCCACATGGGAAGGGGCAGCCCTCTGGTTCTCATGAGAAGATGCAGGAGAGTTCAGAGGGCAGCCCTAATGGCCAGTGTGATGCCCACCTAAACGCCTCTGGGGGTGTCCGCAGCCTCACAGGCAGCTCGATGCTGGCCGGCAGGCAGGGCAGGACCCCAGAGCCACTTTGCCCTGATCATCCATCCCCCTTCCCTGGTCGACTTTGAGGTCAAAACCACATGATTGGGTGAACTCTACTCAGTGCTCTGTGGTGACCTAAATGGGAAGGAAATCCAAAAAAGAGGGAATGTATGTATGCGTATAGCTGATTCCATTTGCTGTACAGCAGAAACTAATACAACATTGTAAAGCAACTCCAATCAAAATTAATTTAAAATAAATAAATAATTAATTAAAAATTTAAAAATACAAAACAGAAAAGAAAAGAAATGCTTGCTAAATCATAAAATACTGTACTCAACTTGCACTTAACTATAGCAAGTAGACAATGAAAGTCCCCTTAAGTTTCTGTCTCTTCACAGACTCCTATGACTCTACTTCTCACATCTAGATAACCACCATTAACACCTTCGCGTATTTCCTTCAAGGACATGTGTTACGTGGTGGTCGCTTTTCTCTGCACACACTAAATATAGGCAGATGGTAAACAGGTCAATAGACTGACGGAACAATAGGTTGATGTCTGTAGACTAAAATTGCATCACCTCCTGTGTTCTGTTTCATTATCTTCAACTTAATAACGTTGACACAGACATTCTCTTTCTAATTAATAAAGTTTGCATGGTATTCTTTTTTTTAATATTTAGTTATTGGGCCACGTCGGGTCTTAGTTGAGGCATGCGGGATCTTAGTTCCCTGACCAGGGATTGAACCCGCGTCCCCTGCATTGGAAGGCGGATTCTTAACCACTGGACCATCAGGGAACTCCCTATTCTATTTAAAAAACAAAACAAAACAAAAAAAAAACGTGATTGGGGTCTGATGCAATTTAGGATCCTAAAAAATTCCTTAAAGTATAAAGAAAAGCATGCTTTTCCTCACCTTTGTGACAATTGAGGACCACGTGGACAGAACACCCGGATGACCACTCACACTGTCCATCCAACTCAGCTGCCAGGTTCACCAGGAGGCCGAGAGGGCTGCCTTCCCTGAGTGCCACGTGTGACGCAGCAAGGGGACCAGCCTTTCACTCTGTTGCAACTCTTGCCTGAATCCTTGCGTATTCAGAAGAGAATGGGTGTCTCACCACCCGTGATTCATATTCACTTTTACCTGATCTTCCTTCTGGGCCTCCAGGCTGCTGATTACCTTCCCCTTTGCCTCCATTTCCCTGTTATACATTTTAATTTTTCTGGGTGATTTTCTAAATGGCATGAAGCAATTTGCTTTTTGTTCCTGCAGCTTCTGTAACCTATTTCTCTCTTTTAATTACGCAAGCACATTCCTCCATAAATTAAAGTTTCTGAGCTTCTGAGTTTTTCAGGCCTGGCATAACGGGTCTGTGTCAGACACTTGATCAGGTGCTGGAGAAATCGATCAAGGAGAAGAGCCTTCAGTTTCGACAGAAGGCAGGTGCTGGATGGGTGAACAGATGAGGAAAGATGGGTGCTGGTCAGCAGAGGGAGGGCGCCAAACCCACACAGAGGGCTGGGGGAGGATGGGTGCCACACACCCGTGGTCCTTCTACATCAGGACCTACCTGCTCACCTCCCAGCTGCCAGCATCCTTGACGGTTTGCCTCCGCTGGTGCCCAGGAGAGCGCTAGAGAACTAACGCCCCGGCAGGACCACTCAGCACCGCCTGAGGCCCACCGTCCCCCAGAAGTTCCCTGGCAGGAGCCCAACAGTCCACACACCCTTCCCTTCCTTGCTGCTTCCCCACCCCCCAAAAGTGTTTCCCGGGGTTGCGCCCCTAGAAACCACCTGCAATTGCTCATCTGCTTCTGAGCAGCCCAACCTGGACCGTCACCTTCATGGACAAAGGAAAACTGCTGAATCACGAAAGGCGAGCGGAAGTCAGTGAGGCAGCCGAAGGGGAAGGGAGTTCGGAGCAGAAGGAGGGTCTGGGCCCAGACATACCGGTGCGGATTGGTGCCAAGTTCACGGTGAGGCACAGTGACCCTGGAGTTGCAAAGGGCCCCATCTACTGAGCTTCAGCTCAAAAGCAGCTTAACTATGGCCCAGCACAGAGTCTCTCAAATACCCAAAGGACTTAGAGACTGCAGACAGCTCACTTCATGGCACCGGCATGGACCTGGATCCAGACTACGTGGGCTAAAATCCTGGTTCTGTCACTGACAAGCTGTGTGACCTTGAGATACTTTCCTCACCTCTCTGTGCCTCAGTTTCCTCATCTGTGAAATGGGGATAGTAACAGTACCTACGAAATGGTTATTGTGAGGCTATAAGGAATGACCGAGTGTGGTGTTCACGGTTGGCTGGTGGTGGTGGTGCTAACAGTAGCAGCCAGTTCCTGTTTGTGATTATTTCAGCGATGTCTGAGGCAAATCACACAGGGAAGGAGACTCAGCGCCTGCTCTCCAGGAGCTCATGGCCTGATGAGGCAGAAATATACATACAAGTAGGATGATGAGGCAGAAATATATATACAGGTAGGAAAGGCCCAGGAGGAGGATGGGAAACGCACTAGTGGACTCAGAAAGGCTGTAGGACTTGAGTGAGAACGGTCACCTCCGGCTGCTGGAACAAGTGGACCCGAACTTGAAGGACAGCTCACTGACTGTCAGCTGCTCCCTGAAGATCCCTGTCTCCCTGATGGTCAGTCCTGGGCGGCTCCCCTGCCTGGGGACGTGTGGCGCGGGCCTCGCTGCAGGATGATGGGAGGCTGCTGCCACCTACTGGCGTTTGCTCTGCTCAGTCCCATCGCCCGAACCCCCGCCCCCCGCACCGCCCCCGCCCAAGCCCAGGCAGCATTCAGAGGGTTCAGCCTGCAAAACTGTCTCCCAGGTCAGATCCTCAGTCACCCTGGGGGCACCCTCAGAGTGTTCAGCCCATGGTGAAGCTGCAATAAGGAGAAGGAGGGGAAGGACAGATCATCTGCGGACGAAGGCTCCCCTCTGGTGGTCACCATGGTCAAGTGGCGGATGCGGCCAGAGCCTCAGACTCTGCAAACTCATGAGTCAGTGGGACTTACAGGGAAGGTGACCGCAGCCCTGAGCCTGTGGCTGAAGTGCTGCCCTCGAAGGAGGGTCTTCTTCCTGGCGTCTCAGCACATCATCCTCTTCACTGTGTGGGGGGGTTGCCCCCTCAGTGAGCCTCTTGCCTCCTTTGTGCCCCCCAGACACCCTCCCTCTCTCAGAGCCCTGGTGGTCCACCCTCCCTGACGCCCCTCTCTGAAGCCCCCAGTCCCCCTCAGACTCCCTCCTCGCCATGGTTCTGTAATCAGTGCTCTTTTTTTTTTTAACATCTTTATTGGAGTATAATTGCTTTACAATGGTGTGTTAGTTTCTGCTTTATAACAAAGTGAATCAGTTGTACATATACATATGTTCCCATGTCTCTTCCCTCTTGCATCTCCCTCCCTCCCACCCTCCCTACCCCACCCCTTTAGGTGGTCACAGAGCACCGAGCTGATCTCCCTGTGCTATGCGGCTGCTTCCCACTAGCTATCTATTTTACGTTTGGTAGTGTATATATGTCCATGCCACTCTCTCACTTTGTCACAGCTTACCTTTCCCCCTCCCCATATCTCCAAGTCCATTCTCTAGTAGGTCAGGGTCTTTATTCCCATCTGACCCCTAGGTTCTTCATGACCTTTTTTGTTTTTTTTCTTAGATTCCATATATATGTGTTAGCATACGGTATTTGTTTTTCTCTTTCTGACTTACTTCACTAAGCCATCTCCTTATGACGGTTGAGGCCAGCTAAGGATTAAGGATAAGTCCCACCAGCTTCCATACCCGTGATGGTCTCCTTGGCGCCCGGGGCTGGGGCCTGGGGGGTGGGGGGCTGTGACGGTGGAGGTGGTTCGGGGCAGAGGTCTGAGAAGGGAAGGGTCTCCTGCTTCTGCCAGACCCCATCCTGCACCTCCCTCTGCCAGGGGATGGGACCCTTGCTGTTTCCCATCCCTGTTCTTCTGTCTCCTCCTGGGTTTTCACCACAGGATCCACACCCACACCCACCCAAGATGTGGCTGATTTCTAGAGCACAGTAGCTTCATGGCCCAGGGTTGGTTGGAGGTGGGGCAGGAAGCGGGGTGAAAAACTTGGTCATCAATGAATCACAAAACTTAGGACTGGCACGGACTTTCCTAGACCATGCCCTTTAATCTCTCCATTTTTGTAGAGAAGGAAGCTGGGGCCCTGGGAAGGGAGGATGCTACCTCAGAGGACCCTGCTTAGGAGCCGTGGCTTCCCAGACATTCCGGTGTCATGAAGAGGAGATGGAGAAAAGCAGCCTGTTAACAGAAGTTCAGCCACTGTCGACGTGAGGTCACAGCTTCATGGGAACACCAACACACCCGTTCTAGGGAGAGGTGTTTTTCCAATGTAGTGTGAGATAAAATTATACATCCACACCCTCTGCCCAGAGCTCTGCAGCACCTCCCTCTAGACAATGCAAAGGGCATGCAAAGAATCATTGAACGGTTATTTTTATAGAAAAGAAAACACGGAGCGGGGTGGTGGGATGAATTGGGAGATCGGGACTGACATATATACACTACTATGTATAAAGTGATAACTAATGAGAATCTACTGTATAGCACAGGGGACTCAGTGCTCTGTGGTGACCTACATGGGAAGGAAATCCAAAGAGGCGGGGACGTATGTACACGTATAGCTGATTCACTTTGCTGTACAGCAGAAACTAACACAGCATCGTAAAGCAACTATACTGCAATAATAATTTTACAAAAAAGAAAAAGAAGGACTTCCTGGTGGTCCAGTGGCTAAGACTCCGTGTTCCCAATGCAGGGGGCCCAGGTTCGATCCCTGGTCAGGGAACTGTACCCCACTTGCCACGCAGCCCAATAAAAGAATAAATAAATATTTAAAAAAAAAGAAAAAGAAAACACAGGATACTTTAGGAAGGTGGAATCCATTTTCAGGTTTACAGCCTGGTGCAGAAAAGAAGCAAACAGGATTGGTGAGGTTCCCAGGTTGTTTCAGCCCGACTCTGCTGGACTTTCTAATCCATTGGGGCAGGAATGGTTTGACCAGATCACGTGACGAGTGAGTGTGCAGACAGGCTACACTTAGCGCCCTGCCTCCTGGCCTCCGTTTCCTTCCTCTGTACCTCGACACCGTGGTCAAGGATACCTAATCCTCTCTGTCCCCCTATTGGGGGAAACCTTGTTTCACCCAAATAACAGTCTTTAAAACTGCAACCGGAAGGCTCTGAGTTACGACTCCTTCTCTGGATTTCACATAGGGTGGCAGGTTGGTGTGTTAATGGCCACCAAGGCATCAGGCCTGGGGGCACCCACACCCGTGGAGCCCCTCCCACCCTGACTCTGGGCTTGGCCATGTGACCTTCTTTGGCCAATGAGACATCAGTGTACATGTGCTCCTAGGGCTGGAGCCAGGCCTGTTCACTGAAGCTTGTGCTCTTACAACGTTCCTGACGCGGAGACAAACTGTCTGTCCTCCCTGAGGATGAGAGACGGGCCCAACTTTCCCCGCTGGGCCCACCTTCCATTCTACCCTCCAGTGAGCAGTCTCACCAATGAACCCAGGAGGGGTTGGGAGAAGGGCCGCCGCACAACTGCAGAAGCATGAGGAAATCCTCATGCTGTTTTAGGCAGCTAAGCTGTGGGAAGCCTCCTTAATCAGCGACAGGTAACCGACACTAAGAAAGTCCTAAACATTCCCCACAGCAAAGACTTGCCCCACCCACGCTGGGTCCAAAGAAGGCGAACCTCCTCGGCCCACAGTCTGTGAGCTTTCTTCTGGTGCCCATGATGGCCACGCTGCACATGGACCCAACTCTTCCCTTCTGAGTCCAGCCTATGTCATGGCCCATCCGTCTCCTCCCTCTAGCTTTCATCCTCTTTCCAAAGCACTAGTGTATTCAGAACCCATCAAGCCGAACCACCGGGAATCTGCCTCCCAAAGGACCCAAAAGAGATCCAGGACGGGCACACACAGGATCACAGCATGACATCCTGCGGAGTATGGTCCAGACTCTCTCCCCAAAGGCCAGGCCAGGCCATTGCCCAGCAGCCTGCAGGGAGCAAGGCCACAGTGTTATATGTCACGTCATGGACTAATTAGAGGGTGGTTAGGAGCCATCGAGGGCTTTAAGCAAAGAACCGCAACCCGCTCTGCTGCAGTGGGTTGGAAGGCACAGGAGAGGAAGCCTGGAGTCTAGTTGGGGTGATTCACTCAGGACAACCCATGGGCTTCCTCATAGCTATGGCAGTAGGGGTGAGTGACACACTTAAAAGATATTTAAGAGAATTTTGCAAGTCTTCCATTTCTTTTTTTTTTTTACTGGTTGTAGAAAGATGAAGAATAAAGTGGAAACATTATAGACAGGTAGGTAGGCAGGTTGATAGACAGACGGATAGATAGATGATAGATAGGTAATAGAAAGAAGGAGAGAGAGAAAGGGAAGGAAGGAAGGAAGGAAGGAAGGGAGGAAGGGAGGAAGGGAGGAAGGGAGGGAGGGAGGGGAGAGAAAGGAAGAAAGAAAGAAAGAAAGGAAGGAAGGAAGGAAGGAAGGAAGAAAGAAAGAAAGAAAGGAAGGAAGGAAGGAAGGAAGGAAGGAAGAAAGAAAGGAATGCCAGGCACAGTTCTAAGCACTTTACAAATCTTATCCCACCCAATTCTCCCGACACCCCCAGGAGGCAGGGCACTACAGTACTGTGTCACATTAGATTATTGTTTAAAAATATTCACACACACCCTCCCCGGTGCATGGTGGCCTGTAGCTCTCCACCACTTCACTGCGGGCTGGGCTGTGTGACTGTGTGACTTGCTTTACATGATGTAATGTTAGCAGGTGACCGTAACCAAAGGCTTAAAAAGCATTTGTGGATTTAGCATTTGTTACCAGTTTCCTCTTTCCCAATGTAACGAGAGTTCCAACACATATTTTCTTCATTTATTCTTGGTATTTGTTTTCTTAATGTCATGGAGTAAATGACAGACAGCAGCTGGGACACAGCTCTTAGCCCCGCGTGCTCTCGGCAACCCTGGTGACTGAGGAATTCGGCTACACCGTCTTCGCTGAGGCCCACGTGGTCTGCCCTCCTGGGGCAGAACTGTGGGCGCACCTCGCCCACCCCCACCTTGTTTATGGTGGTCTTGGATCCGGGTATCTAGAGGCATCGTCTGGGATGGGATTCTAGGACACGGGTTTCCTGAAGGGGTGCTTCCAGGGGAAACTCGCAGAGTGAGGGGCAGGCAGGAAAGGCAGAGGAAGCCATGAGCAGAGGCGGGTTTCAGGTGAGCTCCAGCCTCAGGGTGACCCCAGGGTCCCTGGAGCCTGAGTGGTACCACAGCGTTGTCCCCCTGGAGGCACAGGGTCCAGGTTCCAGATGGTCATTGGCCAAGGGCAGGGGGCCCGTCACCAGGCCCTAAGGCAAGGACACCTGTCTGAAGCAGCATCCGCAGGAGGAGGGGATGGGCCCGCCAGCCTGGAGGGGCGCTGGGGGGCAGCCCTGCTACACGAGGTGTCCTTGGCTCCACGTGGAGACTTCAAGTGTGGGGCTGGGGACCGAGTGTCCTGAGTATCGACACAAGGTCCCAGGCAAGGCCTGAGGAGGGAGTGTGGATATGATGCTGGACAGCACCCCAAAGGCAACAAGAATGACCACCTGGACCGGCCGTGACACTATAGGACCTTGCGACCCCTTAACCTGCAGGTACGTCACTGACAACGTGGGCAGGAGCTTCAAAAATTCCGACGGATCCGCCCACCCATGACCTTCGCCTTGAGCTCAGAGACGCAAGCCGCCAGACCATAGTACCTTGTTCCCTAAACACCGTGCACTGTGCTCATCTCAGGAGAGGAAGCCCAGGGTTCCGCTCATCTCCCGGCGCTAAGCCAAGTTCTGGCTCCTCCGTCCATGCCATCTGTATAACCACGGGCGTCACTGGCCCTCCAGCACCACCCCCACCCCCCCCGAAATGGCCCTCCTATCACTCCTCCGCAGGTGAGCTGAGCATTCAGGAGAGAGAAGGAAAAGGAAAAGAAGGTGAGTTCAGAGAAATGAAACCCGGAATCAAATGTTACTTTTGCCGCGAGATTGAAGAGCGAGACTCGACAGCAGGACTGTGACAAGCAGAGTGTAAAGTCCCCGTTTCAAACCCCACGATGCGTAAGCACGTCACAGGTCACAGAACACGCCCAGGCCCGGCCCCGCCTGAACTCCTTCCTCTAGACCCCCAATTGCTGAGGTTCCTGGACCAGCCCCCTCGGCAACAAGAGCTTGCTGGGATGAGGGAGGAGGTGGGTGGGTCAGGAGTCGACGTGAGGGGCTCATCTTCCCATGGTTTCAATACCTGACGCACTCCCGCATCCCAGCCGAATCTGAAGGCCTGGCTTTTTGAACTACCTCTGCTTCTACCCCTGGAGCTGTCTTCCTCACTCACCTGAGTTAGGAGGGGCTGAACCACGCCTTGGGGTCCAACCAGGCCTCACGAAGGGTCAAGTTCAGGGTTTGGGTTAGAACTTAGAGATAGTCGGCTACAGCCAGCCCTGAATTACAGAGACCCCGTGCAGCCCTTGCCCACCCAGCTCTCATCAGGGACAAACCTCAAGGCTTCCGTAATTTTCCTAAGCCCCTATCTTGTTCAGTTTCTTCTGGAGCTAACAGAAGGTGCCAGGATTGCCCAAGCCTCAGGTTCACGATTCCTTGCAACCCAGGTGGGAGGCCAGATGCCAGGGAGGCAAAGTGGACGGGCCACATGGAAGAGGCCACATAACGTTGCTCAGCTCCCGGATGGGGCACACTCCACACCGAGAAAGCCTAGCCCCACCAGCTGTGTGTGTGTGTGTGTGTGTGTGTGTGTGTGTGTGTGCTTGTGTGTGCGTTCATGTAACTTTCACTTGGTGTCCAGTCAGCATTTCCTTCAATGCCCTCATCAAGCAAAGGAGGAATTCGGGGATGAATTCTGGCTTTAAATGTGTAAAGCCTCTTAACCTTCATTTCCACTCTTAATGGAGATTAGCCGTTCACCTTTGTGTTTGGAGAAATAACATGACTTTTTTGATTCCACAGTTCTGATTCAAGGGGGTTTGTCTTGGATTCCATGCTTGAAATGTCAAAAGAAGAGGATTTCCCCTTGTCCTCAGAGGAACCAGAGGGAGCAAAGAGAAGGCAAGCCTTCAACCTGACCTTCCCGTTTCGCCCAGCTTGCTTGTACTGTCACTGCCACCCTTGTACCAATGCGAGCAGCTGGAAATCGAAGATGTACAGTGATTCCTTCTCCCCTTTTGTTTGTTAGCTGTGAAATCAATCCCTGGGCATTTTCATGGCAGCTCTTTGAGGACGTCATTGCTAATTAAGTTCCACTGGAGGGTGGCTGGTCGCACATCAGGGAACATCGTAATAATTTGATGTAAATTCCCCGACACTGTTGGCCAGTAGAATTCTGAACGCCCAGTGGCTAACTTGGGGAGTTTTATCTTCTCCTAGTTGGTGTTGGAAAGCAGCCCAAGGGGTGAAAGGACACTGGGGTTGCAGCTCGAGGACGCTGGTGCCCGTCCCTCCACTGCCACTGTCTTGGACTTAGTGCAGCTGGGTCCCAGGCAGATGGAACCATGCCCTGAAAGCTGCACGCCTCCAGAACATCAGCCCTTAGTAGCTGGAGGAGATAATTATTAAATTACTTCATACACACTCACAAATCACAACCAATGACACGAAGCTGTGTTCTAATTTAGCTGAAAATGGCTACACTGTCATTTTACTGAGAAGTATGGGAAATCCCAGAAGGTCCAGAATCAGCAGCTGGCGGTGGCTAAAATGAGGAAACTCATCAGTGTCGTCTTTTATACCAATAATGGGATCTTCTAGAGGCAAGGAGCACAGCGCCCTGCCAGGAACTGAAACCAAGGCTAAGCAGCTTCAGAGAAAAGGGCTCATCTGAAAGGAAATGAGGTGGTACCTAAAAGTGGGGAGGCTTGGCGAGCCCGGTTCAGACATGAGCACAGACCGAGGGGTGTTGCGTGGCCTGATCACGGCCGTGGCCACACCGGTCAGGGCTGAGCTCCCACCACTGCTCGGCTGTGGACCCGGCCATCAGTGCCATGGCCCAAAGGGCAGTGTGCCGGCCACCGGCACTGCCGTGGAGGACGTGGACGCTTCCTTGTACAGTGTTCCTGCCTCTCTGTATTCCTATTCCCAATTTAAAATCCAGAATGGGAGCGTCTGACTGGCGTCCGTGTCCCACGGTCCAGGAGGTGGGAGAGGGGTCTGGCTTTCTCAGCTGGTGTAGACGAGGCTGCAGTTCTGACTCCACGCCAGGACACACACAAGCGGGTGCCCCAGAAGGGAAGCCGGTTCAGACTCTCGACAGCCCCCCACAATGAAACATGAAAGCGGCCAATGTCCAGTACAGAAACCTAAAATCTTAGATTTGACTGGGGAGCTAAGTCATTAAGATCGCTTCAACAGCATCCGTGAGCACAAGTTTCACAGGCCGTGCTGAAAGGCTTTTTTCCTCCAAGTGTTTCTGAGAGAGAATCAGGGTTGCTGGAGTTAAAGTGACAGCAGACTTCAGAGTCATAAGTAACTAAAGTCACGGCTTTTATGACGTAACGTGAAATGTATGCGCACGCACTTTGTGCTGAGCAGCAGCTGAACCGACCTCGCGGCTGCTTGTGAGGGACACGGGCTCAATGCTGGCCACGGCATGTTCGCCTCCAGCCACGTGGTCCGGCGCACCTCGACCCCCAGTGCCAGGTTAGACAAACAAGGGAGCTGGTAAATCATCCAACAGGAAGCAAGGACGGAGGCCAAGGGCTGACTGGACACCCCCAGAACCACACTTGCAGCTCAGCCCCGGGTCTGCACTCCCAGCCTGAGGCTCCCAGCACCCACATCTGTGGCATCAGCATCGCCCTGGAGCAGGACAGAAACGCAGCGTCTCAGGTCCATCCCAGAACAGCCAGGTCAGAATCTGCGTTTCACATGCACATGCAAGCTGGGGAAGCCCTGGTCTACAGCCCCAGACAGGGATGGTCTGCCCGGGCTGTGGTCCACCTGCTCTGCGGCCCGCCTGCTCTGCCCAGCTTGTTGCCAAGGTTGCTGTCCAGTTGTTGGCAGGGGGACTCAGTCCAGGACTGCTTTCCCCCTGGGCTCCCTGTCTCAGTTCCACGTCCTGCGCTGCAGGTAGTCTCTGAGCTAGGACATCTGGACGTCTGTCACCTTGTGATGTTCAAGCCGAGTTTCCACCTGGGAGATGGTGAATATTAGGGCCTCACAGCATCGCCTCCTCTCCTCTCCCCGGAGGCACACACGGGAGAACAGCCCTGAAGTCAGAGCAGTGCCCGCCCAACTCCGGGCAAACTCCCCCACTTCCTCCGAGGTCTTTCTGGTGAGTTGCAGACCCCATGCAGCTGCCCTCCCCCTCCATTCATCCACCTGGTAAACAAAGGGGGAGGGGAGCAGCCTCAGGTCAGTCCTTGGTAGGGAGCTTAGCTCAGAGCGGGAAGTGAAAGGGGGATGGAGAAGGACTGAGTTCCTCCTGTACAGTGAAGAGATTTGGCCTTTTATACCAGACCCTCTGAGAGGAAGTGAAAGAGGAGGTGGGAAGCAGGTCGCTGTCTGTGGCAGGAAGGGAGGGAGCTAAGGAAACCCCCTCCTCAGTGGGAGCCCCCGCCTCACGCCTCTGGACCCCTGGCAGAGAGAGGGCAGAGCCGTTGGGCAAACGTGTGCACACGGTGAGTCCGCATGAAACGGTGGAGACACAAAGCCCTGTGTCCTGACACCACTGTAGCCGAGGCTGTGCTTAGCTGGGTTCCAGCTTCCCCAACACAGGAAGGCCCTTTCCAGTGTGGTCCAGACACTGCTCCTGCCCCGTCCAGGAGAGTGCGGCCAGCCTGAGATGAGTGAGCGCAGAGCGTTGGCTGACAGTACAGTCTTTCATTCTACCCACTCCATTCTCACAAGGAGAAATTCAGATTCTGGAAGGGACAAAGCTCGCATTTATCCAGGCCAGCTAATGAGGAATGCTGGACCAAATGCTGAGAATTCACACTGCTTAGGAGGTCAGCCTCGCACCCAAAGGACGCACAAGTGAGCCAGAAAAGAGCCTTTTCTCCCATCAATCCCTTCTTTGTTTTAACCACCCCCTTCAGCTCTGCATGCCCACCAGCGATTTATCCTTAATAAACGTGTTCTCTGCACTCACTACTTCCTTCTGGAAGCACCACCACCAAAACCCCGCGTGTGGCTGGGGTATTTAGGTCTGCAGATCTTCGGGGCTGGGTTGCTGAATCTCACTAAGAAGCAAGTGCAAGCCTTGCTTACACATAAGGGCCAGGAGACCGCCCCGGGGCCGACCAGTAACCAGCAGCCCTGCGGTGTTCAGGAATCTGTGCCCAGGACGGCAGAGAAACCTGGGCGTTCCCTCCCACCTCCCACCCTGGGACTGTGTGCCTGTGGGGTGCCGGCCTCACCCTGCCACTCCCTTCTGGTCCCTGTTGGGCCCAATCCATCACTTTCCACACCCTGTTGTCTCACACCCAGCCCAGTTCCACATCCATGGAGAAGAAACACACTTGGTCCCCACCCCGTTTCTGACTGTGTGAGTGTGAAGATGTGCTGACCACCAACTCTTTGTGGATTTCAATATCTACAGATCAGAGGTGATGCCTCTCGGATTGGCTGAAAGGAAGTGAGGAAGCACATAAGGAAGGACCTGGGACCACCTTCATTTCCCTGCCTCGTCCTCTGTTCCTGCCGCCTCCCCCTTGCCCACCCTTGCCCACTCGAGGTCATCCCCACTTACCATCACCATTCTCACAGCCTCGGGGTGACAGGGAGTTAACATTTCCTGAGCACCGTAGTGGGAATTTTAGGAAGAAACCCGCATATGCATAGGATGGCCCTTTCGGCCACAGATCCTTGGCCTCAAATCACCATACGGCCTCTGGATCGTTACCCAGAAGAGGGAATTGGGGTCAGCACACCCGGAGGACCAGAATGTGGGCTCCGACTCGTAACGGTACCTAGTCCAGGCTCGTACTGCTCACTGCACGACAGGGCAATCAATCGAGATCCGAGTTGCTGGGGAAGGAATAGCGACATCATTCAGAAGCCAGCAGACCGAGCAGAGGGTAGACAAGAGAACCACCTTGCTGCGGTCTGGATGCTAGTTCCTTTTATAGAACAAAGAAAGGGGCAGGTGAGGAGGTAAGTTAAAATGACCATAAACTTATGGCCTTGCAAATATTACCTGGTCCGGCCAGACTCCAGAGAGGATGCCTTAATCTCTTCCTTCCTGCAACCATTCACATGTGGGCCTGGTCAGGAGGTTTCCTGGGAGCTAAACAAAGGTATTTTAGCTTAATATTCAGGCGTGGGAGGTGAGGTTCCAGGAGACGGGCCATTATGTATACTTTAAGCTATAGGCAGCATCCCTTTAGTCATTAACTTACAGCAAAAGCAGTAGAAAACAAAGATTAAAGTGAAAGAAACAGATCCAATATGGAGTCAGATTTGTTCTTCCCTGTTACAGTAAATGACGAGTAATATTAGCTGAGCGCTTGGCTTCTCGGTGGAGACAGCAGCCACCCAACACAGCGTTTGCCCCGGTGTCAGAATCTGCTGGGCCCAGCCCAGGTCCCACGGCCACACCTCTGGGAAGTGGACTTGCAGCCAAGATTCAGTGAGCAGCGCTTTTTGTGAAAATAAAAATGCATGGCAGGATGTGGGTGTATGCAGTCAACACATCAGCAAGGATTGCCTGTTCTGGAAACTTTGGTCAAGCTTGGTGTGGTACGTGGGTCCAAGCAGTGACTTCAGCTCCATCCTGCTCCAGCAGGACCCCGGGTCACCCACTGCGGCCCGAGGGCTTGGTGGCCTCCCAAGCGAAACCTCTGTCCACTGGGCAGGCGTCTAAGAGAAACAAAGCCGGACGTCCCTCGCATCCTTGACTGCTAAACACTTGGTGTTATTCTGAGACTGAGGGAGGACTAACTCCTGGCTCTGGGAGCACCTGTCTGACCTTCGGCCTGGCCTGGCCGCCCAGTGCTCAGGCTGCAATCACCCGAGGAGACTGAAAACTATGGACGCCTGGCAGTTACCCAGAAGCTCTGGGGGTGGGGGGGCGGTGCCTGACCCCAAATAGCACCCCTGGGGCCCTGCTGTGTGACAGGGGAGGACCTGTGGTTGGACCCTGAGGGACCCTTCCCAGAGACCCGGCTCTCAGGGATGTCCCCTCAGGCGAGCCGGGTGCCACCTCCTTTGTCCTGACCCCAGGGGAACCCATGGGCCACAGGGTGGGTTCAGGGGGCAGCTCATCCCACTGCTGCAGGACATGGAGATCACAGATGACAGAGAACGGGGTGGGGTGGGCAGGGAGGAAGGGAAGGAGGAGGCCTAAGGCGGGGGGTGGAGGGGGATTTGGGTGGTCAGCAGCGGGCAGGACCCGGCTGGACCTGGGTGCTAAATTGCCTGAATTTGGTCATTATGTTGTGATTATATATTTTTTTAAAGTCATTTTCTTAGAGGTACTTCTTTTTCAAGGAGAAGTATTTAGGCATAAAAGGCCATAATACTGTAATTTACTCTCCAAAGCGTCAGCAAGTAATTACGATTATAATATATACATGTGTACTTATAATTGTACTTTCCAGGCTCTTATAACAAGGCTGCCTTTCAAAATGCATATTTTCTTTCAAGATATTGTTTCTAAGGTATTATGAGCTAGAAAACCAAAGAATAAGGTTTCTTTGAATTGTGTATAAAGTAAGAGTTCATCCACTCTGAATAATCTGGTGAATAAAGTGATGAACCTCTTGCCATCTAACTGGCCTGCACACAACATGGATGGACGTAGAGACTGTCATACGGAGTGAAGTAAGTCAGAGAAAGACACTTATGATATGTGATAAATGATATCACTTATATGTGGAATCTGAAAAAAGGGTACACATGAACTTGTCTACAAAACGGAAATAGAGTCACAGATGTAGAAAACAGACTTACGGTTACCGAAGGGGAAGGGTGGGAGGGATAAATTGGGAGACTGGGATTGACACATACACACTACCATATATAAAATTGATAACTAATAAGGACCTACTGTATAGCACAGGGAACTCTGCTCAGTACTCTGTAATGGGCTATATGGGAAAAGAATCTACAAAAGAATCTAAAAAAGAATCCTACAAAGACTAGCTACAAATCTAAAAATGTCACTATACTCCAATAAAATTTTTTAAAATTAATATTAATAATTGGTCTGCATAGACTCATTCTACCTTATTCTTGTATTCTTGGGTGGAGTTCGCTGGAGCAGTAGTTTCTGGATAAAGTGTTGCAATTTTAAAATAGTTTAGTAGTGATTAGAAAATTAAATGTTTTAGAACATTTCTTAGAAAATTTCAGATATTTTTTATGCAATTCAATTTTTGTAGTTTTATGCAATTCAAATTTTGTAGTCTGAGGGAAACTTGCAGTGATTCTTTGCCCAAAGTATAGAAGGCTTGAAAAATATATACTTGCTTTTCCACGTGTTAACTTGCTTAGACAATCACATTGGGTTTTAGTTTCTAAGTGTGCAGTTCAACCAAGCCTGGGAAGGTCAGAGGACTCCATTTCCTGGAATAAGGCAGGACGGGGATCAGACCAACCTCCCACTAGAAAAAACCAATGTCACTGACTCAAAAAATTTTTTAAATTTTTTAAAAGCCTCAAAGATTTGGCAAGATAACAAGAAACTAAGGTCCAAAATCAAAGGGGAGATGAGATCTCTGAAAGTTAAATGGTATCCTTAGAGTTGTCTTTGAACTAAGGGCATTTGCCAACTTGGGCAAACTTCAACTTTTAATTTTATACGTGTGTGTTTATGTGTGGGTACGTATGGGAGTAGATCAAGCAAACGCTAACAACTGGTATATATGTGTGTGTCAGTCAGGGCCCAGGCAGAGAAGCAGAACCAGAAGGAAATGCACGTGCAGAGGTTCAGGGTGAGGCACTGGCCTGCAGACAGGCAACAAGGCCACAGGGAGGGAGGCTGCTCGGGGACGCGGGGCTGGAGCTGCGGCCCCCGGGACAGGCAGGCCTCAGGCCTTTGGGCCTGATCTCAGGTGGCATCGGCCTGCAGCGGCTTGAAGCAGGGTTTCAGTTCCCGGCCAGAGACTGGGGTCAGGCCGAGGCAGTGAGAGCGCTGAATCCTAGTCACTAGACCAGTGGCCAGTGACAAGGCCCTGGCCCTTTGGCTTTGCAGAAAAGAATTCCCACAAAGACAGAAAGAAGTGAAACCAGTAAAGTGTTTATTAGGAGGAAAAAGAGTACAGTACGTGTGGATAGACACACAGGCGGACGCAGAGAGAGAGTCGTGCCCTCGTGGTAGTTTAAATCACTTATATGGGGCATTTCTTCTGGGTTTCCTTTGGCCAATCATCTTGCTTTGCCTGGTTCTCAGTCCATATTTGGTTTATCTCAGGATCCTGCCATGTGTGCAGGCGCCTCTCTTAGCCAAGATGGATGCCAGTGAAGAGGCCTATGGGTAGGTTGACATCAGTGACACACTCTCCCTTTTTGACCTTCAAGGAGCTTTATAGTCGGGAAGGTCTCCTTGACTTCAAGGATGAGAAATATGTGGTCTCTTATCTTTTATCTGGGCGGGGCCCAGCCTCCTCTATTATCCTGCTGTTATGGCGTTTCTGTCCACAGGAGAGAAACTCCAGCTGCTCAGCCTGGGGCCCATTATCTCCTGCCTCAGACCTGCTGCGTGAAGCCCACTGGGTCATCCAGGACACCCTGCCCTCCCTCAAGCGAACCTACTAGGACTCTAACCACATCTAAAAAATACCTTCACAACAACGCCAGGTCACACAGAAAACCCACCATCTACTTTTACAACTTTTCCATAATTTTGAAATCTTTCTAAATAAAAAGTCTCACGTGCTGAGCTGGGAGTTCCTTTCTCAGACCCGAGGGTCCGAAGGCCCGCCCTACTGGTCTGGCTGCACAATTCTGTCCCCACGTCCCTCACAGCCACACAAGGACCGGACCTTCCTCCCTTTAACTCCCGAGGAAATCAGCACACGCCCTCCCAGACAGGGCGCCAGGCCTCGGCCACGGTGCTTCTCGAAACTTGATGTGCGATGAATCACTTGTTCTTCAAGAAGAGGGAAAGCAGTGCAGGCCGGAAACTCAGATCCACCTAAAGAAAGGAAGCGAAGGAATAGCAGAAGGCAAAATAAACTCTTTCATTTTGCTTAGTTATTTTATTTTTCTCTCACCTTCCACAAGCTAACCTGAACCACAGGAACGCACTGGATGAACACGTGAGGATACAATCTCCTCCCAAAGTCAAACTCTGTGCTTTACCTTTATATTGCCTTTTTTTTTTTTTTTTTTTTGGCCCATATCCCAGCCTTCCCAAATAGCCCTGTTTTCTCTTTGTTTCTTTTCCAACTTGCAGGATGACCTGAGTGTTTCACACGCAGGCACATGACCACAGTTGCCGTTGTTGTGAACGAGCTGGTGCCGCACCGTTGTGGCCCAGGGAGGTTGGAACCCCTGGTGACGCTCACAGCAGTCACGTCTGGCAGGGGACTCCGGCTAACACTCATTCCTCTTTGTAAAGACGCCCTCTTCTTGGATAAGCTGGACATAATCAGTGGCTGCCGCCTGACCCTGGGAGCCAGGCGGGCGTGGGGGGGACACCCCCTGGTTCCTCTTCATGTCACTGTCTCTGCCAGTTCTCATCTGCCTGTAGCCTCCGACCTCCGACTGTAGGGTGACCAAGAACAGCTCAGCGAGAAGGTTTAGGCTCCTCAAGCACCTCAGGTACAGAAAACACGCTACGCTGGAGGGCAAGTAAGAACCACAGGAGGATGGAATTACGCTTTAAGCGCCAGCCGTTTCCAAACGAGCGTGTCCAGACCTGACCTCCCCGGATAACTGGCAGCTGCCTGCTGTGTGTCTCAGCCACAGAACACTGACCTCTCAGTAGATTTCATTTCCCCAAATTCCTGAGACATGAAAAACAACTGGTACCATGGACTGTTTTCTTTCTTTCTTTCTTTCTTTTTTTTGACTGTTTTCAATTGCACTTCTCTTTTTCCAAGTTCTTGGAGGGTTGTCCCTTCCCTGTCTTACTGAAAGAATTAACTCCAGTTCCATACGACTTAAGCTATAATGGGAGGAAATGGTGACATTTTCGCAAAAACAACAAAAACCAGTTTAAGAATGTTCATCCAGTTCATTCATTAATTCAGGTAATACTTACCCATATTATTATGGTCATGGGCCAGGCAAGGGGAATGGCAGTGAACAAAACAGACAGAAGTACCAAGCTTGGGACTTCCCTGGTGGTGCAGTGGTTAAGAATCCGCCTGCCTATGCAGGGGACATGGGTTCGAGCTCTGATCCGGGAAGATCCCACATGCCGCGGAACAACTAAGCCAGTGAGCCACAACTACTGAGCCTGCCCTCTAGAGCCCGCGAGCCACAACTAACTGAAGCCCGCGTGCCTAGAGCCCGTGCTCCGCAACAAGAGAAGCCACCGCAATGAGAAGCCCGCGCACCGCAACGAAGAGTAGCCCCTGCTCACCGCAACTAGAAAAAGCCTGAGCGCAGCAACAAAGACCCAACACAGCCAAAAATAAATAAATAAATAAATTTATTTAAAAAAGAAAGAAAGAAAGAAATACCAGGCTTACATTCTGTGGGTAGAGATAGAAAAGAAAGAAATTATGTATCCACACATTCAGAAGGTGCGATGGGAAAAATAAACCAGGGAAAGGGGCTGGGGATGTGGAGAAGGGGACTCACAATTTTAAAATATGAGGTCGGGGAAGGTATCACTGAGGCGCTGACCCTGAAGTCACAGCCCCAACTGCAGTGGGGAACTCTGTGGGCACCAGCTTAGGGATGGGCAACATTAGAGGGGGGCGGTCTTTGGCCACCAAGTAGAAAGGCAATCAGATGAATTTGGAGGTAGGATTCTGGTACCAATTACTGATTCTGGTCACCAGTTCAGAGGTGTGAGCTCTCCCCACAGCTAGCAATGCTCTGACACCAGCTGGGTGTCCTACAATTCAACTCAATCCTGACACTGTCTATGTGGAGATGACGTCAGACACCACAGGATAAGGGCTCAGTCCCACCACTGACCCACTCACCCAGTTCAGAAGCCAGTTGCAAGATTGATTCAGCCTCCAGCCCCTCTCCCCCAACCCCAGGGGAGAGGGCGGGCAAGACTGAAAATTCCCATCCTCTAATCACATGATTAGACCTCCTGGAAACAAGCTCCCAGCCTTGGGTGGTGGCCCAAAAGGCATCTCGTTACGTAACGAAAGACACCTTTACGGCTCTCATCCCTTAGGAAACTGCAAGAGTTTTAGGAGCACTGTGCCAGAAAAAGGGATGGAGACTAAATATATATTTCTTATTATAGCTTTCCCCCAATATCCAAAAATAGAGCGTTCCTAGGAGACCTTTCATAGATGAAACATCATAGAGTGAAGAAGCTACTATATTAGGAAACATCTTGCTGACAGACGCACAAAATAAATGGAGGTAAAGCCCAGATGCTCACAGACACAGCTCACAGCTCTGGTGGCCGATGCTGAGATACTGAGTGTGGTTCCAGGGAAGGAGCTGGCAGGGCCGCTCCCACTCCTGGGGTGCAAGTTACCCCTATAAAGGCTCAATGGAAACAGATGCTGAACGCAATTTTCACATCTTGCCTTTTGTTGTAAAAGTGAAAATCCTCTTCAGATTTCCTTCCTTTAGCGAAAACAGGTCTTCCGTAGAAGCGAGGTGGCGTAAAGGAAACTTTGGAAAGCGGGGATCCCTGTGTAAATCACACCATCAAGGGGGTAAGGTGGCAGTTCTGTGCTGGAGACACAGAGCGGGAGTCGTGGGCATGGAGGATATTACAGCCGTGAGTGGGTGCACCTCGAGGGAAGGCACTCTCAGAGGTGCTGGAGGCGCAGGGCTCCAGCTGAGCCTGGCGGGGAGGCTGGACCAGGGAATTCTTCACCCCCAGACCAGCAAAGATAGGCCACGCTCCAGGTTTCTTGGAGTTCACAGCGAATCAAGACCACACGCTATTTCTGCAGCCATGGCCAGGTGCCTGGTGAGAGACTCAGGCAGAACCCGGAGCACGGGCCTCTGGGCATTCCCGCACCTGTGACAGTTTGCATCATGCGGTGTTGAAATACCTGTTACATGCCTTTCTCATCAGACCAGGATGTCTGGAGGGCAGGAGCCGAGCTTTTCCACCTTTAAAGTCAGTCTCTGACATCCTGTGTTCCATGGATGTTCTCGAAGTTGATGAGTGAATAAATAGCGCAGGCACGGAATTGATAACATTTTTCACGGAGGGTAAGTCCAAGGCGGAACCACCACGATGTGATCCAGCTAGGAAGGCTGCAGTCCCGGCACAGAGCTGCCCATCGCGTGGCACCACTGAGGGTCTCGGGTCCAGCAAAGTGGCATTGAGGTCACCTGTACTTGTAAATATTCCCAAACAAAATAAAGCACAAAATGCTGCTTCTGACACTACTTGACCACCACCGCTTTCTTTTTGCTCCTTGGACCTGACTGAGTCAGGCACAGCTTTCTGGAGAATTATTTGGCAATCTGCATCCAAAAAAATCTTTGTAGCTTCTGACCCAGTCATTCCAATTCCAGGAAGAAAACATTCCGAAATACATACCAAGGAGCTTCCCTGGTGGCGCAGCGGTTGAGAGTCCGCCTGCCGTTGCAGGGGACACGGGTTCGTGCCCCGGTCCGGGAAGATCCCACATGCCACGGAGTGGCTAGGCCCGTGAGCCATGGCCGCTGAGCCTGCGCGTCCGGAGCCTGTGCTCCGCAGCGGGAGAGGCCGCAACAGTGAGAGGCCCGCGTAACGCAAAAAAAAAAAAAAAAAAAAAAAAAAAAATACACACCAAGACTTTATTCCTATAGTAGTGTGTATCACAGTATTACTCATCCCAGGAAAAAAATGAAACAATCTAAATGTCTAGCATTAGAGAAAAAATTAAACTATGGAATAACTAGTTGAATAGGGAGCAGAACAGAGTTTTCAAAGACGATTAACTTCACGAAAAACATTCACGACATAATGACAGTGAAAAACATGGCAGGAATTAGTCATCACATGACCTCCTGCACACATGTCCACAGAGGTACACACACAGTCACATATACACATGTAACTTATCTCCTTTACAGTTTTTTTTATAACAAACATATTGTACTAATTTGATTAAAAAAAAAACAAGAACTTTTATTTTCAAATACAGGGAAGCATTGGGAACATCTGCTCTTTGTCTTTTAAAATCAGGTTTTCCTCTACATTTTCAAAAAGTAAAACTAGCTTTGGGGATGGGGCGAGGAAGGGAAGGAAGTTGTTTCAGGTTGAAAAGAGAAGCTGCAGCAAACATTCTGAGTGACCGAGTCTTGCTGCCCTTGTCACTATAGCTGCGCCTGCATCCGGGGCCCGAGACACTCCTGAGACTCCTCTGGAGGGGCTCCCATGGCAGTCAAAGGCTGTCTTATAAACATACAACTTAAACAGCAGGGATGATCTCAGAAACATCAGGCTGAGTGGAAAAAGCCCCATACTGTAGAATTCCATTCAATGAACTTCCAGAAGAGACAAAACTAATCTATATATTGTTTTAAAAATCAGTGAAGCATTGTCTCTGGGGGTGGGGACCCAAAGTGCCTGGGAAGGGGGGTGAGGGGACTTGCTGGGGTGATGGTCACGTTCTGTAGCTGATAGGAGTTTGGGTTACATGCATCTGTCAAAATCAAGTGAATGGGGACTTCCCTGGTGGCGCAGTGGTTAAAAATCCACCTGCCAATGCAGGGGACACAGGTTCGAGCCCTGGTCCGAGAAGATCCCACATGCCACGGAGCAACTAAGCCCATGTACCACAACTACTGAGCCTGAGCTCTAAAGCCTGTGAGCCACAACCACTGAGCCCACGTGCCACAACTACTGAAACTCGTGCACCTAGAGCCCGTGTTCCACAACAAGAGAAGCCACCACAATGAGAAGCCCATGCACCACAACGAAGAGTAGTCCCTGCTTGCTGCAACTAGAGAAGGCCCACGGGAAGCAACGAAGACCCAACGCAGCCAAAAATTAATTAATTAATTAATTTAAAAAAAATCAAGTGACTGTTCACTTCAGATTTGTGCATTTCACCGTAGGTAAATTTTCCAACAAGTGAAAAAGCTGTAAGTAAACATCAAGCTCCAGTTAATGCCCTGCAGGCATAAGTATTTCAGGTGTGTGTGTGTGAAATGCAATGATGTCGACAACTCCCTTTGAAATGCACTTCAAAAGATAGATTGGGGCTTCCCTGGTGGCGCAGTGGTGAAGAACCCACCTGCCAATGCAGGTGACACGGGTTCGAGCCCTGGTCCAGGAAGATCCCACATGCCACAGAGCAACAAAGCCCGTGCGCCACAACTACTGAACCTGCGCTCTAAAGCCCGCAAGCCACAACTACTGAGCCCGTGCGCCACCACTACTGAAGCCCGCGCGCCTAGAACCCATGCTCCGCAACAAGAGAAGCCACCGCAATGAGAAGCCCGTGTGCAGCAATGAAGACCCAACGCAGCCAAAAATAAATGAATAAAATAAATAAATTTTAAAAAAAAGATAGATTGATGGCTGAAGAGAAAGAAGGACAGGTGGACAGACAATGTGATAAAGTAAGGTGCAGTATCAGTGGTAGAATTTGGGTGGTGAGTATATGGGTGTTTTCGATGAAATCCTTCTAACTTGGTTGCATGTTTGAAATTTTCCATAATAAAATGTTAGGGGAAATGTACCCCCCTCCTTCCCTGCACCCACCCCGCTTCTGCCTCTCTTTCCTCTCCCTTTTTTGGTTCTCCCCAGTCTCATAGGCCCAGACTTGGCAAGAGTATTTTCACCACGTTCCAGGCAAAACCTGGGGTCGGGCAGAGCACGGCCTGCCTGGCTTCTAGTGTGAAAGAAATATTATTCCAACACTTGTCCTCTGAGCCTGGCAGGAAGGGGGACAGAGGACACCTTGGAGGGGGCAGGGAGTGCCAGCTTTCACAGGCCGCCCCACTGCAGATGGCTAAAGGAACGAGGTTGCACAAACACCCGGAGGGAAGTCAAGCAGTGACCACACCGAGGATCTGGAAAGGAAACGCTGACCGTCCAGAAGTGCCAAGGGGATTGCTAAACCCGGCTCAGAGCCACGCTGCTTTCCTCGTGGCTGGACTGAGGCCCAGAGAGACAGGGGGCATGGGAGACGACGCACAGGCGCCCGCCCTGGTCCCCAGACGCCCTTTCCCTCCCCTGACACCCCAGGCTGTGCTGCTTCCCCCGCACGTGGGAGCTGCTCTGGTAAATGTGCCGCTTGAGAGGATAAATGGTAATTGACAACACAAGGCGAGGAGGGCCCTTTCCACGTGGACCTGAGCACAAGCTTCCAGAGGATTCTCTGCTCCCCCGTTAAGTGCAAAACAGCTATAGGCCACTGCGCTCACTCTGGCCCCTTCTATGGGGGCTGCCAACAGCCTTTACCTTGAGCATCGCGGTGTACCATTGCCATGGCATCAATCCCTAGCAGAGCCCTAAATGCTCTGCCCACACAGGCACACGGTGTGGGAGCATCTCCGTGTCTCCCCAAGTGGGGGTGGGAAAGGGGCACAGGGGGAAGGTGTGTGTAAGGGACCTCAGGGCTCAACCCCAGAGAACCCCGTGCCTCCCATGAGAGAGGTCCCTAATCTTTCCGTGTTAAGATGTCACAAAAACCCATGACTTGCTTGGTCTAAGCTACCATTGTGGACACCAAGTTTTAATTGCTCAAAGCCCTAGTGTTCAGAATCTCAACTCTTGGCCACTTGATGTGACCACTTACCACTTCGGGGGATGTTTTATGTGCTTGGTCATTTATTTATTGAAGTATTACTTAATATCCACTTATTATTGTTTATTGATTTCAGAGAACTGTCACTCCCTCACCTTAAATTCTCACTCTGCTAATTCAGATCACAAGATCAGCAGACACACACGCAGCCTTGTGGAACCATGGTTGGTTTGCTCTTCACCCGGCAGAAGGGAAACACACTCAACTCCTGGGCGGACGTGTCCCCTCCATGCTGCACTCGGTGGGTGGGTGCCGGAACCCCGTGCCTCACCTTGAGTTCACTGTTTCTCTCTGGGTTCCTGCTAGCTTATCCCAGGAGCTGCAGGCCCCAGAAACCAGGGCTTGGGCTGCTCTGTCATTTTTCACCGTGCTTACACATCCCACTGAAGCCTGGCCATCTCTGTGTTTCCGACCCCCAGACCCTACAGTTAACAAAACGGCCGGCCTCACCAGACTTGTGACGTTTGCCGAGGTCATCCACACAGCTGGAGCAGAGGCCCAGCCTCATCCTGGCCTTCCCCTCCTTACCAGACTGTCCTGCAGGCTGCTCCGGTGGCTCCCGTGGGCACCCTGTGCTAGGATTGGAGATGTCGCTGTACCAAGACGCCTACCGCCAGTGTAATCAGCCTCCAGACGCACGTGTCACCGTTCAGGCCACCCCAACAGGCTCAAACCCACCACCGTGCTCCCATTCTCTGCTGCCCCGCACCTCCTCCGTGATGACGGACGGGAGGACCCCGCCCGTCTCTGCACAGCACACCTTCTGAGGCTGCAGCTCCAGCTGCCCCGTGTGGTGGGAAACCCCAGTGGGGATCAGTCCCTGCCCTTAAGAGACAGTCATGCCGCTCAGAAGTGCTGGCCGGGGCAGTCCACTCTGCCCTGCTCTGTGGAGCTCCCCTCTCTTCTAGTTCACTGAGAAAGCACCTCTCCTCCCTCATCGCACTGCAAAGGCATCCCTGCTGCACCTAGTGGGTGCCGTGACTTTTCTAGAGGCTCCTGAGTCAGAGCAGGGAGAGACCGGGGGGGGGGAGGAGAGCGCAGAAGATGCCACCCCTCAGTGTGCCGCTTTGGCACGTGGAGTATTTGGAGCTGAAGGCAGTCAAGACGCAGCAGCCTCAGGAAAACTTTTACCTCCTCCTAACCGCCTCAAGAAATTTAGATACCGGACAGAGAGACGCTACCAGAGACATGTTTTTATCTGCAAGAGCCATCTGTGTGGTAGGGCTGACATCTGACCCTCGAGCATCTCCTCGTCTCATCTTCCTGTGGGTCCCATCGGCTCCGTTCGAAGCCCCAGGCCCCCATTCCTTAGATCAGGGCGGCTTACGAGCTTCAACTACCTGACTGCCTTTGTGGCGCATCTTCGTGGGGCTCCTAAATGTATACAGTTAAATTTATTCTTCTCCTGTTAATCTGTCTTATGGCGATTTAATTATTAGACCAGCCAAAGAACCTAGAAGCGTACAAGGAAACATTTCTTGCCCCTACAGTTATAACTGGGCCTCAGGCAACAGGGTCTCAGAAACACTGAACGTGAATATTCGTAACTGATATCTTTCAGGGTTCCATGCCGGCTCCCTGCTGCTCCAGCCCCAAGGCCACAGCGGCTCTAGGATGATGCCTTGTTGCCTTGACCACTCCCGGGAGAGTTCCTCTGTGTTTGCTCCAAGGGCCCAGAGGCCTCCTGATGTTTCTGCCACCGTCTCCATAGGTCATCGGTCACTGGGCCACCTTCAGGCACACAGGGTGCAGGTAAGAGAATAGCCTTCCCCTCCACTCCCAGGGCCATGCTCAGGCCCAGACCTGCATGGTCCTGGGCTGGAGGGTCTGGTAGCCCACACAGTACCCAGCTGACCACGTCCTCTCAGCCCGGGGAGAAACAGAACCAATAATTAGGTTAACCCAACAATAGAGGAGGCTCAAAAATGATGCTCGAAACCCGGATGCACACACTGCATGAGGCCATTTGCAGAAAGTTCAAGGAGAGGCAAAGCCCTAGTCCACAGAGACAGATGTGTGCATCACCCAGAGCCAGGAGCATGCGCAGGATGGACCACAGAGAGGCAGGAGGAAATGTTCTAGAGCTTGGTGGGGCGGTACTACTGGTGTATGCACATGCTAAAATCCCTCAGTCTGGACACATAAAATAAAGCATTCATTGTATGGGCATCATACCTCATTCAAGTTGATTTTTAAAAATCAAGAAAGGTTTCCAAGCAGTGGACAGAAGACCAGAGCCAAGCATGCACCTCCCTGAGGGGACAAGCAGCTGCCCCTCCCCCACTGGCCAGGTAAGGGTCATCCTCACCCCTCCACCTGCATCCCCCACCCACAGTAGGGCGCATACAGCTGCCAGGGTGAGATTCCAGGTCATACCCCTTCCCTGCTTAAACACCAGCCGCTTTGCTTCCTGTCCCTAGAGCAGGCCAGCCGAGCCCCACCACAGGGCCTTTGCACTGGCTGCTCCCTCTGCCTGATGCTCTCTTCCTTTGTGTCTGCAGGACTTCCTGCCCTTTAGGTAGGTTTCAGCCTAAATGTGTGTCGCCTCAGAGGCATCCCTGACTGGGGTCCATCTCTATTTCACCCTTCACTTCGCTTCCAACAAAGCCCCTGTAGCTCCCTGATCTTAATTACTGATCACTACCCTCCCCCCTACACCCCCTAACGCCGGGCTGGGCAATGCCACAGCCACGCTTGGAGATGAGTTCAGTCCACACTGACGCCTGCTCTAAGGATAAAATGTACACACACAGAAGATTGTAAGATATGTCATTCACAATTGCTTGCATCTGCTGAAATAGTATTTTGGATATATTGGGTTAAACAAAAAGTATTGTTTTTATATGCTTGTTTCTTTTTGCTCTTTTTTTTTTTGTGTGTGTGTGTGTTACGTGGGCCTCTCACTGTTGTGGCCTCTTCCGTTGCGGAGCACAGGCTCAGCGGCCATGGCTCACGGGCCCAGCCACTCCGCGGCATGTGGGATCCTCCCGGACCGGGGCACGAACCCGCGTCCCCTGCATCGGCAGGTGGACTCTCAACCACTGCGCCACCAGGGAAGCCCACTTTTTGCTCTTTTTAATGTGTCTCCTAGCTAATGTAGTTATGCAAGCGTTTGTCTTATGTTTCCATCAGTTAGGGGCTCTACCACCTGGAGTCCCTGGCCCCCGGGTCCCCCGTCCACACTCCATCCACAGGCCCCAGACCCTCTGGCCAGGGAGAAGCCCCAGAAAGGTGTGCCAGCTGAATAAATAAATGAGCTGTGAGAAAGAGAACCCGATGCGCTTTTCTCAAATAAAGGTTAATTCATTTATGTTTGGCAAAGAAGTTCCCCCAGGACGGGGCGCACACGAGGTCTTCCTTCGTCTGCCTCGGAAGGCTGCAGTCTTGTGCGCTGGGGACTCCTAGACGCGGACAGCCGAGGGGGGGCCGAGAGACGCCCCTTCCCCCTTTCAGACCAGGAGGCAGAGCTCGGGGTTACAAGCATCGCCGGCCTCAAGGAGGTGACACCTTCTGCGAGATCGGGGTGAGCCGGGCTGAGGAGCGCGGGAGTGGGAAAACGGGACTCGGAGAGGAGGACCGGGACTGGGAAAGAGTGAGCCGGGTCGGGCGGGTAGAGAAGCGAGAGGAGGGGCAGGATTGGGGGAGGGGCGGGACTAGGGCGGAGGACAGGGGCGGGCGGAGGACAGGGGCGGGCGGTGGGGAGGGGCGGAAGAGGAGAAGCCAGGCGGGCGGGGGCGGGGCATCCGGGGCAGCCCAGGGATAAAGACTCGGTGGCTGGCTGGGCTGTGCTCCTGTCACCGGATCGCTCTTCGGCTGCAGCTCCGTCCGCCTCCGAGAGATCATGGCCGGATCCCCGCGCACCCCGCTGCTTCTGCTGGCCGTCTTGGCCCTCGCCCTGGCCCTGGCCCTGGCCGTGAGCCCTGCGGCAGGGCAGGGCGCCAGAAAGAAAGGCCTGGTGGGCGGCCTGATGGAGGCGGACGTCAACGAGAAGGGCGTACAGGAGGCGGTGTCCTTTGCCATCACAGAGTACAACAAGCAAAGCAACGACGCCTATCAGAGCCGCGCGGTGCGCGTAGTGCGCGCCTTCAAGCAGGTGCGTCCAGTCTGGGAGGGGGCACAGGGCCGGGATGCGGGGGCCGGGGAGGGGGCGCGGAGCCCCGGGTGCAGGGGCTGGGGGCGCCGGGCCAAGCTACAAGGCAGGGGCGCCGGGGCCGGGCAGCCCTGAATGCGGGAGGCCGGCCCCCGAGAGGGCGTGGCCTGCGCGCTCACCAGCCCCGCCCCCTCAGCCCTCCCAGCTCTCGGGAGGGCAGCTCCCAGCCCCTTGAGGCCCCGGGGGATCGCAAGGGACGCGGACGGACTTCTCACCCCCGCGCAGCCCCCGACCTTTTCCGGCGCTCGCAGCCCTTCGCGAGACCGGCCGGCCCTGTCGGTCGGCGCTGGGGTCAGGGCCCAGCCTCCTGGGACCCGGGGGCTTGGCGCGAGTTGTCAACTAAATGACCCCAGGCGAGGTAAAAACAGACCCACACCTGTCTGTCCTCCTGGCTCTGCCACTGAATGCCCTTAAGCACTTTTTCCTTTTAACTTTTTATTTTGACATGATTTCAGACTTAAGAAGCAGTAGCAAAAAGAGCACATACGATCACTGTAGATTCTTCACCCAGATTCTTCAAACGTTAAAAAGTTGACATAGTTGCTTGATCCACCTCATCCCCACGTACACGTGTGTAGGGATGTATATATGCATTTATTTTTCTGAACCCTTTGAAGGTAAACACTTTTGTGTATATTTCCTGAAAACAAGGTTATTTTCTTCCATAACCACAATACAGTTTTGAAAAGCAGGACTCTTTAATACACAGGCCTTATTCAGATGCCCCTGATCGTCCCACTGTGTCCTTTATAGCCAAGGACACTCCCAGGCCACACGATGCAGCCACTGTCCTGCAGCCCCTTTTACTCTGGAGCAGCCCCTGGGTTGTCTCATGACCTTGGCGTTGTTTCTGAAGGGTCCAGCCAGTTGTGGCTCAGACTGTCAGTGGGTTTGGGCTGGCCTGATGTTTCCTCGAGATGAGAGAGCCTCTGGTCACACAGAAGAGGCATGCTCCCCTCTGAGCCTCCTGTCAGCAGATGCCACTAAACGTACCTGGCCACCATGTGGTCGTGTAGCGGCACTGGGGACAGACACTCTGAACATCCTCCAGGGCACCCGGAGGTCATCAGCAAACAGACAAGTCCGTGAGTTGGCCCGTGGTGTCCAGTGTGTCCCAGAGCAGGGGGTCTGGCGTAAGAATACAAAGCTTCCTGGACCGTCGCTTCCGCCTGCAGGTCACATGCATGGGAGCAGCCTCTGGGCTATGACATCTCACTCCCACCCTGAGATGGGCACGCGGTCGCTGACAGCCTGACCTCTGCCTCTGTCAGCCTGCCTGGGTTCTGGCCAGATAAGGAGCCCACTGTCAGAGTTGAGAAGCGGGCAGGAGGGAGAGTTAGGACGGGCTACAGGGCCTTGCGCTGGTCCTTGAAGGAAGGCTAGAATTTAGACCATCCGGCCTGCATCCCTTTGGAGAGCAGGACGCAGCCACACAGCACCGAGAGTGTGGTCCTGCATGCCAGCCATAGGGCTCCCTGCCGCCTTCTCTTGACACTTCAGAAGATGGGTCACGACCAGACCCATTTCTCCTCCTGCAGCAGTGGGCTGGTGCTGTCCCCTTCGGATAGGACCTGCTCTCTCCATTCACCAGGTCCCCTCCAGCCTGCTCCTCTCCAGTGTGACACTAGCTCACTGGCCACATGGGGAAGCTGACAGCAGAGGGATCATGGGTCTACCAGGTGGGGTCCGGAGCCTGGTCCCTGGCCCCTCATTCCGTGTTTCTCCAGGTTCTAACGAAGCATGTCTGGGATGCCTGTGTGAAGCCAGAGTTCACGTCTATTCTGTAATCTCAAGTGTAAAAGGCACGCAATATATGACACACTTGAGAAATATTCCCGTCAAAAACGACACCTAAGAGGAAGGCATTCCAGGCGGTCTTTTATTGGCCTAAACGTCCGCGAACGTGAAGCTCTCATTTTCTTCTGTTCTGGGAGGGAATAAATAAACCTGGGCTACATGCAGGGAATGGGATGCTGTGGGCTCCGCCCTGGGGACTGGAGTTCAGCGTACGTGTAATCACCAGGCAGCAGCTTTCCTGCGGATGCAGTGTGGACTCTTGACACAGGGCCACCATCTTGCGCTCAGTCCCCTCCCTGGTCCTGGGCGCTGGCCAGTTGCTTGCCTGTACCCAGGCTGGCTCCTCGGAGCTGTGCCTTCTGTTCCTGGACCCAGTTAGAGCGTTGGTCCCTGGCTTCCCCCTCTGTGTCCCTGTGGGAGATGCCTTGTTGGAGCAGCTGGTAAACAAGTTCCGGGGAGGGCCTGGGGCACAGCGGCCGTCAGGAGGCGGCTGTGCTTCCTGGGTGTGGCTCTGGCAGCCTGTGAACGCGGGGAGCGGTGGGAAGAAGGTAACCACGTGTGTGCAGCCGGCAGGTGTTGGTAAGGGTGTGTGCTCTCTCCGTGTCCAGGTTGTGTCCGGGATGAACTACTTCTTGGACGTGGAGATTGGCCGAACCACGTGTACAAAGTCCCAGGACAACTTGGACAACTGTCCCTTCCATGACCAGCCACAACTGAAAAAGGTTCGTGCCTGATGGGAGCAGGGGTTGGGGTGCCCATGGGGGCGCATCGCGGGTGCCTGCCGGGGCTGTGAGGGGAAGGGTATGTGTGTGCACGTGACTGCTCTGGCTTTATGGGGTTTTAGCTGGGGAATTGGGGCACCGTCTGCTTTGGGGATTGTTGCCTGCGGGATGGAGGACCCAGCTGCGGGTGTTTGCTGGGAAGGGAGAAAGGGCCCTTTAATCCCAGCCTCGCGCCCCCATCCCCGGGCAGATTAGAGGGAATTGGAGGCCTGTAACCGGCCCACCATGCCACCTGCTCACCAAAGGCCAGACTCTCCCAGGGGCTTGGCTGGTTCTCAGGGGTCTCGGCCCCAGGGAGGGCTGCACTCCTTTGTCACCCCTCCCGGGCCCCACCTCTGCAGGGGCTTTCCTGGACCTGGGTCCCAGCCCCTGGGTCCTCCCCTCTGGTCCTGTCTCAGTGCCAGCCTGCTGGGGGTGGGGGCTGGGGCCAGTGCACTTGCCTCTTTAAGTGTAACCCTGACCAACCATCCCTCTCTTCCCTTTCGCAGCAAAAGCTTTGCAACTTCCACGTTCACGTCGTCCCCTGGTTGAACACCATCTCCCTGATGAATTTCAGCTGCCAGGATGAATCGGGGACTGGGCATCAGGCAGGCCGCTGACTGCCTCTCACTCACGCCCCCCCAGAGCGCTCACACCTCCCTCCGATGGGTGACCCGCCTGGTGGATGTGCCCTCCGTGTGCCGTCCCAGCAGACACGCAGAGAAGGCTCCTTGGGCATTTTTGGTACGGCTAAGGGGCTCTAACTCATTTCTTTCTTCTAATTGCTTTCCAAGTGAACCAAATGCCCTCGCTCTGCTATTTTACTCAATAAAAAAGTAACAGCAGCTACTCCTCGAGTTGCTCACTGTCTCGGGCGGTGCAGCGGGAAGGATCTAGGCAGTTACTTTATGAAGGCACCCCGTCTCGCTGGCTCTGAGGGCAGGCAATGGGGAGGGGCGGGGAGCGGGCGTGGCAGGCGAGCTGGGCCTTCAGCTCTCGTACTCCTGATAATCGGACAAGGGAGAGGAGGGGGGACCTAAGCTGCTGACCCCAGAGACTCAGCTGCTGTGTCTGCAAATGAGTCAGACTGTGTGCTGGGGCTGGACAGGAGGCTGGGGAGGTGATGGAGCCTGAGACCTGAGTCACCCTCCGAGGGGCTGCACGTGTGCTGAGCTGATCAGACTCCTGGGATGACTCTCACTGGTCACGTTCCCTAGAAGCAAAATAATGATTTAACGTCTACCTCTTTCCACAAACAACTTCGGGTACCTACGAAAAAACAAAGACCAAAAGTATGTGTAACTGATGGAGTGAGGGAATACGGGTCAGAATCAAGGTCAAACAAGGTCGGAATTGGGAATTCAATAGCGTGAGAGCAGGCCTTCTCTGATACATTTCGGGAGCCGTGGAATCCACAAGGATTTTGCCGATTTACACCCCTCCTTCTGTTCTCTGGGCTCCTAGATAAAACGGGTCTTAGCGCAGAACTCCACGTAAGGGGTGTAGAACTTGAGACACATAGTGGGCCTTCTTCTTTCCCTAAGGACTGTATAATTAATAGGCAATGTCCCCTCTTAGTGTCACCATCGTTCTGCAGCAGAGTGGATATTTAGTGCCCCAAGCTGGGAACAACGCCGCTCCCTGCACTGTCCTCAACGTTGACCGTTCACTACCGAGGGTGACGCTTCCTCTGTTCCCAGATGCCCACCATGCTCATGTCAGCGTTGCCCAGCCCTCCTGTCGTGTTGCAGTGACCACAGAAGGCGAAGGGACAAAGGGAGCTCACCTAGATGACTCCAAGGCTGGCACCTCAGGTGCCACAGCTGCACCTGCAGAGCTAGAACCGGGACACCAGGAAGAGGGTGGGGACCGTCCCCTTCCACCTGCCGCCCCCTGACTCACCGGGCCCCAAGGACTTCCCCCCCCGCCCCGCCGCCCCCCATCTCTGTCTTCACCGAGCGCACAGCAGAGCCTTCTCACCCCAGACTTGACTTAACAGAAGGGCTTTGGGATTCAAGGAGTGAGGCGCTGTCTGCAGGCCTGGCACTGGCCAGGTTTGGGCCTGGGGCTGGGCCCTGCAGGGGATCCTGGGACTTGTGGACACAGAAGTGGTGGCCTGGGGCAAAGGCCTCCCTGCAGAGACTCTCCTCCTGGGTGGAACATCTTGCCTTTCCACAAGCAGCCAGCAGCTAGGCCGATTTCCCATAAAGTCATCCCTTTGTGACGCTTCCAATGCCCTGTTCGTCGTGGAAGTCTGGGCAGCGGCGTCGGGGTGTGCTCTTCTTGGCTCACCTGCTTCTCCCACCACCTAGCCCCCGCTTCCGCAGCCCACACTGCAGGGTTCAGGCCGGTGCCACCCCAGGTGGGACAGGGGGTGGGACAGTGTGACTGGGAGGCCTCACTGACCAGGAGGTCACCCAGACCGGTGTGTCTAGGTAGGAAGCACAGACCCTGAAACTTTCATCTGCACAGTTGTACTTTGTTTTTTTTTTTCTTTTTGCGGTACGCGGGCCTCTCACTGTTGTGGCCTCTCCCGTTGCGGAGCACAGGCTCCGGACGCGCAGACATTGCGCAGCAATGGCTCACGGGCCCAGCCGCTCCGCGGCATGTGGGATCTTCCCGGACCGGGGCACGAACCCGCGTCCCCTGCATCGGCAGGCGGACTCTCAACCACTGCGCCACCAGGGAAGCCCTGCACAGTTGTACTTTTATGCTTGTTTATTTTAAACGTAAATATAAGTGTGGTTAAAAAGCAGAATTCAACTGAGTGAGTTTGAAGGTCTTGGCTTTATCCAATGGCTCATGAATGTGGCAGGATCGCATAGAGCAACCTGAAGGGCACGCAGAGGAGCCCTAGAGCATGCAAGCTGCTATAGAACGGAGGGTGGGTGAGGAGGTCAGCCAAAGAAAAGGGCTATTCTGGGCCTAGACATCTTTGGGAGGAAGGGGAGCAGGAAAGGCATGGGTTTTACCGTGCAGGCTGCCTCTTCTTCCTCCGGGGATGGGGAGGCCCCACGTGACAGGTGACCTCATCGTGCTGAGCAGAAAATCCCATGCTGTTCAGATGACATTTCTGGGGAAGGTCAAGACTGCACTTAGGTGAGGTGTTAAATCTAGGTTTTGTATCCTGGGTTTAGCACATGTGACGCCACCGGGGGGCTGTGGGTTTTCTCTTTGTGTATAATTGAAGTGAAACTATTCATGTAAGTAGATTTAGCACAGGGCGTGGCTCTGGATGAAGCTCATTGATCTAACTACATTTTATAGTGGTTTAAAACGTTGACACTCCTTGCATTGAGAGGTGGGGTCCGTAAGCTGCCTCTTCACTCTAGGTGGGCTTGTGACTCCTTCAACCGAAAACTGCAGAAGAAGTGGCCCTGTGACCTTCAAGCTGCAGAGGAAGCTTCCTTCCCCCAGCTCCCTCAGACACTTGCCTTGGGGGAAGCCATGGGGAGAGGTCCCCGGGGTGCCCACCGGACGGCCCCAGAGGAGCTCCCAGCCAAAGCCGGCATCACCGGCCGCCACGTGAGTGGGCCACCATGGATGTCCAGCCCACCTGGACATCCAGCCCTGGTTGTCACCTGATTGCAGTCACGAGACAGCCCCAAGCAAGAGAAAATGGTTCTTATACCGCACCTAGTGTTCAAGGGATGTGTCACATGGCGGTGGGTCCGGGGCAGGTGCGTGTGGAGAGCACACAGGCACAGAAGGGGTGATGCCCAGGGAGGCTGGGTGAATGTCCCACTGGCCACATGGCCTCCAGCTCCCGCTGTGTTGAGCCTCAGGTGTCATTCTGGGGTGGAGGGAGGGGCAGTAGAGCTCCTTCCTCGTGGGGTCGCGGGAATCCCGTGTGTTCATGTCTGTAAACACCTAGAACAGTGCACAACACACAAAGCCACTGAAGTTTGTCACATTAATGCATCTCAGGTCTCCAGTCAGAATGTCAACAGACTTTAGTTTTAGGTGGTGTCTTACAAGAGTCTAATGTCATTTTTTCAAATGAGGTGATTAGCCTTTTTTTTTCCTGTGAATTTTCCAAGAACTGCTTCAAAAGATGAGGTTTTTCGTTCCCACAGCATAGGGGGTCACTTTCTGTATCTCAGTGCTAAATCTAGCTGGTTCATTTTTCTGTGCCAACTACTGCATTTTAATACAATGTTTTCATATCCACTGGGTAAGAGCCATCCTCTTTATTCTTTTCTAAATTTGATTTCCAAATATGTTGTATTTATTTATTTCTAAATATGTTGTATTTATTTTTTTTAATTTTCAAACAGGTTCTGATCCTCTCTCGTGACTCTGGGCAGTGGCCACAGCTCCCCGTCAGTCCCGTGGACACAAGGGTGAACAACCGACACACTTACAACCATTCTGGACCCAGACAACCACTCTGTTTTTCACTTTCAGTACCGTATTCAATACATTACATGAGAGAGTCAACACTTCATTATAAAATAGGCTTTGTGTTAGATGGTTTTGCCCAACTGCAGGCTAATGTGAGTATTCTGAGCACATTTAAGGTGGGCTAGGCTAAACTCCAATGTTTGGTAGGTTAGGCGTATTAGATGCAGTTTTGACTTATGATATTTCAACTTACGATGAGTTTATCAGGCTGTAAGCCCGCTGTAGGTTGAGAAGGTCTGTATCCCCTTTCTGTGGATCATTTCTTGACTTATTTGATTCTAGCTGGTTTGGGTCGTGGAGACTCCGGCTCAGGCATGCTCTCCAAACCATGGGCATTGTTTTGTTTCTAATAATAATTTTTGTCTCCCTAATTCACTGTGTTCTCTTGGAAGTTTTAAATGCATGTGGGCAGCCATTGACCAGGCGATAGTTGGTCTCTTGCGGACTAAAAGACGAAAGAGAACAGGGGACATGACCGGCTCCAAGAATACGAGCTTGACATCCTCTCCTGTGAGCACCACACTGAGACCCAAGGAGGCAATGGTAACTGAGTCACACTAAGGCCAGTGGGGTTTTTTTTGTTTTGTTTTTTTTGTGGTACGCTGGCCTCTCCCTGTTGTGGCCTCTCCCGTTGCGGAGCACAGGCTCCGGACGTGCAGGCTCAGCAGCCATGGCTCACGGGTCCAGCCGCTCCTCGGCATGTGGGATCTTCCCGGACCGGGGCACGAAACTGCGTCCCCTGCATCGGCAGGCGGACTCTCAACCACTGCGCCACCAGGGAAGCCCAGGCCAGTGGTTTTGATCAAACCTCTGGAGTGGCCAAGAGGATGACCGGTGGCGGGGGGGGGGGGGGGGGACTGTGGAAATAAATATCTAGGCCCAAGACAGGGCTGTTCCTGCTGAAGATGCCACATCAGCAAACTGAACTTCAGGGTTCTTGTAAGTGCTTCACTTGACCAGAAACGCAGAATATCCAGTCAGCCAATCCGCAAATTCCAAGCCAACTCTGGCTCCACGTTTATTTCCTTGTTCCTTGATCTTTCTAAACAAGATCAGATATGCAGCCCTCGCCAATCATGCCCTGTCTCCACGTTGCTGCTTCCGACGCTCTATAAACTCGCTCTTGACCAAAATCCCTTGAGAAGAATGTGCCACTGTATTCCCCCAACCCATGGATTATTTTCCCCTGAATAAAGGGCATCAAACTTGTTCCTAAATTGTTTTAATTTTGTCATTTGACAATCTTGTCAAGAAATAGGAAAGACAACCCAAAGAATGGAAGAAAACATTTGGAAATCATCTATCTGATATGGAACGTGTATCCAGAATTCATAAGGAACTCTTACAACTCAATAAGAAGACAACTAACCCATTGTTAAATAAACAAATAAACCCCAATTTTAAAAATTAAAAAATAACACAATGAAATTTTTACTAAAACAAATAACTCAATTTAAAGATCCCAGAGGATCTGAACAGACATGTCTCCAAAGAAGACATGCAAATGGCCAATAAGCACATGAAAAATGCTCATCGTTAGCCACTAGGGAAACGCAAATCAAAATCAAACTGAGAGACCACTTCATACCCACTACATGGTTATAAGAAGAAAGACAAACAATAACAAATTAGAATCCTCACATATTGCTGGTGGGGATTAAAATGGTGCAACTGCAAAAGGTTAAATGTAGAGTTACCACATCACCCAGCAATTCTACTTCTCTGTTGATACTGATATAAATGAAAACGTGACCATAAAAAACTTATACATGAATTCTTATAGCAGCATTATTCACAGTTTCAAAAAATAGAAATAAAACCCCCAAATGTCTGTCAATTGATGAACGAGTAAACAAAATGTAATACATCTACACAACAGAACATGTTGGGCAATAAAAAGAAGGATGTACTGATCCATGCTACCACATGGATGAACCCTGAAAACATTATGCTATTTGAAAAAACTCAGCAAAAAAAAGACCACATATTGTATAATTCTGTTTATGTTAAACGGCCAAAAGAGGCAAATTTATGGAGACAGAATGTAGACTAGTGGTTGCCCAGGGTTGGGGGTGGCAGAGGGGTGGGAAGTGACTTACAGGTAGGGCGCGGCGTTGGGGGAATAATGAAAATGTTCTAAAATTAGATTGTGGAGATAGTCGCACAATTCTGTGACTATACTAAGAACCACTAAACTGTACACATTAAATGGCTGAATTGTGTGGTTTGTGAATTATGCTTGAATAAAGTTGTTTTTAGAAAATTCATCCCAAAGCTACAATTGACCCAAACCAAATGTTTTCTGCCCGTTCTCTTTCCCATCCCAAATAATTTCCGGCCACACTTCCAAGCCTCCACAAAATTAAATGAGTACAGTCAAACAACTGTACTCTAATGACCAGTCAACATAGACATTTCCAGCCCACCTGACCCCCATTATCTCATTCACAGGAAAAATCATATTCAAGATTAACTCCTCTTGCAAGATGAAGTCCTAAGAAATTAGAGTCCAAAGGGTTTAAAACCCCAACTAGAATGCCCTTGTTCTTGTGTGAGTTAGAGACCCAAATTCTTAAGTTAAAGTTCACCAAGGATCCTCCCCAAATTTTTATTTGGTTCAGGCTCAGCCAGGATCTCAGCCATTGAGGCTCCTGGTCTTGGTGCCTGGGTGAAGTCCAATTTCCTGAGCAACTAGAGCCCATTTCTCACTCTGATTGGGTGTAGGGGTTTTAAAGCAGCAATTCCCAACATGTAGTCCTTGCACCAGTAGCAGTAGCAACGCCAGCCGGGAATCTGTTAGGAATAAACATTCCTGGGCTCCAGCCCAGCCCTGCTGAGTCAGAGTCTGGGGTGGAGCCCAATAATCCATGTTAAGAAACTGTGGCAGGGCTTCCCTGGTGGCGCAGTGGTTGAGAGTCCGCCTGCCGATGCAGGGGACGCGGGTTCGTGCCCCGGTCTGGGAAGATCCCACATGCCACGGAACGGCTGGGCCCGTGAGCCATGGCCGCTGAGCCTGCGCATCCGGAGCCTGTGCTCCGCAACGGGAGAGGCCACAACAGTGAGAGGCCCGCATACCGCAAAAAAAAAAAAAAAAAGAAACTGTGGCAGGCAGCCCCCTGGCTGGTCCCCCTGATCTCCGTCTCCTGGGATTCATGCCCTTGTGTAATCCCTTTCCCCTGAGTATGGGCTGGACTCAGTGACTAGTTTTTAATGAAAGGACCACAGCAGAAGTGATGAGGCATCACTGACCAATCTTTCCATAACATCTGTAGACTGTGGCTTCCGCCTCGGGCACTCGATGGCTCACTGTGACCACGGGACACTCAGGCAGCCCCTGGAGAGACTCACAGACGAGGAGCCAAGACATGCCAGCAGCCACATGGAGGGGCTTGGAATCAGCCCCCCACCAGCCAAAGCAGTCAAGCCTCCATCTGAGACACATCTATGCTGACGGCCTGATGTAACCTCATGGTACCTTGGGCTGGAGGCAACCAGTTTGGCTGCACCTGGATTCCTGGGGCACAGAAACTGTGAGACAATCAATGCTCACTGTTTGAAGTTGCTAATTTGTTGCACAGCAACGGGTAACTAACTCACCAGCCCTGAGGGGATTCTGAAGCAGGCTAAAGTTGAGAACCACTGCTTCCCTGAAGGAATTGTCAGAGACCAACTGAATCAGATTTCTCACTCCTCCCCTTGCCCTTCAGCAAGGATCAGGAAAGTTGTTTTATTTTTCTTTGTTTTTTTTTTTTTGTGGTATGTGGGCCTCTCACTGTTGTGGCCTCTCCCGTGTGCTCCGGACGCGCAGGCTCAGCGGCCATGGCTCATGGGCCCAGCCGCTCCGCGGCATGTGGGATCTTCCCGGACCGGGGCACGAACCCGTGTCCCCTGCATCGGCAAGCGGACTCTCAACCACTGCGCCACCAGGGAAGCCCAGGAAAGTTTTTGATGGTCTTCTGCCCTTTCATTAAGGAGTCCTCTGGTTGCTTGTGGTTTTTTGTTTGGTTGGTTGCGCTTTTTAGTGCCAGAATAAGTCAACACGGCTGTGAATTTAGTTTTTCCCAAGCAATCTTGCAATCTCATGAGGTGCAAACTATGAGGAGGGATGTCGGGGAAAGAGGGCGGGGCACAGAGAAAAGAGGGCGGGGCACAGAGACGGGGTCGGTGGGAAGCCTGAGGGCAAGGCAACCACTTTAGGATTGGACTGCTAGGGATTTGAGCTCTCTCCCGTGCTTATCTTAGACCGTTCAGACTGAAAGTCTAAAGGCAAGTGCCACAGATCACTCCCCAAGTGAGCCCTGGCTATTGCTGGCTCCGTCCCCCTGCCCCGTCCCCATACTCACATCACTCTGTGGGGTCTCACAGCTTCTTTGCATTCCCAGGGATGCAAAAAGCTGAGAACCATTCTTTTCTTTTTTCAAATTAACGTCAACACACGAGCAACCCCTTCACGCTCCCTGCCACTGTCCAGGCCCCAGGAGCAGGTCACTGTGTCCCAGTTTTCCCAGGGCCTCCCTGTGGCTGGTCTGGTCACAGGTTTACATCACTGCCCTGAACCGGCCAGTATCAGGCTACCTGTCTGATCTCTGATGTGACAGGGGCAGCGGACACACGCAGGCATTGCCCCACCTCTGGTATCTGATGCTCGCTGCTCGCGTTTCAGTACTGCTAGAGGTCACCTTTTGACTTGAACCACTGTGCATGGATGCTGGACAGGTAGAGCCAAGTCTAGTTCTTTAGCCTGTGTTCACGTGGGTGGTGGGAGGCTTAAGAAAGAGGTTCACTTAGTTGAGAACAGCTGACCGGCCTGAAAATGTAAAGAAGGTGGAAAATGGATGGGATCAGTTTTCTGTTCCCCCAAAGGGAATGTTATCTCTGCACTGACTTTCCTGTGTGATGTTTCCAAAGTGCCAGTGCTGGGCATCTGTGGTTGATCCCCGAACAACACGAATTAAAGAAGTGGAAATTTGGCCGAGTTGACGGAACTGCCGCAGGAGACCCCAAACCGACTCTGAATGGACTCGTTTCAAGGAAAAGCAGCTGGCGTCTCCACCAGGGTAGCCGTGAAGGCAAAAAAGACACACTTGTCAGATTGGCAGCGTCTAAAGAGACTGTTTTGAAAAGAGCAGCGGTAAACACTGCCCAGAGCTGTCAAAATGAAAAGTCTGCAGGTTTCCACACAGCGTGAGAAAGTGGCCCGGGGGGGACAGCCCCAAAGGCCCAGGCAGAGGGGTTCCGGCCACGAGGGAGAAAGGGAGGCGCTTGGCTGGCGGACGATCACACGGATCTTCTCCCTGATTTCATCCCAGGATAGAACAAGAGCCCAGGGCTGCTGACTTGGGCGTGGAGCGGGGACGGTGGGGTTCCGGGAGCCCCAGTTCAGCGGGGCTGAGAGGCCACACAGCACAGCTGCCCACGCCCCTCATGGGAACCTGACCCCAAGCCACGTGCAGGAAGAGGGGAGGGGCTGGGAAAGCTGAGTACCTGCTGCGGGGTCAGAACACAGGGACTGTATCCCCCGAGCTCCCCAACACGTGGAATTGGAAGCTGGGAGGGCGAGTTTGGCTGTCAAAGCCTTTCAAAGAGGCAACCATCCTACTCGATTCTCCAGGATGAGTTTTCTTGAGCTCTGATCCCAGCGTGAATCAGACCAAGGCCAAGTAGCAACACCCCTAACCTGCATCCACCCCATCCCAGGGACCTGACAGGCAGTGACGGAGCCTGCAAAGCCCTCCTAGATAATAGTATTGGATGCACATTTCCCGAGTTGTTTTGCAGATGTAACCCCCTGTCCCGCAACAAATGGAAGATGTTCACTGCTTGATGACCAAGAGCACATAGCCCTAGGCCTCCTGGAGCCTAAGGACTGATCATGTTAACCCCTGTGACACCGCCCTGCTACCTCACCATCAGCCAATCAGAGAACTGCGCACAAGCTGATCACAGACCTGCAAGCCCCCTCCCTCACCCGGCTTTTAAAAGTGCTTTGCTGAAACCCTTCCGGGGAGCTCGAGGCTTTTTTAGGGCGTGAGCCACCTGGTCTCCTTGCCTGGCCCTGCAGTAAACCTTTCTCTGCTCCAAATTCTGACATTTCGGTTTGTTTGGCCTCACTGTGCGTAGGGCACACGAACGTGCATTGACAACCTTATACCCCGTCGCACAGCCCAGAACCCCAGTGCTCACAGCTGGTGACGAGGGTGGTCAGGACCATGCCTGGCTCCCAAGGGACTCTTGTCCCATGACCAGGGAGAAGCATGGGCGGCACAGAATAGCTTGTCAGCGCCTGGCTCTGCCAGGGTCTCTGCAGTGTCATCCACACATTACCTTGTTCATCTCATAACCAGCCTCCAGGCGGGTGCCGGGTGATTCGAAATCTGTGGTCATGGAAACAGAAGCTGACTTGAATCAGAAATGTGTCCCGGGCGGCGAGTAGGAAGAAGTGTAAATGAGGCCCCAGCTCAGAGGTGTCAGCCCCAGGGCCTCCACCACCACCACCACCACCACCACCACCACCACCCCCCCGCCCCGGCCTCCACCTCCCCCTGCCGGCTGGACCAGTGGAGGAGGTCTCACATCCTTTGTGGTAACATTTGTATTTTTCTTTCTTTTTGTCATTTTCAGATGCTGTTGTAGCTCTTCCTTTTCAGTTTAAATTTGCTGGAAGTCTAAATGGCATTCCTTAAGTGAACAAAACTCAGTCACGTGATACCTGCGCTAAGCAGGGCAGGGTGGGGCTGGGCCCCTGCAGAGGGGCTGTCCTGGCCCTGCTCCAGCTCATCCTGATACCGTCAAGGGCTCTTGGCCTTCCCCAATCAAAAGAAAGTGATCAGAGGCCAGAGAAGACATTCAGGCTGGCTTTGTTGGGGCCCCCGCTGCAGCAGGGGGGAGTGAAGACAAACAGGTTCCCTTGCTTGCCTGCTCCCTGAGCGGGGGCGAGCTTGTTCCTTATATGGCGTGAGGGTACGGGTGTGTCCAGGGGTCGGGCTGGAGGAGGTGTGGCCCGGGTGGTATGCCCACCCCTTAGGTGGTGGTGTGTGCTGGGGGCATGCGCAGTACCCTGCTTGTGCTCCAGGCTCTTCAAAAGTGGCAGTTGGGTTTTTTGGTCTCTGTATCTTTTGTCCAGAATTTGTCCCAAGTTCACAAGCATGCAGTTATTTTTAGTCCCATACAGTTTCTTTGTATTTTGTTGCTGGAGGACAGGTGTGTCCAGGTGCAAGCGCTGCAGCACTGCAGCGAAGGGTCCCGGGACCCAGCCTGTCTCATTCTCTCCTGAGAGACCCTACACCCTTATTCTTAAGGGTAAGGGGCTAACGGCTTCTTCTTCTGAAACTTCTTCGTGCTGGGCAGGGGCCGCAGACCCTAGCCTACCCAGAGGTGTAGAAGTCCCTTGCTGACTCTTCCAAGGACCTGTAGGGACCTGAGCCACTTTCCACTGCAATGGGCTGAACTCCTCGAGCCATCATGAGCCTTACTTCAAACTGCTGCAGCCTAGAAGACACAACTCAAACGAAAGGTTAAATAAGGGCCATAAAGGAGAAGAACGACAGCCGCCATTAAAGGGCCTAGAAAGGGAAGGAACCCGGTTAACTCCGGGAGGGCTTCCTTAACTGTTGACCAGACAGGGGAGATGTCACCCCTGCCAAGAAGCCATTCTGCTTGGGTGTATGTTTTTGTTAATCTCAGGGTTAATGTTTAACATGTTTCTCTATTTTTAGAACGGAAGGTCTGGACCTGTTGGTCCCAGGTCTCCTTCTTGGACTGTAAAGTCTGAGTCACAGGTTTACAACAGTAGGGAAGACAACTGAGCACTAGACGAAATACAGCATAAATAGTACGACTGAAAGGAAAAGGTTATAAGAAAAGGAAAATCTCCTGCCAGAAGGTTTTTAAACCTTGTGGGATCCAAGAGAACAAACTAGAGAACCCGTTTTTAACTTCCCCACCCATATTGAAGAGCGAGGATTGGTGGTTAATTGTCTGCTGAAGCCAGGTGGCTTTTTGTCGAATTTTCTCAATGTTCTTTGCTACATGGTATGGGCCTCAGGGCTGCTTTCTTTGCCTCCCGATCTGCCCTGTGGTTCCCTTGGGTAATCTGAGAATTTTCCTTTTGATGCCCATGGAGGTGAATGACTGCTACTAGTTTTGGTTTCTTTGAGCCGCTTCTGTGAGATGTAAAATCTTAGCCCCATCTTCTACAGGGGAATTTTTTGCGTTTAAAAGTCCTCTTTCTTTCCAGATAGCTGCGTGGGCATGTAAAACAAGGAAGGCATATTTTGAGTCTGTATATATATTTATAATTTCTTTCCCCTAAGTTTAAGCCTCGAGTTAGGGCTATTAGCTCAGCCTTATGGGCTGAAGTGGTAGGTGGCAAAGGTTTTGCTTCTGTAACACTATAAGCACTCACAAGGGCACACCCTGCCCTCCTGACTCCATCGTTAATGCAACTATTGCCATCAGTAAACCATTCTTCCTCAAGGTTTTCTATGTCCTGGTCTGTTAGATCAAGCCTACAGGCATAAACCTGGTCAAAGATTTCAAGGCAAGAATGTGTTAGCTCTGGGCTTTCCGCAGGCATTAGTATGGCTGGGTCGAGGGTGTCACAAGTTTTGAGGGTTACCTCTGGGGAGTCAAGGAGTAAAGCCTGGTTCTTAGTTAGGTGGCCTCCAGTTAGCCAGTGGTGGCCTTTAATTTCCAGAATCCCTTGTACTTGATGAGGGGTCTGGACTTCCAGAGGCGGTCCAAAGGTAAGCTTACTAGCTTCTTCCACGAATAAAGCAATGGCAGCTACCGCCCAGAGGCAGCCTGGCCAACCTCAGCTCACAGAATCTAGTTGTTTGGAAAAATAACCTATAGAAGCCGAGGAACTTCTAGCTTTTGCACAAGGACCCCCCAGAGCTGTCCCCTGTTTTTCAGCTACGTACAAGATAAATGTTTTTTTTTTTTTTTTTTAAATTAGGGACACCCAGAACAGGAGCTCTGGTGAGGGCCTGTTTGATATTATTAGAAGCTTTTCCTCGTTCCCCAGTCCAAAGTAATGGTTCTGTATCTGGGCCTTTAGTGGCTTCATATAGAGGCTTAGCCATCAGTCTGAATCCTGGAATCCAAATTCTGCAAAATCCTGCCATGCCTAACTCAGAAGATTCTTTTTGTCTTTGGGGCGCTTAGGCATAATATAGCTTCTTTTCTAAGCTTCTTTTCTATCTGGAGCTAACTGCCTACTTCCAGGGTTTATAATATATCCCAGATATTTAACTTGTTGTTTTGAGATTTGTGCTTTTTTCTGGGAGATTTTGTAGCCCCGGGGCCACAAGGAAATGAATAACTTCAATGATATTCTGCTCTGAGGCCTCCATGGTGGGACTACTTGTTCCTATGTCACCTACATACTACAGAATGGCCCCTTCTTTTAGGTGTTATTTCCCTTGGTTCTTTTCCTAGGGCCTAGGAGAACAAGTATGGGCTGTCCTGAAGCCCCTGAGGCAATACTGTCCAGGTATATTGTTGCATTTGGCCTGAGTGGAGGTTAGTCCACTCAAAGGCAAACAGAGACTGTGATGAGGGATGAACTGGGATGCAAAAGAAGGCATCCTTGAGGTCAAACACTGTAAACCATGCGGCAACTCCAGGAATCGGGACTAGTATATTAAAAGGATCGGCCACAAGGGAGTGTATAGGGACCACTGCCTCATTTACTGCTCTAAGGTCTTGCACCCTTCAATATTCCCCACTTGGCTTTACAATTGGCAGAATAGGGGTATTGCATGGAGGCTGACAGCTCATCAGGAGGCCATGTGTTAAGAATCTATCTACGAGGGGTTGCAAACCTTTTTGCTTCCAGCTTTATGGGATATTGTCTCTTGTTAGGATAAGTGTCTTCTGGCTTAAGTCTCATTTTTACAGGTTGGGCATTTATAGCCTTCCCAGGGATTCCTTTGTCCTAAACTACAGGGTTTACTGCATGTGGGATATGGCTGGGACTAGGCCCTTGTTCTTCCAGCTGGTTTGTCTCAGTCAGAGTCAAGAAAAGGGGCTGCTCGGGGCCTCCTAACCAGAGTATGGCTCTAAGGGAGCCCAGAAGGTCTGTTCCAATGGTGGGGTAGGACACTCAGGCACAACTAAAAAGCCAAGTGAGATCAAATGCTGTTCAAATTGGCAAGTGAGAGGCCCAGTGAAGTAACAGGTGCAAGGCTTTCCGTTGGCACCAGTCACAGTAGAGCTTTTGAAGAGGCCCAGAATGAGAGATCAGGACAGAGTAAGTGGCGCCCGCATCAATTAAAAAATTGATTTCCTTACCTGCCATGTCAAGGACCACCTGGGGCTCCTCGATAAAGATGGACATCTCACTGCGGGGGAGCCGCCAGAATCCCTGGACCACCTCAGGCGTCTATCATGGCCGTCTCGGGAGTGGGAGCCCCCCTTCCCCTTTGGGACTGGGGACAGTCCCACTTCTGATGACCTATTCTTTTGCAGACTAGGGATGGACCAGGAGGTTCTTTCTGGCACTTTTGGGCCCAGTGGCTGGTTGACTTACATTTGAAGCATTCCCCCTTGCTGGTTTTACCTCCAGGCAGATGGTCAAACTTCCTTGGCCCCCTTGGGTTGTCCTGCGGTTGTAAGACATGGCTGAAAGCTATGGCCATCAGTTTAGCTTGAGCCCTGGCCTGCCTGTTTTCACATCAGTTTCTCTCTTCCTCCTCTGCTTGATCTCGTTTATCAAATGCCTCAAAGGCCACCTCTAGGAGTTGGGGCATGGGGTTTGTGGGCCTAATTGTAACTTTTGGAGTTTCTGCCTAATATCAGGGATGGACTGGCTGATAAAATGTTTTCCCAGCAGAGATTGACCCTTAGGAGTAGATGGATCAATGTTAGCAAATTTTCTAAAATGCTTCACAAGCCGTCCCTGAAAGAGGGCTGAATTTTCTTTTTCTTCTTGGGTCACTCCTTTAACCTTTTCATAATTAACTGGCTTTTTGATACACTTTCTCATCCCTTCTAATACACATTGGATCATGCGGTTCCTAGCTTCTGTTTCCTCCTGGGAATTATAATTCCAATGGGGCTCCTGATTTGGGACTGCGTCTCCACCCATAACAAAGTGTTCCTGTTGGTCCCTGGCAAGCTGGTCGCTGTGCCTTTGGGCTGCTGCCCAAATTCTCTGTTTTTCCTCAGGGGTACAGCAAGTAGATAGAACAGTTTGGACACCCTTCCAAGTTAAAGGCCAGAGTTAGGGCTGAAACCCTTCAGCAAACTTACTGTCATCTTCAGAAAATCGGCACAGTCTCTGTTTGCATTGGGCTAAGTCAGTTGAAGAGAAGGACACGTGTACTCTGTCCCTTTGCCATTTCCCTAAGAGGGCACATTTTCCTGATCCTGGGTGACAGGAAGTTTCACTACGAGTTACCCTGGAGGGACCAGTCTCTCCCTCCTGGGGTAGTGGAGGGTATAAAGGGACATAGGGAGACGGAGCACGGGATTGGTCAGAAGGATCTGAAGAAGTAGGTGGCTCTGGAGAAGCAGGGGAAACTTGGTTTCCTCCCTGAGAATTGGGAAAGGTTAGAAGGGGATCATCTAAAATGGTAAGGGTGCTTTCTGATTCCCCAGGCTTTTGATTACACGAGCTGCTTAGAGCGGGATTTTGGTAAAGGACCATGAACATACCCTTGAACATAAGGAACCTCAGTTCATTTTCTCATCTTGTGACAGTAAAGATCCAATTGCAAGATGGTATTGTAACTTAGAGACCCATTTTCAGCCCATTTTTTCCCATTCCCTCCAACTTGTGTAAAGGCCAGGCAGTGTTCCAGTAGAATTTAAGTTTTTCCCTTTCCAGCCTATTTTTTTTTAATTTCCAATTTTTAAGAATACATTCCAGAGGTGTCTCTTCTGGCTTAGAAGAGGATCCTCCCATGTTGAGTAAACTGCAACCGAGAGCGCTCCTGGAGATAAAGTTCAGCGTCCCAGAGACATTTACTAGGAGGCTTCTGTCGGAAGGGTATCAGAGTGTCCTCTGAATTCCCTTCTTACCTAATAGGATGTTGAGTATCCTCTACTCTCCCATCAATTCCTAACCAGACGTCTCTCCGGTCGACCCAGTCCCTCGTTCGAGGGGTCCCCAATAGGGGCCATTTGAACCAATGCCAGTGCGTTTCCAGGTCTCCTTGAGGGGGATCTGTTGTCTATAAAGCTTGTGTCCTATAACAATTTTCCCTATGTTGGGGTGTATTCCTCGAGATTGAGCATCTATAAAGCCTAGGCTGTGGGCTGCTTGGACCAGCCCAGTAGGTAGTCTGTAACAGTGTATGGAGGTCCTAGAGGTGCAAAAAGGAACTCCTAGAGGAACTGGAGTTGGGTACAATGGAAAATGCCACAGGGTGTCAGGACCTGAGGGCCTAGAGGTGGGAGTATTCCCACAGGGGATTTTTTTGGACATAGAGTAAGGTGCGAGACTAGACAGCAGAAGAACCCAAAACCCTTTCCCCTATCTGTTTAGCAGCTGTGATAAAATTGGGGAGAGCCTGATGATTCCATCTGACATAGGCAACAGCGAGTTTGGACAATGTTTCCCATGTAATTTAACATACAAAACGGACCCAATTAGTTTAGGATCTCTCTCTATATATTTTAAAATATTTACTTATTTATTTATTTTGGCTGCACTGGGTCTTAGTTGTGGCATGCAGGGTCTTTGTTGCGGCATGCGGACTTCTTAGTTGCAGCATGCTGACTCTTAGTTGCAGCATGTGGACTTCTTAGTCATGGCATGCAAACCCTTAGTTGTGGCATGCATGCAGGATCTAGTTCCCCAACCAGGGGTCGAACCTGGGTCCCCTGCATTGGGAGCGCAGAGTCTTACCCACTGGACCAGCAGGGAAGTCCCAGGATCTCTCTTTAGGATCTGTCTCAAAGGGCTCCAGGGGCCCTTTGAAGCACCCCAAAGTTAGTTGGAGGTCAAAGGAACTTTAGTTAGAATTTGATATTTGGGAAGTCTGTCAAAAATCTCAAAAAGTTTTAAAACACCTGGTCAGATAGAATCAGAAGTCTCTGTGAAACAATTATTCCTTGAGCTAAGGTGAAAAAGAAGATTTCAAAAATAAATACAGATCACTTAGAGGCACAGAGACTCACAAAACCTGGTATCAAAAGCAGCATTCCAGGAAAACTTTGTTCTCTTATGAGAGAGAGACCAAATCCAGTCTTGCGTCAGCCTACTCTTAATAAAATCCATTTACTAATTAAATTTAATCCAACCTTAGAAAACCCTGACCACATACAAAATTCTTCTCTCAATGTTCCTCTTCTGCAAACCTTCTCCAAGTTTCTGTAGCCATACTTCATCCCTTATTCTTTCCATCTAGAAATAACCAGCTTTAGGACAAAAATCACGCTTTTTCCTATAACAAAATAATTTCCATTCCTCATACTTTCTTTTCTGAAAACACACATCCTACTTTCCTTAAGCAACTATGAACTGTCTTTTTCATTAGCATGCTATAGATCGGTAGGGAACATCTCAAGGTGGCACAAAACAGCTTTAGTTTCTCTCTCACAAGAAGACAAAAGTAGGCAAATTTATACCTGTTTAGCAAGTAATGTTCCAATATTTTACCTTATTTGAAATGGCCCAAATACTCAATGAATTCTTATCATTTAACTTAATTTAGTTTCAGTTTACCAAGATTTGGAGAGACTGTTTTAGATGGAAGCTTCCAAGACATAATTATTCCTATAGAGTTTACCAAAAAGCTCTCATCCCAGTTACATTTACTTAAAAATTTAATCACATCAGTTTATTTCCCTGTTGACAGATTTTATAACAGGAACAATACGTACTTATGGACTTCCAATAACCCTAGATACAATGAAAGTATTGTACTTAATGCTGATGACTCTAAAGATGGGTCTGTATTAATTAAATCCACAAACTTAAGCTAGACAAGTTAATTTCTAGAGAACCAGAGATCTCATAGTTTTTCCGCTTGAATTTAAAATGGCCCCTTTTTTCCCCTCAGTCTGGGGGACTACAGATGAATCTGGTAATTCCTGAGAGCCCAGGCAGAATAGTTACATTGCAAGAACAGAGAGAGATGCAAGCCCTTCCAGCTCAGGTAGAAAGAATAGTTACATTGCAAAGGAACAGGAGAGAGATGCAAGCCTCTTGAGTCCAGGTAGAACAGTTACGTTGCAAGAGCAGAGGAGGGAAAATGCAAGCTCCTTTCTTTTCTTTTTGTTCTCTAAAATCCCGCTAAGTAACCCAAGGCTGGAGTCTCAGGCAATGTGGGCTGCGTTTGTATTTCAAGGCTTAAATGCTCCACTGTGCCCACAATTTTGGCAGAGAGTTGCAGGAGCAGCTGGACAGACAAAACTGAGACAGGCTTGGACCTGGGACCCTTTGCTGCAGTGCTGCAGTGCTTGCACCTGGACACACCTGTCCTCCAGCAACAAAATACAAAGAAACGGCATGGGGCTAAAAGTAACTATGTGCATGCGCAGTTGGGGCAAATTCTGGACAACGATACAAAGAGACCAAAAAACCCAACTGCCCCGTTTGAAGAGAACAAACAGGGTACTGTGCATGCCCCCTGCACACACCACCACCTAAGGGGTGGGCAGATCACCTAAGCCATGCCTCCAGCCCCACCCCTGGACACAACCGTACCCTCACCCCATGTAAGGAACAAGCTCGCCCCCCTTCTGGGAGCGAGCGAGCAGGAGGACCTGTTGTTTGTTCTCCCTCCTCCTTGCTGCAGCAGGGGCCCTAATAAAGCCTTGCCTGAACTTCTTGTCTGGCCTCTGATCAGTTTCTACTGATTGAGGACATGAACCCTGGTCAGTAACGTAGTTTGTGGCGCCCAATGTGGGGCACTTGTCCCCTTCTGGGAGAGGATCTGGGCACCTCCAGGACCAGCGAACATTGCTTCCCCGTGGGTGACACGTGGCCGCCTGAACCTCTTGTTTCAGCATCATTGCCTTTGGCAAGTCTGACTTCCTGGCCCCTGGGGGCCTCAGTAGCCTCATTCAGGCAATGCTTTCCCTCCCCTCCCCCTTTTCCTTTTCCCTCTTCTGAAATCTCTCTACTTGTCTCTCTATGTCCCATCCTTCCAAGAGAGTGGACGTCAGGCAGCTATAGTATCACTCGTCTCAGGTTGTGAGACCTGCTCCCTCCGGCTGGCAGCAGCTCACCTTGATGGGTGACAGGCAGAGGTGGGAGAGGCTCGCCTCACACTGTGCAGACTTTGGTCCAGTGGGCTCTCCCTGACGGCAGATTTATGAGAGTGATAGAGGTTCAAACCTCATATGGCAGAGTGGCTGGAAGTCCTATCATCCCAACGTTCTCACCTTTACTTTCCTGCCGCCAAGAGAAGTCCCACTGGGAACAGGCTGATTTCTATATACTGGTGTATGCGGGGTTGAGAGTCCCACCTGTGGCTTGCTGTCCCACGGACGGGGTACAACTGGCTGGTTTCCGGGTTTGATCACCCCAGTGGGCATTGAACAGGTCCTCCCTCCTTCACTGGCCCTTCCGGAAGCGTGCAGGTTGGTGTCTGAATACAGACCCACAGAGGGGCGGGTTGAAATGGCAATCTCTCTCTTTCTGTCTCTTTCTCTTTTTTCAGTCTTTTCTGTCCCTCCTCCCTTTACCTCTCCCTTGGTCCTCATACCTGCATTCCCATCTCCTTCATCCTAAAAACTTCTTGTTTGTGTCTTTAAGTTTTGTGATTGGCATCTTTGTTTGTGATGTAGTTCTGTCTGTCCAGCTGCTCCTGCAAGTCTCTGCCAACATTGTGGGCAGTGGAACATTTAAGCCTTGAAATACGAACAGCCCACATTGCCTGAGACGCCAGCCTTGGGTTACTTAGTGGGATTTTAAAGAACAAAAAGAAAAGATAGGAGCTTGCACTTTCCCTCCTCTGTTCTTGCAACGTAACTGTTCTACCTGGGCTCAGGGGTCTTACACCTCTCTCCTGTTCCTTTGCAATGTAACTATTCTTTCTACCTGAGCTGGAAGGGCTTGCATCTCTCTCTGCTTTTGCAGTGTAGCTGTTCTACCTGGGCTCTCAGGAACTACCTGATTCATCTGTAGTCCCCCAGACTGAGGGGAAAAAAAAGGGGGCCATTTTAAATTCAAGCAGGAAAACTATGAGATCTCTGGTTCCGTAGAAATTAACTTGTTTAGCTTAAGCTCGTGGATTTAATTAATACAGACCCATCTTTAGAGTCATCAGCATTAAGTACAATACTTTCATTGTATCTAGGGTTACTGGAAGTCAGTAAGTGCATATCTTTCCTGTTACAAAATCTGTCAGCAGGGAAAATAACCTGATATGATTGAAATTTTAAGTAATGTAACTGGGATAAGAGCTTTTTGGTAAAGTCTAGAAATAATTATGTTTTGGAAATGTCAATCTAAAACAAAACAGTCTCTCCAAATTTTGGTAAATTTAAAACTAAATTAAATTAAATGATAGGAATTAATCGAATATCCAGGTCATTTCAAATGAGATAAAATATCGGAACATTGATTGCTAAACAGGTCTAAATTTGCCTACTCTTGTCTTCTTGTGAGAGAGAAGTTAAGCTGTGAGTTGCCACCTTGAGATGTTCTCTACCAATTTATGGAATGCTAATGAAAAAGACAGTTCATAGTTGCTTAAGGAAAGTAGGATGTGTGTTTTCAGAAAAGAAGGTATGAAGAATGGAAACACATTCTGTTAAAGGAAAAAGGGTGATTTTGTCCTAGAGCTGCCTATTTCTGAATGGGAAAAGAATAAGGGACGAAGTATGGCTACAGAAAGTTGCTGAAGGTTTGCAGAAGAGGAACATTGCGAAAGAATTTTGTATGTGGTCAGGGTTTTCTAAGGTTGGATTAAATTTAATTAGGTAAATGGATTTTATTTACAGTAGGCTGATGCAAGATTTAGTTTCTCTCTCTCTCTTATGAGAATATAGTTTTCCTAGGAATAGGTTCAAAGTTAGCCTCCACCTCTGCCCCACAAGGCATTTACCCCCTTCGGGAAGTAGCTGACGGAAATGGAGGGATTACTAGAGTGCATGTCCCCTTCTCGAAGGGAGACTTAGCAATCTGTAAGGAGAAGTTTGGCAGGTTCTCAGAGAACCCTGACAAGTTTAGGGATGAATTTATCAGGCTGGGATTGACATTCTTTCTCACCTGGCAGGACATCATGGTCATTCTGGCCCACTGTTGCACCCCAGATGAAAAGGAGCATATACTGAGAAAGGCCAGGGGACACACAGATGACCTACTGGCCACCCATCCACATCACTAAATGTATCAGGTGGGTGGGGATGCAATCCAGGAACATGGCCCACACTGGGCCTATGAAGATTGTGTAGGCCAGGCCAGGATGAGACATTATATTACTTGTCTCTCAGAAGGCATGAAAAGGTGTGTGGTGAAGCCTGTACATGATGATAAGGTCTGAGAAGTTACACAGGAAAAAGGTGAAAAGCCGGCAGTCTTCTTGAGCTGGTGACAGGCATTCAGGAGATACACCAATACAGACCCGAGGCCACAGAAGGGAGGACGCTATTGGCCGTGCATGTTGTCACCCGGGCTACTCCTGATAGCAGGAGAAAATTACAAAAGCTTGAGGCTGGGCCCCAAACCCCGTTGTCAGCCTTGGTAGAGGAGACCTTCAAGGTCAGTAACAACTGAGACTTAACGGAGGATAAGGATAATCTTTATCCAATAAGGATAAGAGGCTGATGAAGAAAAGGGAGCTTTTGGCTGCTCTGATTCGCCCACCACCTCGAGGGGCCCGAGCCAGTGTGCCTTCTGTCGGAAAAGGGGGGCACTGGAAGGGGAAATGTCCTGAGCGTCCTCCTGTGGGAGGCCCAAGGGGCAACCCCGACCTGCCCCAGTCCCTTGTGAATCTCCCGGATGAGAGATTCCCGCACACCAGCTGAAGGGGCCCGAGTGCCTGCCCAGCTCCAGATCCCACTGGGTCCATCCTCGTTACGCCAGCGACACTTCAGGTCACCCTCCACGTGGCAGTTAGGAGAACCGAACTTCTTGTAGACACTGGAGCCGCCTGCTCTGTGCTGACTTGGGCAGCTGGCCCCCTCTGCCACCGTGACTGTACTGTGATGGGCGTTGATGGACGGCCAAAGGTAAGGCGATGTATATCTCCGCTCGCCTGTGGAGTCGGCTCCATTGATGTTACTCACTCCTTTTTGTATATGTCAGCATACCCTGTCGCTCTCCTCAAGAGAGATTTGCTCAATAAGTTGGGAGCTGGTGTGTTCTTAGGACAGGGTGAGGTCCAAGGAGGTAAAGAATCCAGACAGAGAATGCATGTGTTAGTAGCCCCAGACGACCCAGCTGCTGGGCATCAAAATATTCCCCAAGAAATCAGAGAACAGGTAGATCCTGCAGCTTGGGCTACCTCGGTGCCAGGAAGGGCAAAATGTGTTCCCCCCGTAAAAATAAGCTTAAGGCCTGGGGGAAATACCCCTGGAAGAGGTAATATCCTTTAAAGCCCAAGGCCCTGAGGGGAATCTAACTGCTGCTCAGCAAATTCCTAAAACATGAATTCCTAAAACATGAACTGCTGCTCAGCAAATTCCTAAAACATGAACTCATTCCTAAAACTGCAATCCCCTCGCAGCATCTGATCCTCCTAGTACAGAAGCCTAACGGGGAGCAGAGCGGGGAGCGTCGGTTTGTGCAAGACTTCTGAGCAGTGAATGAGGCCATCATTCCTGTTCATTCACTGGTGCCAAACCCATAGACCCTCCTCGCCCAGGTGCCAGGGAGCGCTCAGTATTTCTCTGTGTTGGACCTCAAGGATGCATTTTCCTGTATTCCCCTACATCCAGACTCTCATTACCTTTTTGCCTTTGAGGGGAGGGACCCTGACCCCCTGGAGGCTGCCCAATATACATGGACGTTGCTTCCGCAGGGTTTTCGGAACAGCCCCTATCTTTTTGGAAGTGCGTTAGCAAGGGAACTGAGGGAACTGAGCCTTGAGAAGGGAACTCTGTTACAATATGTTGATGATTTATTAAGGAGTGAAATCAAACAAGATTCATATCAAAATACTGTTAGGGTCCTAAATTTTCTGGCAAAAAGGGGATCTATAGTCTCTCCAATCAAGGCTCATTTATGGAACAAGCTTGACCCTCGCCCCCTTGGGGAGTGGCAAGCAAGGCAACCTGTTGTTTGCTTCCCCCCCCCCCCACTGCTGCAGCAGGGGCCCCAGCAAAGCCTTGCCTGAGTTTCTTGTCTGCCCTCTGATCAATTTCTATTGATTAAGGAGACCAAGAGCCCTGGTCGATAACAAAACTACATAAAACAGAGATACCAGTGACAAAAACCTAAAGACACAAGAAGTTTTCAGGATAAAGGGGATGGGAGTGAAGGTATAAGGACCAAGGGAGAGGTAAAGGGAGGAGGGACAAAAAAGACTGAAAAAGAGAAAGAGACAGCAAGAAAATAAAGGTGAGAATACTGGGATGATAGGACTTCCAGCCACTCCACGATATGAAGTTTGAACATGTACCACGCTCATAAATCTCCCATCAGGAAGAGCCCGCTTGACCAAGGTCTGCACGGTGTGAGGCGAGCCTCTCCCACCTCTACCTGTCACCCGTCAAGGTGAGCCGCTGCTGGCCAGAGGGAGCAGGTCTCACAATCTGAGAGGAGCGATGCTGTAGCTGCCTGACGTCCAATCTCTCAGAAGGATAGGACAGAGAGAGAAGCAGAGAGATTTCAGGAGAGGGAAAGGGACAAAGGGGAGGCGGAAGGCCTTGCCTGAAAATGAGGGTACTGAGGCCCCCAGGAGCCAGGAAGGCAGACTTACCAAACATGGTGACGCTGAAACAAGAGGTTCAGGTGGCCACGTGTCACCCATGGGGAAGCTGAATTCACTGGTCCTGGAGGTGTCCAGATCCTCACCCCAGAAGGGGACAAGTGCCCCATGTTGGGCACCGTAAATCTAATACCAGTCAGTGTTCTTGGCCTTCCCCGATCAATAGAAATTGATCAGAGTCCAGACAAGAAATTCAGGCAAGGCTTTATTGGGGCCCCTGCTGCAGCAAGGAGGAGGGAGAACAAACAACAGGTTCTCCTGCGTGCTCGCTCGGGGAGGTGGGGCGAGCTTGTTCCTTACATGGGGTGAGGGTAGGGGTGTGTCCAGGGGTTGGGCTGGAGGTGTGGCTTAGGTGGTCTGCCCACCCCTTAGGTGGTGGGGTGGGCAGGGGGCATGCGCAGTACCCTGCTTGTGCTCCAGGCTCTTCAAAAGTGGCAGTTGGATTTTTTGGTCTCTTTTGTCCAGAATTTGCCCTAACTGCATGCATGCAGTTATTTTTAGTCCCATGCCATTTCTTTGTATTTTGTTGCTGGAGGAGAGGTGTGTCCAGGTGCAAGCATCGCAGAACTGCAGCAAAGGGTCCCAGGTCCCAGCCTGTCTCAATTTCTCTGGCAGACGGTGGTCACGCAGCTCGGTCCTGGGGTTCTCTCTGCCCAGTTCTTCCTCTGACCATGTGGACCCTAGGCACATCCTTGTTTCCCAGCTCCTGGGGAGCCTGGGGAATCTTGGGCTATTTGGGTGGGGTCCCGAGGGGAGTGTTAAGCAGGAGGTGGTCTGGAAGCCAAGCATGTGATCCTGGGCAAGGAGGCGCAGACAGGAGGGGCCGGTCAGTCTGGGCAGTGAGTTCAGGGCACCAGATCCCCTGGAAGGACGGCTTTGAGCTGTGAGTTTGGGGGCGTTTGTCCGGAAGGATCATCGTGTGTCCCGTGTAGAGATGACCGACTGCTCACCCCTGCTCCCCAGAGAAGGGCTGGTGGTTGGTCCTGGCCATGGCCCAGACTCTCTGATCCTTGAAAGGGATGCTTCTGGCACACAGAGCTGGGCTTCACGGAATCAGGCCCATTTCAGTGAGTACTTCTGGAGAACTCCCTGTGAGACGCCCAGGGGGTGCTTGGTACCAGCAGCACGAACGTGGACATGACAGAAGCCCTGCCTCCCCTGGGAGACAGGCCAACCGGTGCCCATGATCCAGTCCAAGGAGACAGAGTTCTTCCGATGGGAGTCAGGACAGCTTTGGAAAAGAGGTGACACTTGGCCTGGGCCCTGAGGGATGAGTAGGAGTCTTCAGAGCAAAGGTAGCCCAATCCCAGGTAGAGGCAGGGCCAGGCAGAGGGCCCCCAGCAGGGATTGCACACCTTCTGGGTTTCCTGGGCCCCGGCTCTGTCTGTGCCCACGTCTCAGGGCCTCCCAGCCTAAGGCCCACATTCACCCTTCTTCCCTGGGCTCTTGTCTGGATGTGTCCGTAGCTCTCAGTCTGGGAAGGGAGACCACCAGACCACCAAGGACTCGGGGGCTCTGTACACATTTGTAAGGGCCAGTCGTGTCCACGTGCTGTGTCCCGGGCTGGCTGTGGCCATGCCGTCCTCTCCTGGGCTGCACTGAGAGGAGAGATGCTGTGCACAGGGGTCCACACCGTCCCTCGTATGAGAGTGTGTGTGGACACCCGCTTTGAATGCACAGGTCTGCTTGCCCTCAGGACATGCACAGGACAGACCCGTGTTTTTCAGGCTCCTCTGGTGACAAAGTGTGAGTGGCCACTGTGGGCATTGCTGGCCTCTGTCGAGATACTTGCTATCCATCCAGGTGTGTGTCAGGACTCACTCACGTCTCCACAGCCTGTTCCCCCCGAAAATCCACTGAGACGTTCCTACAATTGCTGAAAACCTCATCTCACTCCTACACCTGGATATTCACTCTCCGGCAAAAAAAGCCACGTCACTTCCGTTTCCTTTGCAGCTTTAGTGAACTTACAGCCATCTGAGAAAATGGACAACCTGTTGTGGATTTTTTTGGTTACATCACTTTATGGAAAATATGACTGACAGACAAAAGCTGCACACATCCAATGTGTACACTTAAGAGTTTGGAGGTTGGGATCCACGTGAGAAAGCTCCCGCTGTCCAGGCTATACACGGATCACCTTCACGTTTTTGTTTAATGTTTTTCTTTTCCGGTGTTGAGAGCACTTATTCAACATCTGACCTGTCAGCCCAGGTGCAAGTCCACGGCAGTGTCAGCTCCAGGCCCTATGTCGTAGAGTACACATCCAGAAATTGTCCATCTTGTAAGTAAGATTTATATCCTCTGACCAACATCCCCTCCAGTTGCCTCCTTCCAGCCCTGGGAGCCAGCATTCCACTTTCTGCTTTGAGTACTTTGGAGTCCTCATGAAAGTGGAATCAAGCAGTGTTTTGTCCTCTGTCTGGCTTCCGTCACTAAAATTTCCTCCTGGTCCATCCACATGAATGCAACATCCTTCTGCTTCGAGGTTGAATGGTGGTCCAGAGACACAACCTCTCTCGGGTTTTCCTGCACGTCTGGTTGCTTCTCACACCTGATCATATTGCCTTGCTTCTTTGTTGCAAACACCAAATGGCAAAACGACATCTTCCAGCCAGGACTGAGTCCTGTGCTTGGACACCAGGGAACGGTGACCATGGAAACTGCTTGGAAAAAAAAAAAAAAAATCACAGGGAATTCTCAGGCAGTCCAGTGGTTAGGGCTCTGAGCTTTCACTGCCGAGGGCCAGGCCAAGATCTCAGGGAGGAGTGGGGGGAGGATGAGATGTGAGCTGGTCTCGGGCACCTGGGCACCCCGAGGAGGGGAGGCCTGGGCAGGGTTCAGAGCCCCTGCTCCCGGGAAGACAGCAGCTCTAAGCAAGTCAGGCGGGGGTGGGGTGGGGGGACAGAAAGTCAGGGTCAAAGCCCCTTCTCTCCCCCCATAGGCACCGTCTACTCACTGATGCCGGGCTTCTAGAAACCCACCTTTTTCTCTGTCCCCAGGCGTGGTATCCTTACTCCTTCTCTGATCCAGTGTGGCCACCAGAAACCATTCTCAAGCCCCCAGCCCACACAAGTGAGTGACTTCCCATTGTGACTCTGCTGTGGCCACTCCCGGGGACCCTGAACTGTGCTACTCAACGTGTGGACCAGAGGCAGGGACAGCACCGTCCCCTGGGAACCGACTAAGAGGCACATTCTCCGGGCCTGAACAGACCTGCTGGGTCAGGATCCTGGAGGAGGGCAAGGCCCAGGGTAGGGGGCATCCACAGGCCTCTGGGGGATGCTGGGCCCCTCGGAAGTGCTCCAGTAGCTGCGGACAGAGGATAAAGGCCTGTTTTGGGGGCACAGAGGCAAAGTCTTGTCTGGAAAGAGTGTGCTGTGTCATCGTCCCAGAGCTGGTTTGTGCCCCAGCTGGAGGCTGTGACGGTCTCTTCCTCGGACGCAAACCCAGCACACAGGAGTCGTGTGCCTGCTGAGCTGTGGCCCCGAGGCGCCGAGACACTGGCATCTCCTGTGGGCTCAGCTCAGCCTCCTGAGCGCCTTGGCTTCCTCCCCTCTCTCTGCTTCCCCCTCACTCACTCTGCCTCCTCCGGTGACAGCCCCCGACAAGGGGGCACCCAGGCCCAGGGTGTGTCAGTGGCCACCCTCCGGTCACACCTCTGGAGGGAGGGCGTGTCCATCAGCTAGCCAGGCCCCAGGCTGAGAACCCAGGGCGGAGTGATTGTGTCATGGGAGACGCAGGGATTTGGCGAGAAGCTCCTGCTTCTAGGACCTGCAAGTCTTCTCCCCCAGCACCCGCCCAGGGGCTGGGGCGTCTGTGTTCCAGAACTCGAGGGGGCTGGGGGCCACGGGGGACAAGGACACACCTGCACTTGTCCAGACCTCGGCCCTCTGCTGCTTTCTTAGCGTGAATACACTTCCCCTCTGGGCAGGCCGCCTTCTGTCACCCACAAGCTGGCTCTGGGCCACTCATCCTCTTTGGCTCTGTCCCTCCTCTTCTCGCTGACCCGCACCTACTGCTGCGTCCAGAGACCCCCTTCCAATTCACCCCTTTGCAATTGTGTCCTTGATTCAGCGTCCGAAACTGGGACACACAACTCAGCCTCCCCTCCCACTGAGGTGCCGAGGTGGGTGTATGGCTGGGCTTCAGCTGCAGGGGTCCCTCCTCCACGGCTGGTCCTTCTCCACCCACCCTGCCTGGGTCTCGCTTCTCTTTCCTCAACAGGAGGCAATTTTATCAGCTTTGGATGGAGGAGGCAGGGTCACAAGAGGGAAGGGACAGGGTGTGATGCCAGAGGGGAGGACCAGGGCCAGGAGTATGTCCCGGAGCAGATGAACTGGCCCAATGTCCAGGGAGGCTGGGTGGGAGCCGGCGCAGGGAAGGGCGAAGCCTGGGTGTCCGGGCACCCACAGCCATGCTGTGTCAGCAGTGGACGTGCAGGTGGGCTCAGCCCTGGGCCCTGCTCCTGCTTCTCTTAGGTCCCCAGCTCGTGGTGACTCACGGCTGGCAGCCCCAAGGGGAAGGGAATGTTGAAGACCAGGCAACCTTGGAGCTTTACTTCCCTGCCACCGTGGAGTACGCCGTACATGTGTTCAACCAGAGGAGCCAGGACAGCAATGCCTACAAGGTGGTGCGAATCCTGAGGTCGTGGAAGGAGCCGGTAGGTACCACATCCTCCCCCCTCCTGCACGGGCCCACACCTGCTGCTAATGAGGGTCAGGAGGGGGTTGTCATCAAGGGATCTCTATCACCATTTGAAACCCATAATATAGAGGGATAAACTCTATTTGGTTAGTTTCAGCTTTTATAAAAAAAATAACTTGGGAATTTTTTAAACTGTCAGTCTACTCACATGTAAGGTGTGTTTTCAGTTTTCATCATTTCTGACCTTGTTTAATGAAGAATGACCAAATATGGAGTAAGAGGGGATGAAACCATTTAGTAAAAATAAAGAGCCAGACAGAAGATACTGGATTAGAGAGATTTAGACAAGATTTCATGGAAATAACATTAAAATAGGTTAGTTTAGGAAAAACAGAGAGAGAGAGATACACAGAGATGCCCACAGAGGGAGGGGGAGAGCGGCTCGGGAGTCACAGGCCCCGCTGGTCCTGAGGAGCCTCTGGGAGCTCACAGCCTCTCCTCTGACTCCACGTGTTCTGGGCTCCCTCTGGGTCCCCACCTACGTGGACCGAGTGTGATTTACACTCTTCCCAGATGGCATTCTTAACCCTAAAATGTTCCCCTAGCAATGCAGTCTCTACAGAATGCAACCAGGGGTGTGATTTTCACGTGGGCTGCAGACACGAACACCGAGAACACTCCGGAGGAGGGGCACTTCTGGTCCTGTGTGTGGCTGTGTGCGCGTGTGTGGTTGTGTGCGCGTGTGTGGTTGTGTGTGTGTGCTTTGTCTGAATGCTTGTGTGTGGTGGGGCGCTGGGGCGTCACTCCCTCTGCACCTCTGGGTTGAGTGATAGAAGGAAGGCAGAGGGCCCTCCACGCTGCTGGGCTTAACTCCGTGGACACTGGAGCTGGTCCTGGCTGGTCCTGCTGCCCTGCACCCTCCAGCTGGGCCTCTGTCTATGGTCTTTGGCCTGGAGTCCAAGACTGACTCTGGGTGTTGGAAATAAAGGCCGGATGGAGCCAGAAGACACTGTAAGGCTGAAGGACCAGGGAGTGGAGAAGAGGACAGAAACCTTCAGAGTGCACTTTGTGAGAGGGGTGGTATTTCATAGAGCCATCGTCCCAATCCTGTGAGTGCGCCTGTGTGCTTGTATTCTCGTGTGTGTGTGTGTGTGTGTGAATGTGTGTGTGGGGGGGTGGTGGTGCAGGGAATGGGTCCACTTCAAGGTCTGTACAAACGCAGGCAAATGGCATCGTGTTCTCCAGGGAGCTGCAGCTCGGCCCAACCAGGTGTGGGAAATTTGACGAAGACATTGACAACTGTCTGTTTCAAGCAAGTCCAGACGTGAACAATGTAAGATAGGCGACAGCAGCCCTCAGGTTACAAGGCTGTGGACGCTGCCTCGGGGCAGGGGGTGTGGGGAGTGATGACAATGTCGTTCCAAGGGACACGGAGGGGCATTTGCAGGACGGAGCCCAGCCAGGCAGGCCAGCCCCGGTCACTTGTACGCCCCTGGCCTGTCTAGCCGCTGCACCCCAGGTCACACTGGGGTCAGGTTGCTCCTGACCACTTGGGACCGGGTCACCTGGGCCAGAGACGGGAATGTGCCCTCCCTGGTGTTCACCCACCTCCCTTCCCTGCCTTCAGGAGAAGTGCGGAGGGGGGCGGCAACAACATCACCTGGGCTGAGTAGCCCCCCTCTCGGGTCCCCCTGCCACTGACCCAGAGCCCGAGGGGTGGAAGCTGAGGAGCCCCACTGCCCTCCCTCCCAGGCCCTGCCCTGGTGATAAGGCGGGTAAACCCCACCCCAGGACAAACCCGAGTTGGATCAGAGGCCCTGCTGGGACGCTGGGGTCATGGGTCACACTGGGACATCCTGGGGGACGGGTCCCTGGAGACCACAGAGCTGGAGAGGGGAGAATGACCCAGGTGCCTCTGGGGTTAGGAGAGAGTCCCAGGTCGGGAACATCCAGGACTGAGGGCCAGAGCCTGCGCCCCCAGCTGCCCACCCCAGGAAGGCAAGGTTGGGGGGGATGCTGGCTTTACAGCTGGAGCTACACGCTTCCCAAGGCCCCTCCCGCCACTCTCTGTCCCTGTGCTTTGTCCCGTAGACCATCACCTGCTTCTTTACAATCGACACTGAACCCTGGAGAACGAAGTTTCAACTCCTGAACAACACCTGCTCGGAGGGCTCTGCTGAATGAGACCACACCCTGCCGTGGCCCTTCAGTGGCTGAGCAGCTCTGGTTCTGTCCTCTGTATGAGCAGGTGTCTGGGTGTCACATCCGGGCAATGTGGACATTCCTCCCTGTCATTTCCTCCTGTAGAATTGGTCATTAAACGTCAGCACTGCAAGCAGCTTTGTGCCACCTGGTTCCAGAGGTTGGGTGCTGGGCAGCTGAGGCTGTCCTGCCAGCAGGGCAGCCGGCTGAGCCCAGGGGCTGGGTCTCTCCTCCGTGGACACCTGAGCCAGCCGCAGGTGCCACAAGGTAGGAGCACAGGTGCGTCTGAGCAGTGTCTCCAGGCTCAGCATCCCTGCCCCAGGGCGGCCATTCAGAGGTGGCTGTGCAGAAGCCCATGGCTGCCCTGGGACTCTTGGTAGCAGCCACGTGGACCTTCTCCATCCTTGCCTCCTCTCCTTGTGCTGCCCGCGATCACCTCCTGAATCAAAACCTGTTCTCAAGTGTGTGTCGCAGGGTCTCCTGGAGAGGGGACCCTTTGTGTGGTGTGAGGACTTCTTCAGGATGCGTCCTCCACACACACCTGGCTGGCTTCCCAGGCCCTGACTCCGGCAGAGCCAAGGGGAGCCCAGACACGGGCATCCGCGCTGTTGGTGGGCGTTGCTCAGCATAGGCAGAGCTGTGCTCTTGTCCCCCTGCCACCTGGGCCTGGACCAGGCAAGTTGCTCTCCAAGACCCTTCCCCACCCCTCCTCCTTCTCCCTCTGAGGCCTTTCCTGACTCCCGGCTGTTTCCGCCAAAGGAAGCTTAAAGGATCCTTTACGCACTGTGCTTCCCATCAGGTTTCCAAGGAATCGACGCCACAATTCTCCTTAAGCAACTCCTGGGAAAGGGTCTCCTCTGAGGTCACCCCAATGTGGGGAAGCTGCCCAGCCCTTCATGAGCTCACCCCTTTCCTGGGGCTGTGGAGGGACCCTGGGAGGGGCGTCAAACCCGGCTTCTGCCAGGGATGGTGTGCTGCCTGTCAGCCCACACGCGTGGGGCTTTGCCAGTGCATCTGCCCCTGGAGGGGAGCTGCAGGGCCTGGGTTTGTCCCGACACCACTATCCCTCACTAGTCCAGAAGGTAGGACACCTGCACTGCTTAGCTTGGTGAGCGCAGGTGTGGACTGAGGGACCTGTCCTGGTGGGAGGAGCCTCCTCCCTGACCCTGAGCACCTCTGCCTGGAATGGTGTGTGCTGGACCCCTTCCTCCCACTGGAATCTGTGCACTGAAGAATCAGGGAAGTGGGTTTCTGGCCCTGTTGTCCATCCCTGGGCAACACCTCGCCGGAGGCAGAGGCAGGATTGCTGGGCTCCAAGCGCAGCCCACAGCTAAGGCAGGCACCCCCCTCTCCTGAAACGAGAGACTAGTGGGGACTCTGCCCTCCCAGCTGCTGACCTGTCGGCCACAGGCTCTGGGTCACCAAGGCTTGCAGCTGGGCATCGAGAGGGCCATGAAAGGAAATGCAGCATCAGTGACCAAATGCCTTGCCTCCAAGTGTTCTGCTCTGTGCCCACTTTCCCATCTGCCAGGGGCACATTCGGACACTTTCCTCAGCTTTCCCACGTGTCAGGGTCCAGGCACAGCCCTGGGGCTCAATAAATAAGGACTCAACACAAAGGAATAAGCAGGTGGAGACTTTGAGAGGACTTTGCAGTTGCCCGGGCCTCTCCGGTGGACAGGAAGGGGCGGGGCTGTCTGGTTATGGACACAGGGTCACACCCAGAAGCTGGCCGTCCCTTCCCTATGTACTCCTCAGCCCACTCCCCCCGTCTGCACCTCCCCCAGCCCTGGTCCCCAGACTCCCAGGGAGCTAGAACGGCCGTGGGATTTGGACCCTAGTTTCCTCGTGGCGGTGGTCAGCCCGGGAAGCAACATGACCTGCTGGAAGGTGCAGTTGTGACTCTTTCTCTTTTTTCCCCCCCCAAATTCTTGATGATCTATGCTGGGGGGAGAGGGGTGAATGAAAAGGGCGAGGGAGATTAAGAGGTACAAAAGTCTAGTTATAAATGAGGTACAGGATGGAAGGTCCAGCATGGGGGCAGTCAATAACATTGTAATAACTCTGTATCAATAGGGGGACAGATAGTAACTAGACTTATCTTCGGGATCACTTTGTACAATAGAGGACTATTGTTGTGCAGTTGGAACTCACAGTGTTGTAGGTCAATTACACTGTAATTTATAAAAAAGAACTGAGGTATTTCTCCCCCAAGTCCTGCATTGGCGGAGGGCTCCTCTCAGGAGCGTCAGGCACCCTGCTGTCCAGCCCACCCCTCACAGATGCTCACCGCAGGCAAGTCCTGCCAGAGGAGGAGTCCCAGGGAGGGTTCACCTGTCAGCCAGGTGGGCTCCGACCTGCTCCTGTGTGGTTGTTGACACTTACCTGGCTGGCTGGCCCTCACCTGCACACCAGTGCTGTAGTTTCCACACCTACGTTTTGGAACGTACTTCCTTCTTGTCATGTTGACCCGCTTCACCATCTCAGCCCAGCCCTACACATACACACACACACAGACACACACACAGCGAGAGCCTGCCTCTTCCACGGCCTCTGCCGAACCGTATCTCCTGGTCATCACACCTTTAAGCCTCCCCTCCCACACTGAACCAGAGCTGATCTAGGTGACCAACAACACAAAGAGTTGATGGTGTGTCACATCTGAAGCCGGGTCACCGAGGGCGCTGTGGCTTCCCTCCCCGTCTCTTGGACACTCTGTCCAGAGGAACCGATCTCCCTTACCCAGCGCAGAGAGGCCAAGTGGAGAGGCCCGCACCGAGGATAGCAGAGACCACCTGCCGACAGCCAACGCCAGCCAGCAGCCAGGAGGGCAAGCCGCCTGGAGAGTGGGTTCTCCGGGGCCAAACTCACCTTCAGATGAGGGCAGTGCCGTCAGAGCCTGAGTGTGACCTCAGGATAGCTGACATCAGCCAAGCTACCCCAGACCCTTGGTGCACAGACACCACGGAGACATAAACACGTTGCTTAAGCACCAAGGGCGGGGTGATCAGTCAGGCGGCATTGGATTATACCTCTCACCCTGTGCGAGCGCACACACGCATGCACACACACACACACGTGCACAAAGGCAGCCTCCTCTCCATGGACCGTCACTCTTGCATTTTTCTGCCTCAATTCAAAACCCAAAGTAAAACACTAATCTCCAAATGATACCGCTAGCTCCCGGGTTGGATCGGGGTGGGGGGGGTAAAACTGTTTCTAAAACCATTTTGCTGTGTTTTCCAGAGCCCTGGGCAGGGAGATTTCTGTGGAAATCCATGGATGGACATTCTCAACGCATCTTCAGAGCCTTGCAGAAACTACCTACCAGCCTGAAGCGGTGGAGGGGTGGGTCTTCCTATTAGTTCCACACAAAGAGCTGTCAGCGAAAAGTGACTTGTGCCGAGTTTGGTGAAATACGGAAACAGGTTCGTGTTCTCTTCCATTCATTGGGAGCAGACTGCTCCTGCTGGTAAATGAGTTGACCGAGCAGAAGACACTACACAGCCCGGAACCACATCCTCAGCCTCCACGCCTGAAGAATGCACAGAAAAGCAAGAAGGCTACAAAATGAAGTCGATAGGTCAGATGTGTTATTTAAATGTTTTGGGAGTGTCTTTGCTTCTTTAAATGCTCATGAGAGCGGCAGAATGTGCTAGAAGACCATTAGACAGGCTGACATTCTTTCTTCAGCATATTGAGTTCAAAGTTCCAGGGTTTGGATGCCACAATAAAGGTGCAATGAAACATCTAAAAGAGACAAAAACAATAACCAGCTTGTAAGAACAATTGCAAAAAGCAAAAGTCAAAAAGCCCCAGAAGTTCCTATTTCCAGGTGCCAGGATTTGGCTTCAAGAGGGACAAGAGGCCGCCTGAGCCAGCCACACCTCTACAGATCCCCAAGCTGTTCGCCCAATGGCAGAGCAGCCAGCCTCATGACTGGGATGGACCCCCATCGGTTCACCTCCCTGAGAGCTGAAGCCATCACGGTTGTGGCTTCGTTTGCTCCATGTGGGCAAGAGTTGGAGCCCAGGACCAATTATCCTCAAGAAACCCTAGTGTCCAACTCTGGCCCTTCTCCAGACACGCCAACTTCCTGCGGCCCATGGAGACCCCACGCGGCGTGGAGGGCCCAGTGGGTCCTTCCCAGGGTATACAGCACCACAAGAATAGCCAGGGTCCTGCATGCCTTGGAAAGCGGTGTCAGAGTCTGGCCAGATTCCACCAGGGAAAGCTTGCAGCTGGGGAGCTGGGAGGAGACACAGGGCCTGCAGAGGGAGCGGGGCTCCAGGCTTCTGGGGTGGATGAGGTCACTGTGTCCCTCCTCTCACCTAAAATCTTTATTCAGTTAGAAGAAAAATATAAAGTACAAATAGCTCTTTATGGCAACACCCAGTAGAAGTGAAGTTGCATAAGATACACAGACTGAGGGGTCAAGTTGAGGGGAAATAGGACCAAGTGACCAGTAACCCAGACAGACCACGGAGGAACTGAGGCCAGGTCAGCGGGGTGTCCAGGCTGGAGGGGCATCAGGATGGGTGGAGCTGGTTCCTGGCAATGGCAGGGAGGGCAGGGAGGGCAGGGAGGGCAGGCAGTACGCTTACCAGAGGGTTAACTAATTGCTTAACTTGTGATCGCCAGGGTAACAGGAAACAATCGCAAGATAAAGGGATTGAAAACCCAATTATTAAAATCAACCATAGAGGATACTTTAGCACTGTATTAACATATTAAAAATCTTTAAGAGGTGAAAAAATATTGGACAAGGAATTCAACTTCTTGGAACTCTGCCCACAAGGCAACAACAATCAGATATACACACAAACAGAAATAAAGAAGAATATTCATTATGGCACTGTTCATAATAGCTAAAAATTAGAAAAACTTAAATAATAAATTCTCAGGGGGTGACTAAATAATATGTGGAAACACCATTAAACGAAGTCAAATAGTTTCATTACATAATGCCCTCAAATAATTTTACGGTTTTGGAAATCCTTAGATTTTATTATTAAATAAAAATCTAAATTGTGGAACAGTGTACAGTGTGATCCCCACTACACAAAAATACAAATGTAAAATATAGAAGAAACTAGGATGTATAAAACTAAGTTGACAGCAGTAAGCTTTCCATAAAGGTATTTTTAGTTGATTGTTTTTTTCTTCTGTAGTTGATTTTAAGCTACTTAATACTTTGGAAAATTTCTAAACTTTCTACCTTAAGTGAATAGGGCCTTTTACTATTTAAAACAGTATCAGGTTTTAAAATTTATTTTCCACGGAGCTCAGGTAGTTACCCTTTCTTCCTTTCTAAGTCTCAATAAATAAAGAAAACAGATAAGCTCGAATCTATAGGAGGTCAGAAATGGGGAATCTCTAGGAGTTCCATGATCCATGCAAGGGCAGAGACTGGGAGGAATCCTTGGAGGGTAACAGGTGATGTTGAGCAAGACAATCCAAGGCTGTTGAACTCTATCTTAGCACCTACCTTCTGCATTTTGGGATCCCGTTGTACTAAGCAGTTTTCATTTCCCCCTGAAGCTTTCTTGCACATTGTCCGGGCAATTTTGACTTCAAGAAGGTAATCCAAACTATCTGTGACCTGTCCATGAGTAATTTAAAGTTAGAGATCATAAAAGAATATGTGGTATCAATTGTCATTTCTGATAAACAAACATGTCATTGACTGCTTAGGGCAAAAGATGTCTTCTCACCTCCTTCCCTCCTACAGTTTTTTTTTTTTTTTTGGCCAGACCATTTTTCCTGGGAAAACTAATGGTTTGCTCATTGGAGCTCTAGAAATAAACAGCATTTTCATCGAAATCCACTGAGAGTGTATCGATTCCCTTTAAAGTTTTGGTATTTTTAGTCATCCTTGCCTTATTCCACGTCATATACCCTCCCAAATCCCTGACTTTCTGGGCATCTCCCCTCCCCTCCCCTCCCCATGCAGAGCTCCAGTCAGCGCTGTACTCAAGAAGGGTCTCACAGGGAAATGCAGATGAACAATGGCAAATGTCCACTCTCACGATTAAAGAACGAACAGGAAAACAAAGTTTACAAGACGTCAGGGAATCAACATGTGAATGAGAATGACCAAGTTAGTTAAACACCATAACTGAGCACAGAAAAATAAGAGATAATTTGGAAAATGCAGTAAACATTTTGGAAGTTCTAGAAAAGTCACCTGGGCATTAAACAAAATGGATGTAGGCAGAATTCTAAGTACAGTTTCATGAATATAAAGTATACTTAAAATTTTTCAGTTATGCATCTAAGTGTCTGAAAGGACACTTGTGGGGTGCCCCCAGGATTGACGAGTCCATGGGGGATGCAAGAAATCAGTGGTCACTTTCACTTTTTACTTCAACTACGTCCAAATGTACACCTAGCACATTTTTCATGACTGGATATTAAGTTTCTCTGCCTCAGCGCTGTTGGCATTTGGAGCTGGGTCCTTCTTGGCCATGGGGAGCCATGCTGTGCCCAGAGGGTGGTGACCCACATCCCTGGCCTCCACCCCCCCAACCTCAGTAGCAGCCCCTTCAGTTGTGATGACCAGAAACATCTCTGGGCATTGCCCAAAATGCCCTGTGGAGCAAAATCCATGCTCAGTTGAGAAGGAGTGCTTTAGCTTTGAGTTATATTTCCAAGTAAAAATTATCAAGAAAACAGATTTTCCCAAATCACACTCAACAACCACTGACCGACCACCAGCCCCGTCTTGATCCCCAATTGCCCAGGAAAGGGAGGCAGATGGGGATCCAGCTTCAGAGGCAGCCCCTCCCTCCTTTCATGGCCAGGCCTCTCTGACTCTCCTAGCCTCCTGTGACACCGTCCCCTCCTGGCTGGCTGCAATGTCCCATCACCTTCATCCCATCCAGCATCACTCAGAGGCAGCAGCATGTGTGGATTAAGAGCAGGCAGCCTGGGTTTAAATCTTGGCTCTTCTACTTAGTAGCTGTGTGACCCTGGGCAAGTTACTAAACCTCTCTGTGCCTGTTTCCTCCTATGTGAACTTGAAAACCTGAGTGCGCATGCAGAAAGCCACTGGATCTAGCACAAAGTAAACATGGCTCCAGGCTGCCATTGGCGGTCTTTCCTACCAGTCTTCACCGTGTGTGAAATCGGCAGCAGAACCCCAGCCAGCTATGAACTGGAGCAGGCGGCCACATGCTTTTTCTTCAAGGGCCAGAGAGGAAATATTCCAGGCTTTGCAGCACAAATACAGCCCAGAGGACCCTCAAAAAGTGTGTGTGGCTGTGTCTTAACAAAATTGTGTTTATGGACACTGAAGTTTCAATGTAAAGTAATTTTCATATGTCACAAAATAGTCTCCTTCTTTTGTTTCTTGTAATCATTTGTAGCTCACGGGATGTACAAATATGAGAAGTGGGCCAGATTTGACTTCAGGCTGTCAGTGGCCACTGCTGATAAAGATCTTTGCACTTTTAACTTAAATCATCCAATGGAATAGAGCAGTTTTCTTTCTATAGCACATGGGCATATGTTATTTTTATCCGAATTTTCACCCAGCATTTTTCTGTTTGCTTTCATTAGGAGTTACTTTTGTTTGGGGGGTGGTGCATTCTTCCTTACCCCCTTTCTTCAATATGTTTTCCAGCAGCTTGTAGCTGGAATGCCAAGGAGTTTTAAACACTTCTGTTCTAGCCTCTTTTGGAACCTGTTTCTACCTGATTCTTTTGCAACCTTACCTGCATTTGAGCTGACAGTCAACTAAGAAATAAAATGTACATTCCTGACCACTCCCTCCCATCAGGAAACTTGCACAAGCCTCTTAGATAGCCTCATCCACCAGAGGGAAGACAGCAGAAGCAAGAACTACAGTCCTGCAGCCTGTGGAACAAAAACCACATTCACAGAAAGATAGACAAGATGAAAAGGCAGAGAGCTATGTACCAGATGAAGGAACAAGATAAAATCCCAGAAAAACAACTAAATGAAGTGGAGATAGGCAACTTTCCAGAAAAAGAATTCAGAATAATGATAGTGAAGATGATCCAGGACCTCAGAAAAATAATGGCGGCAAAGATTGAGAAGATGCAAGAAATGCTTAACAAAGACCTAGAAGAATTGAAGAACAAACAGATGGAGATGAACAATACAATAACTGAAATGAAAAATACACTAGAAGGAATCAATAGCAGAATAACAGAGGCAGAAGAATGAATAAGTGACCTGGAAGACAGAATGGTGGAATTCACTGCTGCAGAACAGAATAAAGAAAAAAGAATGAAAAGAAATGAAGACAGCCTAAGAGACCTCTGGGACAACATTAAACACAACAACATTCACATTATAGGGGTCCCAGAAGGAGAAGAGAGAGAGAAATGACCTGAGAAAATATTTGAAGAGATTATAGTTGAAAACTTCCCTAACATGGGAAAGGAAAGAGCTACCCAAGTCCAGGAAGTGCAGAGAGTCCTGTACAGGATAAACCCAAGGAGAAACACACTGAGATACATAGTAATCAAACTGGCAAAAATTAAAGAAAAATTATTGAAAGCAGCAAGGGAAAAATGACAAATAACATACAAGGGAATTCCCATAAGCTTAACAGCTGATTTCTCAGCAGAAATTCTACAAGCCAGAAGAGGGTGGTATGATATACTTAAAGTGATGAAAGGGAAGAACCTACAACCAAGATTACTCTACCTGGCAAGGATCTCATTCAGATTTGATGGAGAAATCAAAAGCTTTACAGACAAGCAAAAGATAAGAGAATTCAGCACCACCAAACCAGCTCTACAAGAAATGCTAAAGGAACTTCTCTAAGTGGGAAACACAAGAGAAGAAAATGACCTACAAAAACAAACCCAAAACAATTAAGAAAATGGTAATAGGAACATACATATCAGTAATTACCTTAAATGTGAATGGATTAAATGCTCCAACCAAAAGACACAGGCTTGCTGAATGGATACAAAAACAATACCCATATATTTGCTGTCTACAAGAGACCCACTTCAGACCTAGAGACACATACAGACTGAAAGTGAGGGGATAGAAAAAGATATTCCTTGCAAATGGAAATCAAAAGAAAGCTGGAGTAGCAATACTCATATCAGGTAAAATAGACTTTTAAATAAAGAATGTTAAAGGAGACAAGGAAAGATACTACCTAATGATCAAGGGATCAATCCAAGAAGAAGATAAAACAATTATACATATATATGCACCCAACATAGGAGCACCTCAATACATAAGGCAACTGCTAACAGCTATAAAAAGGGAAAGCGACAGTAACACAGTAACAGTGGGGGACTTTAGCACCTCATTTACACCAATGGACAGATCATCCAAACAGAAAATTACTAAGGAAACACAAGCTTTAAATGACACAATAGACCAGGTAGATTTGATTGATATTTATAGGACATTCCATCCAATAAAAAACAGATTACACTTTCTTCTCAAGTGTGCACAAAACATTCTCCAGGAAAGATCACATCTTGGGTCACAAATCAAGCCTCAGTAAATTTAAAAAACTGAAATAATATCAAGCATCTTTTCTGACCAAAATGCTATTAGATTAGAAATCAAAGGAAAAAACAAAACACATGGAGGCTAAACAAGACGTTACTAAATAACCAAGAGATCACTGAAGAAATCAAAGAGGAAATCAAAAAATACCTAGAGACATATGACAATGAAAACACGATGATCCAAAACCTATGGGATGCAGCAAAAGCAGTTCTAAGAGGGAAGTTTATAGCAATACAAGCCTACCTCAAGAAACAAGAAAAATCTCAAATAAACAATCTAACCTTACACCTAAAGAAACTAGAGAAAGAAGAACAAACAAAACCCAAAGTTAGCAGAAGGAAAGAAATCATAAAGATCAGAGCAGAAATAAATGAAATACAAACAAAGAAAATAATAACAAATATCAATAAAACTAAAAGCTTTCTTGAGAAGACAGACAAAATTGATAAACCATTAGCCAGACTCATCAAGAAAAAGAGGGAGAAGACTCAAATCAATAAAATTAGAAATGAAAAAGGAGAAGTTACAACAGACACTGCAGAAATACAAAGGATCCTAAGAGACTACTACAAGCAACTCTATGCCAATAAAATGGACAACCTGGAAGAAATGGACAAATTCCTAGAAAGGTATAACCTTCCAAGACTGAACCAGCAAGAAATAGAAAATATGAACAGGCAAATCACAAGTAATGAAATTGAAACTGTGATTAAAAATCTTCCAACAAACAAAAGCCCAGGACCAGGTGGCTTCACAAGTGAATTCTATCAAACATTTAGAGAAGAGCTAACACCCATCCTTCTCAAACTCTTCTAAAAAATTGCACAAGAAGGAACACTTCCAAACTCATTCTATGAGGCCACCATCACCCTGATACCAAAACCAGACAAAGATACTACAAAAGAAAGAAAATTACAGACCAATATCACTGATGAATATAGATGCAAAAATCCTCAACAAAATACTAGCAAACAGAATCCAACAACACATTAAAAGGATCAAACACCATGATCAAGTGGGATTTATCCCAGGGATGCGAGGATTCTTCAATATACACAAATCAATCAATGCGATACACCATATTAACAAATTGAAGAATAAAAACGATTTGATCATCTCAATAGATGTAGAAAAAGCTTTTGACAAAATTCAACATCCATTTGTGATAGAAACTCTCCAGAAAGTAGGCATAGAGGGAACCTACCTCAACGTAATAAAGGCCATATATGACAAACCCACAGCAAACATCATCCTCAATGGTGAAAAACTGAAAGCATTTCATCTAAGATCAGGAACAAGAGAAGGATGTCCACTCTCACCACTATTATTCAACATAGGCTTGGAAGTCCTAGCCATGGCAATCAGAGAAGAAAACGAAATAAAAGGAATACAATTTGGAAAAGAAGAAGTAAAACTGTCACTGTTTGCAGATGACATGATACTATACATAGAGAATCCTAAAGATGCCACCAGGAAACTACTAGAGCTAATCAATGAATTCGGTAAAGTTGCAGGATACAAAATTAATGCACAGAAATCTCTTGCATTCCTATACACTAATGATGAAAAATCTGAAAGAGAAATTAAGGAAACACTCCCATTTATCACTGCAGCAAAAAGAATAAAATACCTAGGAATAAACCTACCTAGGGAGACAAAAGGCCTGTATGCAGAAAACTATAAGACACTGATGAAAGAAATTAAAGATGATACCAACAGATGGAGAGATATACCATATTCTTGGATTGGAAAAATCAATATTATGAAAATGACTTTACTACCCAAAGCAGTCTACAGATTCAATGCCATCCCTATCAAATTACCAATGGCATTCTTTTACAGAACTGAACAAAAAGTCTTAAAATTTGTATGGAGACACAAAAGATCCCGAATAACAAAAGCAGTCTTGAGGGAAAAAAACGGAGCTGGAGGAATCAGACTCCCTGACTTCAGACTATACTACAAAGCTGCAGTAATCAAGACAATATGGTACTGGCACTAAAACAGAAATATAGATCAATGGAACAAGATAGAAAGCCCAGAGATAAAGCCACACACCTATGGTCGACTAATCTATGACAAAGGAGGCAAGGATATACAATGGAGAAAGGACAGCCTCTTCAATAAGTGGTGCTGGGAAAACTGGACAGCTACATGTAAGAAATGAAATTAGAACACTCCCTAACACCATACACAAAAATAAACTCAAAATGGATTAGAGACCTAAATGTAAGACTGGACACTATAAAACTCTTAGAAGAAGACATAGGAAGAACACTCTTTGACATAAATCACGGCAAGATCTTTTTTGATCCACCTCCTAGAGTAACGGAAATAAAAACAAAAATAAACAAATGGGACCTAATGAAACTTAAAATCTTTTGCACAACAAAGGAAACCATAAGCAAGACGAAAAGACAGTCCTCAGAATGGGAAAAAATATTTGCAAACGAATCAATAGACAAAGGATTAATCTCCAAAATATATAAACAGCTCATGCAGCTCAATATTAACAAAACAACCCAATCCAAAAATGGGCAGAAAGCCTAAATAGACATTTCTCCAAAGAAGACATACAGATGGTCAAGATGCACATGAAAAGCTGTTCAACATCACTAATTATTAGAGAAATGCAAATCAAAACTACAATGAGGTTATCACCTCACACCAGTTAGAATGGGCATCATCAGAAAATCTACAAATAACAAACGCTGGAGAGGGTGTGGAGAAAAGGGAACCTTCTTGCACCATTGGTGGGAATGTAAATTGATACAGTCACTATGGAGAACAGTATGGAGGTTCCTTAAAAAACTAAAAATAGAATTACCCTATGACCCAGCAATCCCACTTATGGGCATATACCCAGAGAAAACCATAATTCAAAAAAACACATGTTGGGCTTCTCTGGTGGCACAGTGGTTGAGAGTCCGCCTGCTGATGCAGGGGACACAGGTTCATGCCCTGGTCTGGGAAGATCCCACATGCCATGGAGTGGCTGGGCCTGTGAGCCATGGCCGCTGAGCCTGCGCGTCCGGAGCCTGTGCTCTGCAATGGGAGAGGCCACAACAGTGAGAGGCCCCCGTACCACAAAAACAAAAAAACAAAAGAACAGACACATGCACCCCAATGTTCATTGCAGCAGTATTTACAATAGCCAGGTCATGGAAGCAACCTAAATGCCCACTGACAGATGAATGGATAAAGAAGATGTGGTACATACACAATGGAATATTACTCGGCCATAAAAAGAACGAAATTGGGTAGAGATGAGGATGGATCTAGAGACTGTCATACAGAGTGAAGTAAGTCAGAAAGAGAAAAACAAATATTGTATACTAACACATATATGTGGAACCTAGAAAAATGGTACAGATGAACTGGTTTGCAGGGAAGAAATTGAGACACAGATGTAGAGAACAAACATATGGACACCAAGGGGGGAAAGCGGCAGGGGGGTGGGACTGGTGGTGTGATGAATTGGGAGATTGGGATTGACATGTATACACTGATGTGTATAAAATTAATGACTAATAAGAACCTGCTGTGTAAAATAATAAATAAAATAAAATTCAAAAATTAAAAAAAAATAGAATAGAAAAGAGTCCTACATCTGCAGACCTACCTCATGCTTGGCAGGGGTGACACTGTGGTATAGTGTAGAAATAATGCCCTTTTTAATAACTGGTGCTATTTGGTTAAAATAAAAACAAAAAAAGAAAACCACACACACACAAAATGTACATTCGTGAAAAGAAGTAGCAAACACTATGAAATGATTCGTTAGTCTTGAGCTATGTGGGTCTTTGGTTTATTTTATTATTAAATACCTGCCTTTAAAGCAGAACCATCTATACCTATTTCTGTAAATGGAGAGCACAGATGAAAACATCCAAGAAAGTGGACTCATCGTGGGAAAGACGGGAACTTCACTAAGAACAGGTACCACATCTGAGCCCCCTGGGGCATTGACATCCATGAGGTCTTACTTCAGCCACCCATTGGGGACGCACATCCTGGACCAGGTGTCGTTGCCTGAAAACACAAACCACACAACTGGGGCCACACGGAGAACCAGCAGGAGCCCGGGGCCCTCAACTCGTGCAAGTGGCCAGGAGCCAGGGGTCCCGGCCTCTTAGGGGATCCAGACGCTGAGTGAAACTTCTGCCCACATAAGAAAACAGGAAACGGAGGCAGGTTGACGGTGGCTGGAGGGTGGGCAGCGCAGGTTAGAGGGCAGATGGGGCGAGTGGAGGAGGAAGAGGGGCAGAGGTGTAGGTCAGGCCGGCGTCACATGTAACCCGGGCCCAGTGGGGCCCCCTCACCCTCTGCCGACCCCTCTCATTGCTCACCCCTCCACCTCCCATCTCGGGCTCCTGCATAAACCTCAGGACAACCCTCTTTCTCAGGAAACACAGCGCTGGTTCAATGCACTCATCTTAGACATGGTCCGTGTTCAAAACCCTCCAACTGCCCTAAGAACATCCTTTACAGTATAATTTTAAATCCAAGAGACAATACAGGATCACATCTCGCATTTAACGTCATGTTTCTTAAGCCTCCTTTAGTGAGAACCGTTTCCTTCTTCTTCCCCGTCTTTCACAGCACTGATTTTTTTTTTTTTTTTCGGTACGCGGGCCTCTCACTGTTGTGGCCTCTCCCGTTGCGGAGCACAGGCTCCGGACGCGCAGGCTCAGCGGCCATGGCTCACGGGCCCAGCCGCTCCGCGGCATGTGGGATCTTCCCGGACCGGGGCACGAACCCGTGTCCCCTGCATCGGCAGGTGGACTCTCAACCACTGTGCCACCACCAGGGAAGCCCAGCACTGATATTTTTAAGCGGTCTTAGAGAATGCCGCATAATATGGACTCGTCTAATTGTCCCTCGAGATCACCCTCAGGCCTTTGGAGCAGGAACGCCGTATATAGGCAACGCTGTGTCCTTGCAGTGATGTCACATCAGAGGTACACGGTGTCAATTTGTCCCATGTGTCCTGGTTGTAATTAATTAACAAGCAACCCCTATAGCGGTCCACCCCCCTCCCTCCTCCTCCCCTCCCCCTCTCCCCCCGCACCAGGTGGAGGATTCATTGCTGATCTTCGACCTGAGTTAGTTATCACCATGGTGGTTGCAAAAGGTGATTTTCTAGTTTCATATTCTTTCACATCTCTAAGTAGGCATTTTTCTGTAGAAAAAGAGCCTTCCCTTCTGCCCTGGTTCCTTTTTACAGTGAAAGCTGGATGTGGAGTTTGTTCATTTGTTAAATGTGTTATAATCCATCCCTGTAGCCGCTTAGGTTGATGATATCAGCTCAAACTGTCCCAAACTTGACCCCTTCAGGAGCCCTTCTGGACTCTTACCTGTGTTTTCTGATGTGACTATAACTAAGTTTAAGTTATTTGAATGGATATATTATGTTTTACCCCAGAATGATAAAGGAGGAAGTTTCATTAACTTTCTTCCAAAAACCCCTAAAATAAAGTTCATAAATTTTGGCTCAGGTGTCTCTCAGCCGCTCTCCACGGACGACAGCCCTGCCACAAATGTGAGTGTGGGGACAGAGAACGGGGAGTGAAAGCCACCAACCTGCTCCTGGGACTTCAGAATCTGCAACACCTTGAAGGTGTACTCGTCCTTGCTGGCCTCGTTGTACTCCTTCATGGCGAACCACAGTGCCTGCTCCACGTATACGTAGGATTCGGAGATGTCTTGGAACTTCCTCACCACCTTTGATGAACCCCAGGCCTGGACACCTCTGGACGCGAGGGCCACCGTGGCCATCAGGAGCAGCAGGCCGGGGCGGAGCCTGGCCATGGTACCTCAGCCCAGGGGCGCGGCCGAGCCCCTCCTGTCCTCGCAAGGCTGGCCGGGCCCTGCTGCCTCTGCACCCGGCCCCTCCTAGCTCTGCTGCAGGCGGAGAGGGGAGAACAGCGGTTAACATCGCCTGCCTAAAAAAGAGGCTGCCTGCGACATGTGCGATTCGGTCCATTTTCCCATCTTGGATGCTTCCTTTCCGGAAGGACACACACCTCTGTGCACTCACGTGTGGGAGGGATGCACACACACGTGTACACACACACACGCCTGTCCCTGCCGGCTGGGTTGGGCCCTGTGGTAGGCACTGCACGTGCTGGGTGGCCTTTCATCATCAGAGCCCCGTGGGGCTGCGAAACCCTTTACACAGGAGGAAACGGCCACGGGGCTGCGTGTCTGTTTCAGACCGGGGCTGCCCTGCCTCAGTGTTACCCCCGCGTAGGAGGGATCACGGCTTGTAAAGTGCAGTTGCTTTAGAGGAACCCCTTCTGCCACAGAAGGTCACCAGGATTTGGCTCACAGGGCAGAGGCAGTGGTTAATGTGTCAGGTGCAGACAAGGAGCGGCCCCTCGAGACAAAGCAGGGTCGGTGGGTTGTGTTCGCCACAGAGAAGTGGGGACAGAGTGTCCAAGCTGAACAGAGGACGTGATGGCCAAACCAAGAGATGCCTGGTGTCCGTCAGGCTCTAGATACAGACACCCAGCACTGAACACTCCTGGGGTCTTCGCTCGGTTGCCCACCCAGGACACCGCTCTGACCCACATGCCCTCTGCCAGGAATCGCCAACCAAACCCAGGCCGCGAGAGGAGACCTTCCCGTGTGCCTCCCAGAGACGGGCCTGTGGGGAGGCTGATGCGTGAGGACACCGGGTCCCCTCCGCCCGCCGGCCTGGCCCGTGGTAACCTACCCGCTCCTGCCCGGCCTCCGTGCGATGGCAGCATTGATGTGACACGCATGGGATTGGAGCGGTTCAGACCCGCTCCGTGGCCTCTGGAGCAGTTGCCCAGACACACGGGACGGTTGCCCTGGGCCGTCTCCCATCCAGCATGGCTAAACCTGGGACCCACCTGAGCACCAAGCTCCTTTCCACGATGCTGCGGCCGAGCCCTGAGCTGGCCGCCGGCCGCAGGCGGTCTCTCTCCTTCCTCAGGACCCGAGCTCGGTGGCTCCTGCCTGCGGCCCGTTTGTCTCTGGCACGCTCAGTTCACAGCCATGTGCCTGCTCAGGGTGTCTGCTGGCGTTAGGGTACGTCTGCCCTCAGCTGTCCTCCCTGCCAGTGGTCACCTCTGGCCCCTTTGTGACGTAAGCCCTGCCCCACTGATGCTGCCCAGGTGACCAGCCCCTCTGTCAGGGGACCCTCTGCCCTCAGAAGCCCACAGGCTCACCAGGAGCCCCCAGCATCTGCCCCAAGTGCTGAGTCCCAGCTCCTGTCCCTTGGCTCCTGACTTTCTAAATTTCTGTGCTTTGGATGGGCAGCTGGAAGTGAAGTCACCTCCAGGGCTCTTTCCATCAGTGTCTTGTCATGTGGCCCCTCTTTGGCATCTTAGAGACACCAGACAGCCAGGCTCAGGGGACCTGGGGCCAGAGGCCCTCAGGTCGGGAGGCCAGGGGTGGTGCCGAGGACACGAAGCCGAAGGCTGGCAGCAGACTCAGGCGTGATGAGCCTCTGTGGGGTGAACAGAGGGCAGATCCCCCTTGGCCCGCCAGCCATTCCTCCCCATCTCCAGCCTTGTCCCGGGCAGGCTGCCCGGACGGTCGGGACTCCATCCCACTCTGCTTTTGGGGCCTGGCTCAGCCACAGAGAGGGGAGTCCCAAGAACTCAGAAGTTGGGAAATCACTACTTTTCTTTCCAGGATATTAAAAATACACATCAGCCCAAGGAGGCTCCTACCTGAGATCCGAAAGTAAACTCCAGACGGGGCCTGTGAGACCTGAGAGTCACCGGCTGGAGGGTCAAATGTGAGACAGAGTCCTGGGCTGGAAGTCAGGAGCCATTTCTGAGCTTGTAGAAAACACAGAAGCCAGATGGAGAAGAAGCATCGATCTGGCCACACACTTTGTACAGCACACACTCACACATGCTCTCGCCCCCCAAAGTCGACAGGTAAATGGGAACACGATATGTTATTTGGAAGATATTTGGCAAAGGGTTAAGTTCCCTTTTATGGGAAAAGCTCTTTTTTTTTAATTTTTATTTTTTTAACATCTTTATTGGAGTATAATTGCTTTACAATGGTGTGTTAGTTTCTGCTTTATAACAAAGTGAATCAGTTATACATATACATGTGTCCCCATATCTCTTCCCTCTTGCGTCTCCCTCCCTCCCACCCTCCCTAGCCCACCCCTCTATGTGGTCACAAAGCACCAAGCTGATCTCCCTGTGCTATGCAGCTGCTTTTAAGATCCGAAGGAAAAAGACAATTTCCTCACTTGTCTCGGCTCAAAGGGAGCCAAAGATATGAGCATATAGTATGTCCAGAAGCGAGTCCATTTCCCCTCTTGGCCCCATGAATCGTTTGAAAACTGTGGCCTGGGCTGAGGCCTCTCTCAACAGAAGTAGAGACAGCCCACATCTCTCCCTGGGAGCAGGCTGGGGTCCACCCAGCTGGTCCGGGAAAACTTCAAGGGCGGGGCAGGGTGCTGACGCTGCGATGGCTGTGGACCCACGGGGCTGAGTCCTGGGCTGGTCCTCAGGCCTCCACTGACTGACGGAGTACGGAGGGGAGACAGCCCCTGGGCCCTCTGGGCATGGCCCCGCTCCCTTCCATCCCCCGCAGCCGGCTTACCCCAGCTGCTTTGGGGTCATCGGCAATGGCAGATACTGACTGTTCCAGAAGCTATTGCCCCGAATGAAGCATCTCATTCTGCCCCTGATGGTGGGAACTGGGGTTCCAGGAGGGGCTGGCTGGTGCTTCTTACCCCGGCTGCCTTAAGGGGTGCGGCCAGAGGGCAGGTGGGACGCATGGGGCGCACTGCAGGGGCAGGGTGGTTTTGACACAACTTTACTGAAATATAATTCTCATACCATACAATTCAACCATTTAAATGTGCGATTCAATGGCTTTTAGTATCTTCACAGTTTTACATCCAAAATCACAATGAGCTTTCCCAGCAAGGCTGAACCAATACCCTCCCAATCTCCCTGCCTCCTTCCAATCCTAGGCAACCTCGAATCTGCTTTCTCTATAGATGTACCTATTCTGGACATTTCCTATAAATGGAATCATACTGTATATGTCTTGTGGTGTATGGCTTTCTCTTAGTATGTTTTCAAGGTTCACCCACGTTACAGCATGAATTGCTACTTCATTTCTTTTTATCACTGAATAACTTTCCTTCATGCATGTGTGTCCTGTGTTTCATCTATCCATTCACCAATTAGTGGACATGGGGGTTTTGACTACTTTTTGGCTATTATGACTAACGCTGCTACAAACTTTCATATTTGGGCTTTTGTGTGGACATATGCTTTTATTTCTCTTGGTACACAGGTCAGAGTGGAATTACTGGGTTACCTGAACTCTGTATTTAACTTTTTGAGGAACTGCTAGATGGTTTCCCAAAGGGGCTGCACCGTTTTACCTTCCCACCAGCGGTGTATGAGGGTTCCATTCCTCTACATCCTTGCCCGCACTGGTTACTATCTCTCTATTTATTTATTTACATTTTGGCTGCGTTGGGCTTAGTTGCAGCATGTGGGATCTTTTGCTGCGACGGATGGGTGGGATCTTCATCGCAGCACATGGACTTCTCTCTAGTTGTGGCGTGCAGGTTTTCTCTCCAGTTGCAGCACGCTGGCTCCAGAGCACGTGGACTCTGTAGTTTGCGGCAGGTGGGCTCTCTAGTTGAGGCGCTCGGGCTCAGTAGTTGTGGTGCGTGGACTTAGTTGCCCTGTGGCATGTGGGATCTTAGTTCCCTGACCAGGGATTGAACCCACGTCCCCTGCCTTGGAAGGCAGATTCTTTACCACTGGACCACCAGGGAAGTCCCATACTCTCTGTTTGTGATGATTGCCAGCCTAGTGGGTATGAAGGGAGACAAGTGGTTAGACTTTAACAAATGTGATGCAGAACATTTTAATTTCCATAATATCAAAGAGCTCTTGCAAGTAATTTTTAAAAAGACAAAAATCCAGTAGGAAACTTGGAGAAAAGCAATCAACACAGAAGTCACAGAAAAAGAAATATAAATGTCTTTAATACATGTGTGAAAATATGCTTAGCTTCCTTAACAACAGAAATTCAAATGAACCCAACCATGAAGTGTCACCATTCTCCTACACTTTGGAAAAAAGTTAAAAAACAATGACAGTGTCTGGTTGATAAGGCGCCTTCATCAGCATTGGTGGAGTAAGAATCCAATGTCTTTGCTCAGGGTGATTTAGCAATCTCTGCTAAACATTTCAAAGTTACATGGTCCTCAACACATCCACATGCAGGAGTTTGTCCCACAGAAGTATTTGCCTACATGCACAAAAGGGCATGGGGACACAGTTTTTTCTTGGCTGGAGTAGAGTAGTTATTACCTAAATTTTTCTGTCTTTGTAGACTGCCCCTATCCTGGACCTTCAGCTGGAGAGAGCAGGCTTGGGTTGGACAGAGGAAAAACACAACTGTTTACAAAATGACATCTTCACCAACTTTGTCAGCACAGATCAGTTTCGACATCCTGGGCAGGGTTTGGGGTGGGGGGACTTCCCGTGGGTACTTGGCGTGGAGGGAGCTTCGCAACCTGTATCAGAGGCTGTGCTTGGGGAGGGAGGGGGTTCACACTGACACGGGTCCCAGTCAGAAGCTTGGGGGTGCTGAGGGGTCAGCCGAGGGCCTTGGCCCCTGTCGCTCCACAGTTCTGGCCAGCAGCACCTTCTCCACTTCTTCACGTGGACCATTGCGTCTTTGTCGTTCTTGTATAAACCGTGGGAAGCAGATCAAGACAAGCCTTGGACTCCTACCCAGATCGATACAGGTGAACCCTCCTCGGCAGCAATTCTGGAGCCATTCGGGCTGCAGGGCCAGATAGCGTTACTGAAATAAGTTGTTTGGTGATTTATTTCCCCTTTCTGCAGGCCTCCGTCCCTCCACTCTGAACCACCCCCCCAGAGCTCTCCACTGTCCACCTAAAGTCATTCCGCACCTGCAGGATTGAGGGTCTGCCGGAGGCGGGGAGGCCGAGAGCTCTCCCTGGGAGAGGCCCCCATGAAAGGCTGTGCAGCTGAGGCCCCAACTCCGCCATGAGGGAGCCCTGTTACGTTCAGGCCAACACCCTCGAAAGCAAAGAGCCTGGAAGGGAAAAGGCCCCATCACCTTTCTCCACAGCCACATTAGCTGGCTGCTTGCCAAGGCAGGTGCTGAGCGATGGCAGCAGAAGCTAGGACGGCGCCCAGCCCACCTGGACTCACAAGAGGCACCCCCGAGGGCCAGACACCTGGCTCCAGTCCTATGCCCGTCCTCACCCGCACTCAGCCCGGCTGTGTAACATAATTCCTGCCTGGTTCATCTCATTCGGCAGTTCTTCTTCTAGCAATGCCCTTAAGTCTTGCTCCAGGGGTGGCTGAATGGGGAAAGATCCTGCAGAAATCACCCTCATTGCATCACAAATCCCCTTTCGTCAAGAGGAAGGCCACGGTCCAGTCCCCAGCACTTTGGAGCAATCCCCTGATCTGCGGCCTGGCTCTGGGCCTCTCTCATGCGTGAAGTTTGCTGTGACACTGAGCAAGGTGAAGCTAGGTCCACCACACAGCCGGTTCCATCTTGGCAATGGTCACAGTCCCACATTCTTGCTTTTTCCACGGGCAAGGTGAGGGTGAGAGAGTGACGGCAGAAGGGGCTTCTCTGCGTGTGCGCAGGGGGCTGGCCTTGAGGCCTTGAGGTTCCCGGCCAGGAGGCGCAGTCAGGGTTCTGGAAGCAGAGCAAGCTGGGCACTGGGCATGTGTACACCTCGGGTCGAGCCCATCAAGTCTGACAGCTCGGGGGCCTGTCCCTGCAGTGTCCGTGGTGGGAGCCCATGTAGAGCCGGAGACCAGCTCATTGCCGTTGACAATTCTTTTCCTGAGAAAGGCCCCCAGGTTCACGTTCCTGTCCTCACGGGGGGATGGGTAAACGCTGCCGGCACGCCTAATGTCCAGATAAGAGCTGGGGACTCGCAGACCCAAGACCTCCCCATCCTCTATTCCAAGGACCCTCTGTTCTTTGGGCAAGAGCCTTGCAGTCTCTGTTTTGGCCCTGGCCTACTTTGAAGTTGCAACAATTAAACTCTGTGTCAGCCGAAGAACAAAAGTGACTGTAGAACTAATGCCTTTTAACTCTTTGGTGGGACAAGGCTGACAGTGAAAAGTGGGAGGAGGCAACAGAGGCCAGGGCTCAGGTCTCTGCTGCCAACTGTCCCTAAGGCCGCTAGCCGGCCTGACCTCAGCAGAAACCTGCAAATGTGTCAGCACGTGGATAGCAGAACCGTCAGCCTCCCCCGCTGTAACGGACGTACATGCAGCTGACCCAGCACATCGCCTGGTCCTACCGAGCCAGCAGGCATTCTGTCCTCCAAGATGAAGGCTAGCAAACTGAGGGCCCAGTTACACCGTGAGGGCTTTGAACTGGAAGGTGGCAGCGTTGGGACAAGAACTCCATCTTCTGTGCTGGCCTGTGGCTGTACCCCTGCCCTCGAGGTGGAACAGCCTACGGCTCAGACATGCTTGCGTCCGGGAGGTTGTCCCACAGCCGACCCTGCTCCTGGCCTCACTCCCCTGGCCGGGGGGCTCCGTGACTCAGCCAGGACTAGAGACTCGTTTCCTCGTGCTCAGACACGCTCATGCCCAAGAAGGGAGGCTGTTAGCTGGGACTGGTACCCAGGTAGCCAGGATCTGCCCGCAGGGACCGTAAAACGCTGTGGGGAGAGGGCCTGCCCCCTGCCAAGCCTGGCCCCGAGCTCCTCTGCAAGTACCTTGTTGTCCTGGGCCCCTCTGTCTTCTGTTCCCCGTGGCTTCCTGGGCTCCCATCCTTCCACGGCCCAGCCTGGGTCCACACATGCAGCCAGGAGTCAGGAGGCTGCCCGTCACGGGGGCAGCCCCACCGAGGGTGGGGACATGGTGTGTGAGTGCCCATGTGGAGTCTCCGCCGATGGGCAGGGGGCCCAGGGTGGGCCATGGGTGGGCAGAGCAGGTGGGCATAAAATGCTCGGGGCACAGTGGGCGCACAAAGGCACTGTCCGGTCCCCACCGGCATGGTCACCAGCCTGTAGAGGGGCCATCCAGGCCCTGCAAGTTGCCTCTCCTTCCAGATGATCCACACCAGTCTGCAGGAGGGGGTGGTTCCCCTGGGCGGGGGGAACTGAAGAGCCTCTGGCTGGCCCTAGGTGACATCCACGGCAGTGCGTTGACCTGGCCCTGCAGGCCCAGCAGTAGCCTGGTGATTGGGGCAGAGACGGGCTTCTGTGCCAGGTATGCTCAAGTGCACTTGATGGGCCGTTGACTATGGGAGGAGGGAAATGCCCTGCTCAGTTTGGCTTTGGGACAGCACTTGCGGGGTGGTCCTGGCTGAGACTGGAGACGCCAGGAGGGCAGACAGGAGGGGTTTATGGCCAGGCCGGTGCAGCGGCCTGCCTCTGTCCAGGACCTGCCAATGAATCAGGGAGCCCTCCACAGTGGACGTGAGGAGAGCTGGCAGGAGTGCCCTTCACCAAGGAAAGCAGCCTGTGGGCAAGGGACCCCCGGACCGCAGACGGCCTGTGTCACCCCCTGGGCCTCTGCTCCGGCTGCAGCCCCACTTCTGCTTACTCTCCTCTCCCCTGGTTGAGCCCGTCGGTCTCGGGAGAGGACGCAAATCTTTATCCCATGTGCCTTGGAAACAGATCAGCCTTGTTATTTCATTCCCGGGGTCGGAGGGGAACAGCTACTTTGCTAGCCTGGGTCCATCCTAGAGCTCCCACGTGGCCACCCCACCATCCCCTATGCAGGGTGGACACTGGTGGCCGCTCTGAACACTTCCAGTGCCCAGGCCTTGACCCTTTGTCCCTGACTCCTCTGGAGACCCTAGAAATGCACCTACTGTGTCTGCATGTACCTACCACATGGAAAGGGGAACACACCCACTAGGCGCACGTGGGTGGTGAGTCTGTGCCCCTCCCCATGGGCTCTCAGTCCAGCAGGGCCTGGGAGCCAGGCGGTCCCCACGCTGGCCTGGGTCAAGGCGAGCAGACCTGGGGTGTGGTCAGTGGTGCGGCACCCAGTGGACATGGCAGAGCTGGGACAGTGCTTACATCTCTGAGACCAGGACCAGGCTGCACTCTCTCCACAGCCCACCTGACCCTTTCCCAGGTTGGAGTCCCTGAGCTCCCTGCTGCTGCTACCCAGGTGATCCCCGGAGCACCCACCCCTGGTCCTGGCAGCTCTGGCCTCGTTTCCCACTGGCCTGTGGGGTCTCCACAGCCCGGTCCAGGATGGGGCTAAATGGATTCCTTGTTCTCGCAGAGGATGGCCATGACTGGTCACCAGCTGGAAAGGCCTTGGGTTCCCGCAAGGATAGGGGCAGGGCAGAGGGCGGGACCCCCAGAGCAGTCCTGAGGTTGGGCAGCCTCCGAGGCCACGTGACCAGTCTTGTTGGGCGGCATTTCCTTGATCTCTGTGGCCTTCCAGGGCCCCTTTGTTCCTGTGTCCCAGACTGAGGCGGACAGTGTTGGGTCCAGGGTGCAGGGGGGCTTCAGCAGAATGGAGTAGAGGCTGTAGGTCTGACCTCCCACCAGGGAAATGAGTGTGTGTGTGTGTGTGTGTGTGTGTGTGTGTGTGTGTGTGTGTGTGAGAGAGAGAGAGAGAGAGAGAGAGAGACCAGTAACAACATCTCAGCAGAAAGGACATGAAACCCAGCAAGGGAAAGCAAGGCCTGCCTAGCATTTTATTTCATGTGAAGAAAAAGAAAATGAAAAGAAGAGACTTGGAGAGACAGGTTAAAAAGAGGTGAAGTTAGATTAAATTTTGATATAAGTTAACACAAACTTAGAAATAGGCCCGTACGGGGTATCTCTGTCCACGTGGGAGGAACACCTGTACCAGCGGGGTGGCAGTCACCCCGCCCCCAGCACGTCCGGCTAGCCCCGCACTGTGCCCTGCCCGCTTGCTGCAGACACTGGATTCCTGCGGTTCCCACCCAACTGTCCGGAAGAAAGGACCATCCCAAGAGGTTGGTCCCAAAAGGCTGTCTTTCCTAAGGCGCCTCCATGTGCCTCACGAGCAGGGGGGGATGCGCAGCTGTGGTCTGACCTGAGCACCGGGGCTGGGCAGTGGGTCTGCTGCTCTGCAGGGAGCATCCCACCAGGGTATCTGGGGGGCACTTTTGGATGGAGCCCTACTGGCCTGAGGGGAAGAGTAGTTTTTAATCAGGATAAGTGTATTAGGTCCAAGTGATGTTAAGCCAGTTTCAGATCCAAATCCTGGGCCCTTACCTGGCAGAGGCTCCTGGGGTTGGGGGCAGAGCAGGAGTTGTGTCGGAGGAGAGCGGGGCACACATGGGTGGGCTGGGAAGAGAGACTAAGGGTGCTGACAGGGGGGAAGAGACAATCAGAGGAGAGGCAAGGGCTCTGCAAGGGGAATGCCACTTGTCCCCTGTCACCCCAGGTGGCATGGTGTCTCCAACCATGAGACCTTAATTTGGAGGAACCAGAGACAAAAGAAGTGGCCTTTGAGTCTCGAGGCCTCATTCTGCCTGGGGCAGGAATGCTGAATCCCTGCCACCCACCAGGCCCTGAGGTGAAGCCCTGAACGCTGGAAACACAGTTGGTCTCCCAAATTGTACCCAACACCACGTTTAAAACAGCCTATTTAGTTTTTAAAAATCTAATTGTGGTAAATACATATAACATCTCCCATCCAAACCATTTAAGTGTATAGTTCAGTAGTGTTGAGTATATTCACAGTGCTGTGCAACTGATCTCCACAAGCTTTTCATCCTGTGAAATTAAAACTCTATCCATTAAAGAATTCCCCCTCAGACACACCTTTTTTTGTTTTTGCGGTACGCGGGCCTCTCACTGTTGTGGCCTCTCCCGTTGCAGAGCACAGGCTCCGGACGCGCAGGCTCAGCGGCCATGGCTCACGGGCCTAGCCGCTCCGCGGCATGTGGGATCTTCCTGGACCGGGGCACGAACCCATGTCCCCTGCATCGGCAGGCGGACTCTCAACCACTGCGCCACCAGGGAAGCCCCAGACACACCTATTTTTAATGATTGCTTTCTTTGAGGGAGTTTTGTCTCCTGTTATCATCTCTGTTTGTGTACTTCCTTCTCCACATACCCCCATCTCTCCTCCGTCTCTCTCCATACACACACCTGCATTCGCACACCAGTACACACCTGCACACACCAGCACACACCTGCACATATGTGCACCCACAGACTCATGTGAACACTGAAGCTTCCTTTGAAGGCCTTATTGTCCTCACCCCTCTAGATCTGTGACCACTGTTGACATTTACATAAAAAGAAACACAAATTCTCCCAATTCACAGAGCCCCGAAGGGGAAGACTGCTGCTTCTGCCAGGGGGTCTCCCAGCTGCGTCCCCCTCATCTCCCACCGGTGACCCATCCACTCGGGACCCAGGGAGAAAGGGGCCTCAGGCCAAAGGAGGCTTCCAGAAGGAAACTGTGAGTACCCACTGCGTTCAGCCCTCTGTGGGGCGGGAGTGGGGCGATTACCAGATCAAAATGAGATTCCTTCCCAGGGGTGTGGTGGGAAATGGAATCAGACCGCACCCCACCCTCTGTGCTCAGTGACAAATGTTCCTTATTCCTGGGGGCGGGCCATCATGCCTGCTAAAGGCAAGTGGCCTCCCATGAGGCCAGGAAGGAGGACTTGGTCCTGCCCATCTTTCGTTACCACCTAACCTGAATCTAGAAAGCAGAACAGCAAGCAGGGGGACATGTATGAGGAAAGCGGGCTGGTAATGGCTCACAGGCCATTGCTGTTTCACAGACAAAGGAAGGGATGGTGGTAGGAGCTCCAGAGCCCCTAGGCCTCCACACACTTCTGCTTCGTCACGGTGAAATCGCTGTGCCATGGGAGTGCGCCCACCAGAAATGTGCACATTTGGCTCTGAAAAAGACAAATTCAGAAATTTGTCTCTGAAAAAGACCACCACGACAGCAAAGTCAGCAGTGTACCAAGAGGAAGAGAAAAAAAATGGCTCTGTTGCCAGGTGTCAGCTTAGGATACTACGTGTCAGCTTAGGAATATGTGGGAAGACGGGTCGGCACCCATCAAGGAATGCCCCCAGGAATCTGCCGGCTGGAGGCTGCAGACCTTTGTAGCCACCAGCAGGTACCTGGAGGGGTATCTGTCCCCGTCCCTCCCATGGATAGACAGCAAATATTAATCATCATCATATTCTGGTGGGAGATCAGATGTAACCTTGATTTTATTTTGAATTCTCTTTAATATTTTCTACAGTGTAGATTGTATGCTATTCTATGCCAGGTGTAAACTAACGTAGGTCATCTTAATAATCAAACAATGCCTTTTGTTCTAACAACGATGTCAGGATAAGAGCAATTTAGAGGGTTCTAGGACCTAACATATCTTTTATTCCAAAGACCCCTTCTCTCCCTTTCAAAATGTCATTGAGGGCTTCTCTGGTGGCACAGTGGTTAAGAATCCACCTGCCAATGCAGGGGACACGGGTTCGAGCCCTGGTCCGGGAAGATCCCACATGCCACGGAGCAACTAAACCCGTGCACCACAACTACTGAGCCTGTGCACCTAGAGCCTGAGCTCCACAACAAGAGAAGCCACGCAATGAGAAGCCTGCGCACCGCAACGGAAGAGTAACCCCTGCTCGCTGCAACTAGAGAAAGCCCGTGCACAGCAATGAAGATCCAACGCAGCCAAAAATAAATAAATAAATTTTTAGAAAACCACTGAAATGACAAATGAAATATTCTATGTGTGGGTGATAGACGGATGAGTGAGGGGAGAGATGGAGAGAGAGATGAACAGATCGGTAGCAACCCTGGAAAAACAGCAAAGGGCATCTTCAATAATTGGCTGGAAACACTGGGGCATTTCAGGAGCTAAGAGGCAAACGGTGTCAGAGAGAATGGCGTTAGGTCTCCACTGAGTTCTGGACACATGCAAAGGAGTATTATGGGGGCCTCATTGCCCACAAACCAACAAAATACCAAGTCAGAATGTTTTTATAGGCAAATTACATCAAGCCTTGAGAACCCAAAGCTCTTTTGGTCTTTAAACTGATCTAGATCACAGCAAAAAAAGGAAAGCCCCCATTCTCATTACACCAGACCACAGAAATCCTGAAACCAAAATATAGCTGAGAAATAAATTATAATCCAAACTTACCTACAAAATAGCCTTAAAAAAATACCAGCAAATTAAAAGCAGCTGCATAGTAAACAGTTACTGTCCCTAGTGCAGTGCTTTTCAGCATTCCTGTGACATGAAGTGTGTGGATGTCAGTACCCGGACATTCTGATTCAGTAGGTTTGGGGTCAGGCCATGGAACGTGTGTGTGCCCGTGTGTGCGTGTGTGCACCACACGCTCCAAGCCATTCTCTAGGGAAGTTTGACTGTTTAATATATAAAAGCAAAATTCCTAAATGAAAAGTGGCGCATCGATCCCTCTGTATTCTAAGAGACAAGTGCGGACACCGCCCATGCCACTGCTCCCTTCCAGCCTGGGCCCCACGGAGTGTCTCCACGAAGGGAGGAGGCAAGAAGAAGGGGCTGTCCTGCCTTCAACGAGGTGGTGACTGGAGAACAACCCCCCCCCACATGCACAAGCACGTCCACAATTGGCCTTCAGGAATCACACTCCGCACTCAGAGAGACCCAGAAATATGCCATAAAAGAGACGGGGATGCCAGGTGTGCATGTCCACAACAGGTTCAACAAAGCTAATCGTGTCAGAGGAATAAGGATAGTCCCCTGCCGTGTCCTTGTGCAGAAATCGTCCAGAAACCTTGCTGAAGATGCAGATTCACCCAACAAGCCTGCACACTGGTGACCTGTGTATCTGTCACCACCTTCAGTCAGTGTGGATGAGAACTAACCACGCCATTCAAAGAAAGTTATATTTATAGAAAACCAAAAAGACACGTGCTCCATATTCCAGACACGTAAGGATGACTCAATATTATTTGAATTTATTATAGTAATGGATCAAAGAAGAAAAAATTATTCAATACACTTGGTAGATACTGAAAGAATAATTGATAGAAGAAAACATTCTTAATTTAAAAACTAACTCTTGGGGCTTCCCTGGTGGCGCAGTGGTTGAGAGTCCGTCTGCCGTTGCAGGGGACGCGGGTTCGTGCCCCGGTCCGGGAAGATCCCACATGCCGTGGAGCGGCTGGGCCCGTGAGCCATGGCCGCTGAGCCTGTGCGTCCGTAGCCTGTGCTCCGCAACAGGAAAGGCCACAACAGTGAGAGAGGCCTGTGTACCGCAAAAACAAAAAGCAAAACACACACACACACACAAAATACTAACTCTTGGTAAAGAGAGAGTTGGAGGAGCTTCAGAAATCAATACTTGATACAATATTTAGTAATAAGGTATAAATACTGAAGAGAATCCCATTAATTCCCCAGGAATAAGAGAGAATGCCCAGCATTACTCCTCTTCAGCATTATTCCAAACACTTGGAAAGAAAAGAACAAAGTTTTCATTATCGATAAATGTGGGCTTTAAAACGTGTGCTTTAAAACAGAGATGGGCCATGGAAACCTTACAGAGAATAAAAGAGCTTCCTGAAGACAAGTTTCCTTAATTCTCTTTAATATTTTCTACAAACAGGTAAAAAGCAACAACTTTCCCTTATCCACAATGCTCCCAGTAGAAAATATAAACTTCAACCAACCATACTTGTACTACCAGGAAAAGATAAATAAAACTAACATAAAAGATAAGATGGCATCAGACACGCTCCCTGCTTGACTGTTTGTCCTTGAAGGGCCTCTATTGTGCTGGAAATGATGGAAATTGTTCATGGTGAGCTCACAGAGGCCGTTTTAGGCTCCTGTCGATGGGCCCTTGCAGTGCCCGTGCAGTGGCTGCCTGAAGCAGCGGTTCTGAGCATGGTCCCAAGGCCAGAGCAGCAGCCCCGGACCCCAGCCTGGGGAGCTCGTGAGGATTGCCAGTTCTTGGATTCCTCTCCAGACCTACTGAATCAGCCTCTTCAGCGGGAAACCGCGCCATCCAGGTGTGTCAAGGCCGCCAGGTGATTCTGACATGGCTCACGTGAAGGACCACGGGGGTGAAGGAAGGAGCCCACCTTCAGGGAGCCCGGGGCCTTCACCAACCTCAGAGGAAGCCCTTGGATGAGGCCCGGGCACTCCCACCCTGAGTCAGAAATACAGGCTTGAGGCCAAAAGCCCCCAGGCTCTGTCAGCCCTCTGCTGAGAGCCTGGGGCTCTTCCCTGACATTTGTGGAAATGATGGCTGAGCCTGGGAGGGTGGGGACACCACTTGGCCCCGGTCACTGCTTGATCTCCCGCACCCAGAATAGCGCCAAGTGCCAAGTAAGCTTTGATGAGCGGCTGAGTGAACGGACTCCCTTTTGTGCCTTCACAAGGATGAACGACTGTGGGGCTGGCAACAGCCGGGTGGTGCATCAGGGTCCAAGAGGGCAGACTCCCAGTGAATGTGTGTTAGCGAGTTTTCCTGCACCAGGAGCCTGGAGGGATGGAGTCCTTGCAATAAGAGTGACCTTGACAGCATCCTGTCCCTAGGACAAGGGGTCCTCCACATCCTGCTGCCCTGCACCCTCTGCTCTGAAGGCCACAGGGCTGACCACTCCTGGGGCGAAACACTGGGACTGATGCCGACCTCAAGGAGAGGGTCTGTGTACCCCAAGTTCTGCCTGGGGCTCAGAGCAGCCAAGACCATCGCAGGTAGTTGGTTTGTCACCTACCTTTTCCAGTTTGAAGTTTTCCTTAACCGTGCAGTTTTCATTACCATCTGGAAGCTTTCTGCAGCTGGGCTATTTCAGCATCAATAAAGTATTCCAGACGATCTGTGACCTGCGGATTAGCAATCATGCAGTTTGTTCCAAAAAGCTTTTTCTACTTTTTAAGTTTCAGCTAACCCTTAACAAACTGCTCTCACTCTCATTCTCTCTCCCTATCTCCTCCTCCCCTCTCCCCCTCTCCAAACCTATCTTTAGGGGATGGCCTATAACGCCCACCACACGCTGATACCACCACCTGGAGCTGGATGCCCTAGGGAAGGCGCCGTCCAGCCTGGGGCCTTCTTGAAGGCAACACCTTCTAGTTCCAGAACCTGGGCTCTCCTGGGCCCGGGATATTACCAGTTCACGTGTGCCCCATGAGAACAGGCCCCTCGACCACATAGGACCCCCTCCCTGAGTCCCTTCCCACACATAACCCCCTCAGATTCTGTCATCTGAAATCACCTGCCCTTTGGAACTTCCCCACCCAAGGCCCCTCCCACCACCCCAGGGGCCCATGTGGCCGGGGGTTTGTCTTCCTGTTCTCTAAGTGTTTAGGAAGCAGAACAGCTGTGATGGACAGGATTTGCTAACAGTTGAGTGAGGTAAATGCTGCCCATATGTCCGTGGAAATCTGCTCCCATCTGGTTTTAAAAGATTACAGCAGGATTTAGAGATGGCCAAGCCTGCCATCCGGAAAATCCTTCTCCTACCAGCTCTTGGAGTCACAGAAGGAATAAGGGCCGTCCTTCTGCAGTGACGTTCCAGGCTTCGCAGGTGGGGCCCCTAGACTGGCAGCATCAGCATCACCAGGGAACTTGATGGAAATGCAGGACCTCGACCTACTGAATCAGAAACTCCAGGGGTGGGCCCCGCAGTCTGTGTTGGAACAAACCTCCAGGTGATTCTGATGAACAGTGAGGTCAAAAAAAGATGACAGGGCTTCCCTGGTGGCGCAGTGGTTGAGAGTCTGCCTGTCGATGCAGGGGACGCGGGTTCGTGCCCCGGTCTGGGAAGATCCCACATGCCGTGGAGCGGCTGGGCCCGTGAGCCATGGCCGCTGAGCCTGCGCGTCCGGAGCCTGTGCTCCGCAACGGGAGAGGCCACAGCACTGAGAGGCCCGTGTACTGCAAAAAAAAAAAAAAAAAAGATGACAGCAGGAGATGAAAGGTGTGTCTGCAGCTTGGGTCCAGGTTCACCTGGACTCATGCTTTTCTGCCAGGCCTTCCCTCACTGCCAACTCCAGCCTTTAACGAGGTCGTATGACCTCTTAGTTTCTTTCCAAAGAACTAACAAGGGTGACCGGACTGTAGTGGGAGAAGCTGGTTAGCCAGCTGGCGGCCGACCCAGGGCTGAGACGGGGGCGTCGGGCACTAGAACGCGCACCCCTAACAGCCGTCCCCACTCCTCCTACCTCCCAGAGGTCCCGGACTCTCCACTCATCCGGCCACAGGAAGGAAGAGGATGGCTGTGTGCTGATTCCAGGGAAACGGGAACCTGAGAACTCACATCCCTTTCTGGAGGTGGGTTAACCAGAGTGACAGATTCAAAGCCCGTATCTGATTGCACGGATCCCAAGAACTGCATGACCTAATGTTTCTCTGGCTTTTCATCCTCCTAAGGAGGCCTGAAAGTCTTGCCCACAGCCTACGAGGCCTGGCTTGGCCTGGTCACTGCCCACCTGTCTGGCTGCTCACACTGGCTCCTTAGGGTTGCTGAAATGGGCCATGCTCCTTCTTCCCCTCCCCCACACCCCTAAACCCTCCCCACTCCCCTCCTGCAGCAGATGGTATGGGTGGGGCCCCAGGCACCGACCCACACTGTCACTTCCCAGGGTTCTCTGTTGCCAGCAGAAGCCAAAGGCTCCTGGAGCAGCTCTTAGCCTGAGAGTTGGTGGATGAGGAACCCAGCTCCTCTCCTGCAGGTGGCCCAGCTCTGCAGTGCTGCCCCCTCTCCCCAAGGCCCCAGGGACCCTGAGCCCAGATGCCCTTGGTTGTCACCTGCTCAGTGGCTCCCCTGCACTGGTCCCTTCCCTGCCCCCTCTCAATCCTCTCCAGGCTGCCTGCTGCTTCCTGGATGGCCTCTCAAATAAACCACTTCACTGGAACACTAGCACTAGGGTCTGCTTCTGGGGACCCCCCCAAGAACCACTGCCCACCAGCCTCCTTCCCCTGTAGCCCATCTGCCCTTGGGCTGCACTTTCATCTGTCCCTGGGGAGGTGGTGCGCAACCATGATTGTGTAGGGGACCCAGGTCCCACACAGGGATCCTCACTTAACTGGTGAGGGTGCGGCCAGTGCAGGAGGGGATGCACCAGCTGTCTAAGGAAGCCCACGGACGCCTGGCCCCGAGCACCACGCCACAGACAGCATCCCAGCTCTCAGGTCTGGCTTAGCGGTTTGTCTTCTAATTGATCCCCTGGCTCCCTAAAGGCTGTGATCACCTGTGTCCATCTCAGCCCCACCTAGAGCGGCTGGCACGGAAGGGCTGCATGCCCGTGACGCATGGGTACCAAAGGGGAGAACTGTGAAGGGGGTGTGGAAGTTACAGGACCCGGGAGCCTTAACTTCAAAGGGCGGCGGGGCTGCCCCTGACGGAGCGTGCAGCGATCAGCCTCGTGCGCTGGGAACACCGTGTTGACGGCTCACTTGTGCCGGGAGGCGGGGTCACGTGTGGACTGGCCCCTCTCCTGCCAACGGAGGCAGTGTGGAGTCCAACACCTGGGGTAAGTCTTTCTCAATGGCCTGCCTGCCGACTCTCTTTACAACTCATCCCTGTAAGCCTCCTGTGCAATTATGCCCCAACCACCCTACTGAGGCTGGAAGTCAGCGGAATTTCAATGCCGAGGGCTTCTTCTTGGACTTGGCGGGCGGGGCCGTGTGGAGCATCACCCACGTGGGAATCCAGCGAGCAAGGTCTCCCAGCCTTGGGCCACCCGAGGCCCTGCGAGGAGGGGTTCTGTGGACAGAATGTCTCCACTGCCACTAAAGAAATGTAGGACTGACAAAATGAAGGAATCTGGGAGGAGGCACTATATAAGCCTATCTATTCGATATCAATTCACATTCCACGGGATGTGGATAGATTGAATGTTGCCTGGGGCTGCATTATTACAAAATATTCATGGCGCTTAACTTGTCTCCCAGCCTTAGCAAACACGGATCACAGACGTGTGATTTGCAGTTTGGGAATTAACTGAGTTCACAGGTTGGGGCCCCTCGGACAGAGGTCGCAGCACGTGGAGAAAAGACGCTGGGCGTGGAGTCCGGCGCTCGAGTGTCCAGAACCGCTGGGTCCCAGTGATGTTTACACACCCTCTCTCTCAGCCTGGCTTCAATCTGTGCTGATGGGAAAAAATATGCAAATTGGGAGGAAGCACCCTTACCTGCAGCTGGACCTGCAGCACCTTGACCACCTGGAAGAGGATTTCTCCTTGCTCTCCTTATTGTATCCTGCACAGCGAACCACAGACACTGCTTCACGTTGCCACTTGAGGTGCTGATGGTCCTCGATTCCCTCAACACCTTGCCTGTGTTCTTGGATAGGAATGTGCTATCCACCAGGACCCCCAGAGTCTGGTCATGGTCCCTCCTTCCGGGGGCACAGGTGAACGTCCTCGTCCTCCCAGGGCTGGAGCTGTGGGTAGGGTGGGGTGACCGCGGATGCCACTACAGGTCCAGAGATCTTACCCTGAGAACATCAGCCCAGCTGGATGAAGACAGAACTGTCAGGGTCACCTGGTGGGGCTCCCCCTGTCTTCCAAGGAACCCTGCCCACGAGAAGCCAGTTCAGGAGTGCCCCCCCCCCCCCCCAGCATCCTACTCTTCTCCTCCTGGGTGGCTCTGTGGCTCCAGGCAGAGCGCTTAGAGCTGGCGGGCCTGCACCTACCCTGTGAGCCTCTCCTCCCACTCTGGTCTCTGTGTCTCAGGCCTGTAAGATGTGGCTGTGAAGGGTGTGGCTGCCCTGAGGTCTCCTGCCCTGGCCCTGTTTCCAGTCTGCTTCCCCTCCTGTGGAGTTGGGTGCCCCAGCCCGGGGTTCTCCCACAAACCCAGCACTTTCAGCTGCATCTAAGCCCTGCTCTGGGGCCTCCTCGTTCCTGAGCCCTGGTGTGTGGTCACCTTCTGAGTCCATGCCCTGCAGGGAGGTCCCACGTTGTGATGTAATCCCACACCAGTGACCGTATCTTGGTGCGGGTACCTCTCCCCTGCTGGCCACTGGCCCGTGGTCCTGGCAGCTCACACAGCAGGCACGCCCCTCCTGCTTCTGCCCTCGGGGCAGAGGGCCCACCCACACCGTGATCCTGGCTTCCTAAGTGCCTGGCCTCTGACTCCCTCCTCTGGAGCCCCAGCACTGCCCTCTGCTGACCCGTCCTCCGGGGAGCAGCGGCCACAGCCCACCCTGCGGCTCAGGCGTGCACCTTAGTGGGAGGGGGCGTGGGCACCCCTGGGCTCTTGGACGTTCCTGGAGGGACAGAGAGGTGGGCATTGGTCCCAGGATGTTAAGGTTCATGGGCTCCTGACACTGGGCTATGTATGGGAAACCGCTGCATACATCTGGCTGCTGGAACCATTGCTGGGTGGGAACCCTTCCTCCACGTTGTACTTAAACTGTCGGAGGTTTGGTTGTTTCTCATTTTCAGCTGCTACAAACAGTGCTGTAGTGGACAACACTTTTCTGATATCTTTGAAAAATTATGCAAGTATTTCTGTATAATAAAAGGCAGAGAGAGAATTGATGCAAAAACTTAACATGAATTTATATTTAGTATAAATGGCCGATTGCCGGTCACTTACTAGTACAGTTGACTCTTGAACAACGCAGGGGTGAGGGGCGCCGAGCCCCAGTGCAGTCGAAAATCCACGTGTAACATTTGACTCCCCCGAAACTTAAATGCTAATAGCCTACGTTTGACCAGAAGCCTTACCAATAATCTAAACAGGTGACTGACACATGTTTTTCATATTCGATGTATCATATAATGTATTCTTGCAGTAAAGTAAGCCAGAGAAAAGAAAATGTTATTAAGAAAATCATGAAAAAGAGGAAATTCATTTACAGTCCATATATGTATTTATTGAAAACAATCCATTTATATATAAGTGGACCCGCCCAGTTCAAGTCCGTGTTGTTCTGAGGTCAACTCTAATGTATTCATGATTTTTGAATTTTGCTGCATATTAAAAGCACCAGGGAAGTTTAAGAGGTTCCCACCTTTAGTAAATATACAAATGCACTATGATATGAATAGAAGAAGCCTATGACGTTGACTTAAAAACTAAAGAACTCTCAGCCATGTTGGAAAATGCTTATTAAAAGAAGTGATGCGCAGGATGCAAAACACTAAATACTGGTGAATATCTTTATTGCCTGTCTTTCCCCACGAGAAATAAAACGGACTTTCTAAGGGTAGGGAATCCTTCCTGTCATGCATCATGACGCCCCCAGAGCCTGGAGCCAGGCTGAACACAGAGAGGACATGTCAATATTTGTGGACTGAGTGAGAAATGCTTTTGCTTTGATGAAAAAAACATTCATTTCTGACTTTTCTTTATATTGTTTCAAGCATTACTTCAATCATTAGAAAAAAAGGAAAATAACCTTAGCAAAGGTATGATGGTGTGTAAACAAAAACAGGGTTAGAGCGAAGGGCAGTTCCTGTGCTCATGGCAGAAGATCGAAGAGGAACTGGGCCTGAGGGCTGACAATTTGTCACCTCTAGGGATTTGGCCACACATGCCCCTCTGCCCCTGGGATCAGGAGGCCTCAGGCACCATAGCACAAGGTCTGACCCAGGGGAGACCCCGCTTTGGGGGCAGATTAAGCTCCAGAGCCCACAGTGGCCTCTTCCTTGGGCCTCCACGTGCCTCCTGTGATCGGGGCACCTGGTCCCAGTGCTGTCATGGCCGAGAATGTAAAGCAGACAGGCCTTCTCCTACGCTCAGTGGTTCCCACAACCCAGTGACATAGGGGTGAGGGAGGGCCCTCGGGAGGGGAGCCCGTGCAGGCTGGCAGGCACCCGAGGCCCTACTGGGCCCCTCAGGCCGGGGTGTCATGGAGGGCAAACCCCAAGACCCAACCTGGCAGATGCAGAGCCCGCTTCGAGGGTCATCAGTGCATGGAGTCCCCTACCCCCCTGTCCTCCAAGGCTGGGCTGATGGAGCAACCCCACCAGCTGCCCCTCAGCCCTTTCCCCATGAACTACCAAGTTCAAAGCACCTGCTGGACTTTTGTCTGACTCTAGGGTGCATTTGAGGTTTTTGTGTGCTCGCCTTTTTTTTTCTGATGAAGCCTAGTTGCCCAAAGTCAGCTTAAGCATCATCTGTCTTGGTTTGTGGCACTCCTGGCATTGGTCCACGCATAGCTGTGTGACGCAGGGGACACCCGTGAATCCTTCACCCAAGCCGAGAGCTGGAATGTTCTCAGTCTCTGACACGTACTCCTCAGCCGCCCTGTGACCCCACTCTGGATGCTGTACTTCTCATCCCTGCCTTTACTCAGAGCTTCATCACCAGTGTCCGCAACCCCAACATGTCCAGTTCTGCTGGGTTTTGTACTTTGGGAAAAGGTGAGTATCCATCATGGCACATGAAGCCCTGGGACCTGGGCTGTCCGCTCAAGGTCATGGTACCAACTGTTGCACACGGAAGCATCCCTGTGGTCCTCAAGCCCTCCCTGGTTAAGACCAGCCCATCTGCACACTTTGCCCTGATTTCCCAGCCTCCCACCGCGTTGGGCCTGGCACATGGCTGGTTTCCACCTGTGCCGTGGAGGCGGAGTTGACAGCATCAGGATGAGGTGTGAAGATTCCTCCTACTCTCGGGTGGTCACTCAAGGTGAGGGGTGTCCTGGGGGCACCTAGCCTGAGAACACGTGATGTGGCAGCTCCTAGCGTCCGGCAACCTGGCCTAGGAACTATTAAAGGTCTAGCTATTTGGAAACAACTAGTCGGGGCCCCAGAACAGGTGGAACAGACCTGTCCCCACTCCAGGGTGAGCCCAGCTGTGCTGATCTGAAGGGAAGCCACGCAGCCACGCCTCTGGGTCAGCCTCAGACCCATGACTTGATAATGGACTCTTGCTGTGATGCACTGTTGAGGTCAAGGGGGGTTTGTAGTGCAGCTTTTCTGTGCCAAGAGCTGATCGGTGCACCAAAATTCACCACACTGAAGCGATACTTCTAGGGTTTGGATATTTTGTAGAAATATGTGGTTACTGTTGTTGATTTTGTAAAAGAACCAAATATTATGCCCCTAACACTCTCATAAGCCTTTGAACTTCACAAGCATGTGCAAACACACACACACACCATCAAAACGTTGATATTACCTAGAGAAGTTTAATTCTGGGCAGCTCTGAACATAATACTCCCCCTACCCTGCGTGCCCGTCAGGAAGGAGTAACGCTCACTGCTATGTGTCGCCGATTTTCTGAGGCTGCTTCTTATGGAGCAAGAGCTAATGGACACAAAATCTTTGCAATGTGTCTTCCTTTAATTTTGGAAAATGTATCTCCATTATTTCTTCAAATATTTCTATCTTTTTCCTTTTCTCTTCCTTCGGTGTTCCTAGGTTCGCAGTTCTACAGATGTTTGTACTTCAACTTCTGTCCTTAAATCACCCGACATTTCTCTCCCTTACCTTCTCATCCTTTCCTGCTGCCTCTGCACGCATTCCCCAGTGCTGAGACTTGGATTAAGGAGGGGTCTCAGCATGTGTGTCCCAAAGGGCCCTGCTTCTCCAAACCAGGTAATCCCAGAAAACATTCTGGGTTTTGTGGAAATCAAGAATTTCTAAACTAGTGTCCATTTTTCTATTGTGTGCTTCTACTGTGTATATTTTCACTCCCTACTGATTTGGGATGACTAGTGACTAGGCTAAATATGGAGGGGTTCCTCCAGGACACGGTGACACAGGACAGGCCACCCCTGGTTGTGACTGACCTTAGGGAGTGGGGCGTCATCCCCAACCTGCTAACATGGGTTCGCCAATGACAACAGTGGCAGGCATGAAATTCACCAGCCCCACCAAGACCCTCACACGGCCCAGGACCCTGAGCCTCAGCTCGGTGAATGGGCCATGGTTTTAACCACATATTCCCAGACAGCGGGAGCCAGAGGCAAGATATGGGCCACAAACAAACTATCCTCACTGCGGTTCACACACCTCGAAATACTGGGCTTCCTTAGAAAGCATTTCCCAATCTTGGGCACAAGTGCCAACCACCTGGGGACTTTGTGTGTTTCTGACATCAGGTAGCAGAGATGGGGGGAGTGGGTCTCTAGGAGATGAGTGAAATGAAGCCACTGGGGTTTCCAAAGTAGAAAACGACTGACTTATAATGAAACAGAGCAGATGGCAGGCCTTCCCCAGGGGAATGGGGGTTGGGCTGAAGATGCTGACCTGTGAGCAGAGCCCGCTGGCCCTCAGGGCAGGGCTGTTGTTCCTGGGTCAGCGTGTGTGGCCCAGAGCAACGACCCTCAGAACTAACAGCTCTAAGGCAAGGGTGGGCAACAGGCTGGCTTTGCTGACCCTAAGACTCACCCCGTCAGTGTGTACACGCCCCTAGCAGGGCGTGACGATGTTACAGACTCTATGCACAGGCTGGACAAGGAGCCAAAGCTGACCCAGGCCGCTGTCTTTGTGACCTGCCCAGTGGAGCTGTCCTCAGTGGTCCTGGGAAATGCTGTCCCATCAGCACTGATGACCACGTCAAGGGAACCAACTGGCCAGGAAAGGATAGACTATCTACCCTGGACACACAAATCAGATCCCTGAACTGAAAAGGCATAGGGAAGACCCCTCAGCCCCTCCCTCTGAAGTCCTCCTCCAGACAGCGTCCCATGGCCTCTCTGTCCCACTTAGAGCCCCAGGTCCCCATCCCTCGGCCCCTCCAGGGTTGCTCCCACCAGGACCCGGGAAGAGAGAGGTGCTCATGGGGGGATCTGTCAACTCAAGGCCTGTCCCAGGGCTAGTGATCAGTGTTGACGGCCATGGAGGCCAGGCTGGGTGCCGATGGGGGGGGAAGGGGTCAGGGAGCATGAGAGGAGGTGTGACTGGAGCTGCCATCTTCTGAGCTGACCCCAGACGCCCTGAGAAGATTTCTCGTCGTTCAGGCAGCTCCAGGGCAGACGCCCCAATGGCAATCCACAGAGGACAGAGCCTTCTGTCATCCTTGTCACCCGCCTCCCACCCGTGTGCCTGGGCGTCAACCCAACACCACCACCACAGAAGGGCCACTCACTGTGAATCTGGCCTCAGAGATGGACACAGAAGGGACACAGGTGTCTGTCGCCTGGCAAAACTGTCTGGATTCCTTTTGAGTGGAATGGATGGGGGCCTGGAGAGATTGGAGGATGGTGAACAAAGGAATGGAAGAGTAGATGCATGGATGGACGGATGGACGGACGGATGATGGAAGGATGGATGGATGCATGCATGCATGCATGGATGGACAGATGATGGACAAATGGAGAATATATGAAAGAATGAACGACTGAGTACACACACCAACCATGAGGACCCTGCAAGAACCAGGAAGGGCACCCTCCCATGAGCTGAGGAATTGGATTGACTCAGCACCCTGCGCCCACAGCCAAGGTGAGAACAATGGTAAATTCTCCATCGCTTGTCACTGGCAGCAACGTCCATGGAAATAAACCAACAGGGAGAATGCAAAACTGACAGGGACCCAGGATGTGCTCTGAGATGCCTTTAATTGCTCTGGTGCCACGCAGACCTAGGACTGCAGACTCTCATTCTTCAGGAGGAAAGGAGCTGCTGTGGGAGTTGGGAGCTCCTCCCCCCATTTCTGCTGGCAGGTGCTGTTCAGGAGGGTGAACTGGGTAAACCATGGGCGTGAGTCCACAATGAAAGTGCAGCTCACCTGAAAAAAGTAATTTTATGTAAGACATCAAATCAGAACAATGTAACAATGAGAGCGCTTAGCAGGAAGGACTTAGCAGGAGCTCAAGGTGCATTAAGAACTAAAGGGGAAAGAAAAGCAGAATCAAACAGTGGCCTGGGGCTGGGCTCCAGAGCTCTAGTCTCCACCATCAAGGCAGGCGCTCCTGAGAGGGTGCCTGGTGGGGCCATCACCTGCCCTTCAGGGTCCCCCCCACCCAGGGCACGTGATGCTGCGTGAAGGGTCTCTGCCCCGTGAGCTCTTGGGGGAGCCAGCAGACTGCCCAGGAGATGGCCCAGATGGTGCCCACCCCGCCATCAGCTGCAGCTGCAAACCCACCCGAAAGAGAGGCTACCCCAAGGCTGGGGTCCGGGGAGACCCCAGCCCCACTGAGGGCATCACCCTGACTGAGGCCCATCCCCAAGGTTTCAGTTCAACGGACCAGATGTCAGTTCATAGGGTGATGACAAACGGTCTGACTGACCGGGACTCCTCCTTGCCACCCAGGAGACAAGAGGGAGGGGTGGGGCGACCAGCAAACTAAAGTGTCCTCCTGTCCAGAGGAATCAGAGCAAAGGAAAGAGGCCCACAGGGAGAACAGCGTCCTCCTGGACCCGAGTTCTCAGGAAGCTGGAGGCTGGGGCCTGGCGAGGCTCCATCCAAGAGGGAAGGGCCCATGGGGGTCTGTGGGGTTCTCTGGGGGGCCAGCCGGGCTGTGAGCACAGGGCCCAGCTTGGTGCTGTGCTGGGAGCATCTCTGTACAGGGGGAGCCCTGGGACCTGGCGGGGAGGGGCCAGGGCCTGTCATTCTGCCCCAGGGTCATCCCTGAGGCCTTCCAAGGCTCCTCTCATAGACCCTTCTTGACATTATTTTTCATTCTCTGAAGATTTGTGATGCTTTTGGTTGATTTTATCCTCAAACCTTTTTCTGTTCTGGGCCTTCTTGCAAGGGGCAGTTGTCAATGTCTTCGTCGTGTTTTTTACAAATTGTGCGGCCCAGCTCCAGGTCCATTAAATATATCCAAGTATACATCTGTCAAGGAGAGATTATAGAAACTTCTGTGAAATACTTACTTTGCAGTAATGAGAAAAACACAGACAACCAAGTAGAAAATGGGCAAATAGGTATGAATGTGCACATGTGTATAAATTGGGACAAACCTAGGTGCATTTTTCTTATTTTTAATTTATGTATTATTTTACTTTTTCATTTTAATTCTCTACTCTTCCTACAAAAAGATGTCCCTCAGTGCAGCTCCAGCCCTGGATTCTTCCCTGCCACCCTCCTGATAGCTGGTACCCAGGAGCCGTGTCATGAGTACATGGCGGTGGTCACGGGAGGTAGGGCCCCAGCGCTGAGAGCACACGCACAGCACACCTGACATGAAACCCAGCTCTCAATCCTCCAGACACACGGAGGGCATCGCACGGCTCCTTCTCGGGAGGCGGATGGGGGTGCTTGTCCACCGAGCCACCCTCAGAGCTGCCCTGTCCCTCAGGGTTAACACAGATAGGATTTCATCCCCTCCCCTACAGAGAGGTCATGAAAACTCGGAAGAACTCCAACACGGAGAGGAATGTAGCCAGAAACTTCCATAGGGAGGAGCACGGCCCTGACCTGGAATTGTCTAGAAAGCTGGCTTCCTTAGGGGCTCAGGAATGCCTGCAGCCGATGCCACCAGCCACACACACACACACACACACACAGACACACACACACACACACACACACACACACACACACACACACACACACCCAGCCCCTTGCACTGCCGCTGGACCCTGGGCAAGGTTAGGCTTAGGGCAGTGGGGGTGGGGGGTGGCAGCTCAGTCCACAGTGATGCTCGAGGGGCCCTCAGCCTCCACAGGTCCAGGGCTGGGCGCAGCCCAGCGAAGGGCCAGCCGGTCAGGAAATGAGGGCCCTTGAGGGAAGCCAGGGCCGTCTGCGCAGGGAGGGGGACAGCCTCCAGTCCCATGAGGAGTGTGTGCAGCGGGGGACCTTCACATCAGAGCCCCGCTGACCCGGGCCACCTTGGGGCTAACCATCTGGGGCCAGTAATCGGTCTGGGCTCAAGACTGTTGGACAACAACTAATCCAGACAAAGTACCTGGGGCGGGGGAGGTATGAGCATCGGTGGGAAAGCGCTGCACAGCCAGGTGCTAAGGGCACCCACACTCCCATCAGGTGCCCCCTCTTCCCCACCCTGATGCTCTGTAACCTATGACCTTCTTTCCCAGAACTGCCTCGGGAACACTGACTGTGACGGACTCGGCCCGGCCATCTTCCTCTCTCCCCCGCCCCTCACTCTGCTCTCTGCCCACCTGCTCAGGACAAAGACCTGGGGTCTGTGCCTGATCCCCGCCCCACTACCTGCCACGTCAACCTCCAAGCCGACTCAGAAGCCGGTTTTCCTCTGCCTCCTGTCGTCCAGGGCCCAGCTCCTGCACCCTGGTCTCAACTTGCCCCCAAGCTGTGGAGCCCACTACCCCCACGGGGTCCAGAGAGATGCTGGACAAAGCTGAGCGACCTCCTTCCATGAGTCCCTGCTCCTCTGAGGATAACATCCTGACCCAGCCCTGGCACACACCCACCCTGCACGCCCACCTCTCTGAACCTCCTTCCCTGAGACACTGGCCCACAGCCCTCAGGCTGGCCCCACCGGGCACTGGCAGCTCACCCTGGTCCAGGACCCTCTCCGGGGCTGCCCGCCCTTCTTGTCCCCAAACCTGCACTTGGCCGGGTCCTTCCAGGAGTGCCCATCATGAAGAGCGCTTCCCCACCCCCCACCCCCCCTCTCCTCAGCCCTGCGGTCCTACACTGACCGCTCTTGTCCAGGTCTTCCACTATCTCACCTGAAAACTTAGGGCCTGTGTGCTTCTCATCACCAGTGTAACAGCCCTGCGAGGTCACGCCCTGTCTGCCTCTGCTGCCTCCGGCCAGGCCTGACCCACGGCGGCCACGTGGTCAAGGCCGGCTCACTCCACGAGGGGCCTCAGCCCAACATCCAGGCAGTGATCCTGGCAGCTGAGGCCTGCGATCGGCTCCGTTCTGCGCTGCCGGCCCTTCCTGGGCTTTGATGTCGGGGCGCTGCCTCCGCTCCGTCTGTCTCCCTCCTCACCTGCCCTCTGCCTCCCTCTCCTTCTCTCCCTGTTCCAAGCGCTAAGCTAACACATCAGAAACTTGGAGCCCTTCTATTCTGGTACCTTGTATTTTTAAATATTCTTGACCAAATGAAACATCCCTTACCTTTTCCTGCAGACAGCGGACGGCCCCTTCCCCCGACCCCGGGCCCAGCTTCAGGAAGAAGGTGGAGCCGCAGACAGGGAGCCTCCCTCACCCTCTGGCCCCCACTCCCCACCCCCACCCCCCACTCCCACACCCATACACCATTCCCCCACTCCCAGCCGCATCCCCCATCTCCCACCCCATCCCCCACTCCCATCTCCCACCCCCATCCCCCACTCCCACCCCCATCCACCATTCCCCCACTCCCAGCCGCATCCCCCATCTCCCACCCCCATCCCCCACTCCCATCCGCCTCACCTTGCGCTGGCTCCGCCCCACCCAAAGCAGCTTGTAAGCGTACTCATCTGGCTCCTGTTCATTGAAGTGAAACACAGCAAACTCCACACACAAGCGGAAGCTTTGCGTACTCTTACTGATGTCCTCAAACTTCCAGCTGCAGACATGAGGCCCCAGAGCAAGAAGCCCCAGGAGCAGAGACAGCTTCAGGAACATGCTGTCCGGCATTGGCCTGGAGGCCAGCAGTACTGTGGGCCGCCCTCCCCAGCTCCCCAGCCAGCGCCGCCCTGCCCTGCACAGCTCTGTGCTGCTGGCCAGGCCCTCTGCCCAGCTCCTCCTCTCTGTCCCTCCCGTCATCACCTGACGGGAGGCGGTGGCGGGGGAGTGTCCCAATTTCCACCCCTCATCACATAAACCTTGAGCCCAAGGACATGCAGACTCTGTTCCCCCTCATCTCCAGGGCGTCCCCAGCCCAGCTTCGGTAGGGCCTTGGTGAGGGTCTCAAGCCCACTAGGCTTTGCCCTCATGGCAGTGCCTCCCTGGGCTGGCAGAGTCACGGGCACTTAGGAATGCTGGTGGGTCCTGAGTCCCCGGAGCCGAGGAGAAAACCAGATCTACCTCTGACCTTGGCTGCAGCCGATGACCTCAGGGCACAACGGGAAGGTCCAGTGAGGGACAGCATGGGGCCGGGGCACCATCCTCTCCACCACCACTGGCACCTGCTGACCTACATGACAGGAGGCCTGGCCATGCTTGGCAGTGGGCAGGGGACAAGGGGTAAGCCAGCCAAGGCAGGGGCTCTGCTGGAATGGATGTGAGCGGCAGCCACGGGCAGGAGGGCTTCCAGGGCTGGGGAAGGTCAGGCCCTGCCTTGCCCCAGCCAATGTGCATTCTCACGCAGAGCTGCCATCTGTGGCGCTGTGGCCTCTGCCGTGTGGCCGTGTCAGGCTCTTCTCACGGGAACCGTGTTACTGATGTGCCCTGCCTGGGGTGCACACCAGGCCGTGGGATCAAGCGGGCCGGGAAAGTGGGATGTGCTGCCTGTGGACGTGAGGATGCTCCACACTGGACATGGGGGAGACGGACTCCTGTATGTTAATGATGATCCCAGAAAGGATGCAGGGCCTGGGCCATCACCATGGGGACAGGTTGTAGGACAGGACTGGGGCTGCACTCAGCCTCTGGCACCTGCATTGGTACCCTGGTGCCCCACGGGAGGCTCATAGTGGGTTTAAAATCACCCCATGACTGGGTCTGAATGCTGAGGGACATGTGCAAAGCCCCCCGGTGTAGTTAAAATGCATCTGAGGTCAGACCACAGAAGAATTGAAAAGAGCAGGACACAGACCTTCCGACGGGAAACAGGAGCTGAGGTGAAGGTGGCCACTGTTGCTCAGGGGGTTCTGTCTGGCCTTGGCCGGCATGGGGCCCAGGAATAATGGCTCCATCCTTCTGAACCCAAGTGCCCTCAAAGGAAGCTTGGCTGACCACACAGCCATGCTTATCAGTTTGTACTTGCACCTATCAGATTGTGGGGAGATGTTAGAAATCCCAAACACAGGTACTAAAAGACCAAAGCTGGCTCACGCCAGCTGTGCTCATGGAGCTGCCCGGAGCTGGGGCGGGGGAGGGGGACGCCTGTTTCACCAGTGCTTATGGCCACATCACGGCAATAGGTCAGTCAGGAAAGGGACAGCCTGCCAACCACAGGACACACAAATCAGATCCCCGAACTCAAAAGGTGGAGGGAAGACTCCTCAGCCCCTCCCTTTGAAGTCCTCCTCCAGACAGTGTCCCATGGCCTCTCTGTCCCACTTAGAGCCCCAGGCCCCCATCCCTCGGCCCCTCCAGGGTTGCCCCCACCAGGACCCGGGAAGAGAGAGGTGTTCACGGGGGTTCTGTCAACTCAGGGCCTGTCGCAGGGCTGGTGATCAGTGTTGACGGCCATGGAGGCCAGGCTGGGTGCCGATGGGGGGCGCAGGGGTCAGGGAGCATGAGGGGAGGTGTGACTGGAGCTGCCATCTTCTGAGCTGACCCCAGACGCCCTGAGAAGATTTCTTGTCGGTCAGGCAGCTCCAGGGCAGACGCCCCGATGGCGATCCACAGAGGACAGAGCCTTCTATCATCCTTGTCACCCACCTCCCACCTCTGTGCCTGGGCATCAACCCAACACCACCACCGCAGAAGGGCCACTCACTGTGAATCTGGCCTCAGAGATGGACACAGAAGGGACACAGGTGTCTGTCGCCTGGCAAAACTGTCTGGATTCCTTTTGAGTGGAATGGATGGGGGCCTGGAGAGATTGGAGGATGGTGAACAAAGGAATGGAAGAATAGATGTATGGATGGACGGATGGATGGATGCATGCATGCATGGATGGACAGATGATGGACAAATGGAGAATACATGAAAGAATGAACGACTGAGTACACACACCAACCATGAGGACCCTGCAAGAACCAGGAAGGGCACCCTCCCATGAGCTGAGGAATTGGATTGACTCAGCACCCTGCGCCCACAGCCAAGGTGAGAACAATGGTAAATTCTCCATCGCTTGTCACTGGCAGCAACGTCCATGGAAATAAACCAACAGGGAGAATGCAAAACTGACAGGGACCCAGGATGTGCTCTGAGATGCCTTTAATTGCTCTGGTGCCACGCAGACCTAGGACTGCAGACTCTCATTCTTCAGGAGGAAAGGAGCTGCTGTGGGAGCCGGGAGCTCCTCCCCCCATTTCTGCTGGCAGGTGCTGTTCAGGAGGGTGAACTGGGTAAACCATGGGCGTAAGTCCACAATGAAAGTGCAGCTCACCTGAAAAAAGTAATTTTATGTAAGACATCAAATCAGAACAATGTAACAATGAGAGCGCTTAGCAGGAAGGACTTAGCAGGAGCTCAAGGTGCATTAAGAACTAAAGGGGAAAGAAAAGCAGAATCAAACAGTGGCCTGGGGCTGGGCTCCAGAGCTCTAGTCTCCACCATCAAGGCAGGCGCTCCTGAGAGGGTGCCTGGTGGGGCCATCACCTGCCCTTCAGGGTCCCCCCCCACCCAGGGCATGTGACGCTGCGTGAAGGGTCTCTGCCCCTTGAGCTCTTGGGGGAGCCAGCAGACTGCCCAGGAGATGGCCCAGATGGTGCCGACCCCGCCATCAGCTGCAGCTGCAAACCCACCCCAAGGAGAGGCTACCCCAAGGCTGGGGTCCGGGGAGACCCCAGCCCCACTGAGGGCATCACCCTGACTGAGGCCCATCCGCAAGGTTTCAGTTCAACGGACCAGATGTCAGTTCATAGGGTGATGACAAACGGTCTGACTGACCGGGACTCCTCCTTGCCACCCAGGAGACAAGAGGGAGGGGTGGGGCGACCAGCAAACTAAACTGTCCTCCTGTCCGGAAGAATCGGAGCAAAGGAAAGAGGCCCACAGGGAGAACAGCGTCCTCCTGGACCCGAGTTCTCAGGAAGCTGGAGGCTGGGGCCTGGCGAGGCTCCATCCAAGAGGGAAGGGCCCATGGGGGTCTGTGGGGTTCTCTGGGGGGCCAGCCGGGCTGTGAGCACAGGGCCCAGCTTGGTGCTGTGCTGGGAGCATCTCTGTGCAGGGGGAGCCCTGGGACCTGGCAGGGAGGGGCCAGGGCCTGTCATTCTGCCCCAGGGTCACCCCTGAGGCCTTCCCTATGCACCCTCCCCTCGGCATGCTGTGAGATTAAGATAATATGTCTATTGGTCTCTGCCTGTATTCCTGGCACAGAGCACCTGGATCCCTTGTAAATTTCTAAGCGATAAGAACACCAGGAGCATGTTTTGTTCTATTGCGGTGACTCTGGGTGGGCCCCTGGCTGGGGGCTGGTCAGCAGAAAGTCCAGTGATGACCAATGATGGGGCTAGGGATAGTCTTGCCTACGTGCGGAAGCCTCCCTAGAATCCTGATGGTGTGGCGTTCAGAGCATCCCTGTGGGTGAGCACATCCACACATTGGGGGGAGGGGTGATACTCCTCGATCCTCAGAAGCGCCTGTGCTCAGAACCCTCCTCCACCTCACCTTGTGTATCTCCACATCTGGCTGTTCATCTGTATCCTTTACCATATCTTTTAATAAGATGGGAAACTAAGTATTTCCCTGAGTTCTGTGAGCCACTCTAGCAAATTCATCAAACCTGAAGAGGGGGAGATGGGAACCTCCGATCTGTGGTCAGTTGGACAGAAGTTGTGGGCAGCCTGGGGACCTACTCCCTGCGACTGGCATTTGAATGGGTTGGGGTGTCTCGTGGGCCTGAGCCCTTAACCTGTGAGACGTGATGCCCCCTCCAGGTAGGTAACTGGTGTCCCCGAGAATTGTTTGGTGGGGGAAAAACCCCACACATCTGGTGACCAGAAGGGTCAGTAGTGAGGTGTTCAGCGTAGGGAATAAAGGAGATGCGCGGGAACTATGTGTTTTCTTCATACCCCCCCCTTGATATGATTCTTCCTTCTCAGATTGGTGATGCTTTGGGTTGATTTTACTCTCAAACCTTTTTCTCTTCTGGGCCTTCTTGCAAGGGTCAGTGGTCAATGTCTTCGTCGTGTTTTTTACAAATTGTGCGGCCTAGCTCCAGGTCCATTAAATATATCATTGTCCGGTTCTGTCAAGGAGAAATTAGAAAACAGAAAGGCAAAGAATCCAGTAGAAAAGATGTCCCTGAGTGCAGCTCCGGCAGCCCTGGACCCTTCCCTGCCACCCTCCTGATGGCGCTACCCGGGAGCCACATCACCAGTACATGGCGGTGGGGGAGGGGGGTGGTCACGGGAGGTAGGGTCCCGGCGCTGAGAGCACACGCACAGCACACCTGACACGAGACCCAGCTCTCGATCGCATCCGCCAGACACACGGAGGGCATCGCACGGCTCCTTCTAGGGAGGCGGATGGGGGTGCTTATCCACCGAGCCGCCCTCAGAGCTGCCCTGTCCCTCGGGGGCAGCATCCAGAGCAGGACAGGGGGCTGGGGGCTGGATGCTCTGTCTCTCCTGGGGCAGCTGCAGCACCAAAGGGCTCACCTTGTAAACCTTCATCCAGGTGGATGTTTGTGAACCGGGTGCTGCTCTGTGTGTTCATCAGCTTCTCTAAGAGGTTAACACAAGACAGGGTTTCATCCCCTACAGAGAGGTCGGAAAACTCGGAAGAACTCCAACACGGAGAGGAATGTAACCGGAAACTTCCATAGGGAGGAGCACGGCCCTGACCTGGAATTGTCTAGAAAGCTGGCTTCCTTAGGGGCTCAGGAATGCCTGCAGCTGATGCCACCAGCCACACACACACACACACACACACACACACACACACACACACACACATATGCCCAGCCCCTTGCACTGCCGCTGGACCCTGGGCGAAGACGGGCTTAGGGCCTGGCGAGGGTTGGGGGCAGCTGAGTCTGCAGTGATGCTCGAGGGGCCCTCAGCCTCCCCAGGTCCAGGGCTGCGACGCAGCCCAGAAGAGGGCCAGCCGGTCAGGAAATGAGAGCCCTTGAGGGAAGCCAGGGCCGTCTGTGCAGGGAGGGGGCCAGCCTCCAGTCCCTTCAGGAGTGTGTGCAGCGGCGGACCCTCACATCAGAGCCCCGCTGACCTGGGCCGGCTCGGGGCTGGCCATCCGGCAGCCTGGGCCCACGACTGTCATTCACCTTTTGCTGGGCTGCCTGACATCCAGCAGCCTGTCGGCATGCTCTTCCTCATGGTCGCTGTTGAACAAAGCCACGGCGAACTCCACAGACACCGCAAAATAATTGTGGTCCTTACTAATGTCTACAAGTTCCTTTTGAATGATCCAGACGTGAATGCCCACAACAGGGAGCCCCAGAAGCAGAGCTGCCTTTGGGAACATGCTGTCCAGAGTCAGCACGAAAGACAGGTGATTGGGGGCAGGGTGGGGGGGCGGCCCTCCGCAGCCCACAGCCCATGCAGCCCTGCGCGCTGGCCTCCCGCTTTGAATATGCCTGTGCCCACCTCCTCCTCTGCATCCCCTGCCTGTCCCTCCTGCCGGCACTAAAGAGGCAGAGCAGGGGGTTACATCCCTGTCTCATCACAGAAAGCCTGGATGCGGGGACACGCATGGAGCAGGCTCTGTCCCCCTTGCTTTCAGAGCTTCATCCTGACAGGGTCCCACTCCGCAGGGCCCTGCATCCCCGCTGCTTGCCCTGGGGACTGTGCAGGCAGGGACTGCCAAAGTCCTGTGATTTCCTGGGAGCTCCAGGAAGCCAAGCCTCCCTATGACCTTGGCTGGAGCCAACACCACCAGCTGGGCACAGGGGAGTACGGGGTGTGCAGCCAGCTGTGGAGGTGTCTAGGAGGAGTTGTCCTCATCACTGCCCTGATAGGAATTACTAACCATAGTTGATTTCCTAATTGTCTTTTCTTTTATCGACTTCCAGCTCAAGTCCACTACAGTCAGAGTGTAGTGGAATAACTGAGGACATGGAAAGGAGACGTGACCCATGACACCCCCCCCCTCCCCCCAGCAAACTAGGGGCTGGCGAATAAGCCAGAACTGCAAACAGTCCTGATTGCTTTGAGCCCCCCCGGCAAACCGGGGGTGTGCGAATAAGCATTGAGTGCTTTGGGCACTGATCCATGAGACGTCCTCAGTATAATCAGAATGGTGGGAACACAAGGAAATGTCCTTGTGCTACTTCAGTATAATCAGAATAATGGAAACACAAGGCAATGTCCTTGTGCTGCTTTGGCGCTCAAGGACGAAGCACGGCATGTCTTCAAGAAAGCCCATGTTGCGTGTATAATCAATAAAAGCATACGTTGCTGCTTTGGCATTTCTGGAATGTTAAGAAAACAAGTCTTAAAACGTAAACATAGATAATGCTTCAATAAAAGCTACCACAGCAGGACAGACGGCGCTGTATTGCCTGAGCGAGCGGCAGCCCTCTACTGCTGTGCTTCGGCACAATTCATCTCATGTGATGAGCTTACTTTCGGCCCTGTCATAAGATAAACTACAACATTTGGTGCCCAAACAGGGACCTGAAGGTAAGTTATCGCGTGATCGCGGGACCGAAGGGGAATTTGGTCCGCTCAAGAGTAAGCGAAACCTTCGGGAGCAGTGGAGTAACTGTAATGGGGAATTCCCATTCAGTAGAATTTCAATACATTAGACTCCCGAAACAGTTATTACGGAGTTCAGGAGTGAAAGTGAAACCAGAATCTTTTGATGAATTGTTTGCGCTGGTTCGTAAACATTGTTACTGGTTTCAACCTACTGGTCATAACCAGTTGAATTTAAAAGTTTGGAAACAGGTTATGCGAGCCTTAAGAAGAGCTCATCAGCATGGAGACCCTATATCTGTCCGTGTTTGGTCTCTTTGTAAATTAATTTCCCTTGCCCTGGAACCATTACAATCTGAAACTGAAAGTGAAAATGGGGCGCGCCCTCAGCGTCCGAATTCTGCTCCCGATCATTCTGCTGCTTTTCGTACTCTGTTTCGTGAGTCTCCTATAGAGGACCTCCCTCCTCCTCCCCTTGTGTCTGAGACAGGAGAGGATTTTTCAGGTTCCAGTGATGAAGGGGCTTTTTCTGATGATGATAAAGATCGGGAGCAGGCTAGCAAACAAAATGAGATGCCACTTTCTCAACAGAATGAGATTTCTGATATATTTTCAAAGTTAAAAAATTTGATGGTTAAATTGGAAGAAAATAAAAACAATGCTACCGCTCGTTTACATCAGGAGCCCTGTCCTACTATTCCTTTGGCTCCTCCTTTAGAATTAGCAGCTTATCCTGTTGGAGCCTCTCGTCAGTTTCGCATTCCTCTAAAACCTGAATCTAATAGACTATTGTTGGAAGAAGAGATGAATAAGGAAGAAAAGCAATATTCTGAATCCTTTTTTGCTTTCCCTATTGTTAGACAAGCTATGCCTGCTAATGATCCATTTCCGAATGGATATGTAAGTGTTGAGTATAACCATCATGATATACAAATTTTAAAAATGCTAAAAGAAGCCGTTAATGCGTATGGGATGCATTCTAATTATGTTCAAGGACTTTTGTCTGGGTATGCTACTGAAAACATATTAATTCCTCATGATTGGGAAGCGATTGCCAAAACTGTTCTTGAACCTGGACAATATATGCAGTTTAAGACTTGGTGGAGAGAGGAAGCTGAAAACATGGCAAGGACTAATGCGGTCCGCAATCCTCCAGGGCCACTTTTAGATGAATTAATAGGAGCAGGCGCATTTAGTAATCTACAAGCTCAAGCTCAATTTGATGATTTACAAATCATTCAAATACGTATGTGTTGTTTACGAGCATGGTTACGAGTGGAACCCCCCGAAAAAACAACACAATCTTTTACTAAGTAAATGCAAGGGCCTGGTGAGCCTTACGCTGATTTCTTGTCTAGGCTGCATGCAGCCATTCAAAGAGCTGTAGCACAAATAGACATGCAAGATTTATTATTACAATCTTTGGCCTTTAAGAATGCAAATTCTGAATGCCAGAAGGCATTACGGCCTTTACAGGCTGTAAATGCTCCCCTTGAGGAGTATATAAAAGCTTGCCATGATATTGGATCTCCTACTTATCAGGCCAATTTACTTGCAGCTGCCATAAATGAAGGGTTGAAAGATAATCGTACTAAATGTTACAGTTGTGGAAGGTATGGACATGTGATGCGAGATTGTCGAAAAGGGCAAGGCCAGATATCAAAACAGGTTAAGAATGAGCAGCTACCTGGTATGTGTCGCCGGTGTGGTAAAGGACGACACTGGGCTAATAAATGCTGTTCCAAAAGGGGTAAGTTAGGAAATCTTTTGCCTCCATGAGATGATGTCTCGGGAAATGGGAAGCTAGGCCCAACCTGGGGCCGCAACAACAATACGGGAAAAGTGACAGTAAACTCTCAACAGTGTCCAGTAAGCAATGGCAGCTTTTATCAGACATTACAGGACAGTCTCAACCTCAGCTCTTAGTTACTGATCTCATGCATGCTACCAGCGGCAGTGCTGCCGTTGACTTGAGTGCTCCTCGAGATGGTATCCTTACGCCAGCAGGAGAAATACACAAATTAGCTATAGGAGTTTATGGCCCTATACCTACAGAAACCGTGAGACTATTATTAGAACGAAGTAGTTTGACTCTGCAGGATGGAACAGTTCATACTGGAGTTATTGATGAGGATTATAATGGAGAAATTTCTATGATGATTTCTGTTACAAAATCTATAGAATTTAATAAGGGACAAAGAATTGCTCAATTGTTACTGTTACCATACGTAAAACAAGCAGCTGCCCCAGTAAAGCCTACTGGGGGGTTCGGCAGCACGGGAAAAAATGTTTTCTGGCAATCCTTTATCAACGACCAACGTCCTCAATTAACGCTTACTTTTAACAATAATGTGAAATTTACGGGCCTTGTTGGTACGGGAGCTGATGTGTCTATAATAAAACAGTCTGAATGGCCGTCATATTGGCCTTTAAAAAAGATGGAAGCTACTTTTACGAAAATAAAAACATTACATATGGTTTGACACAATAAAAAATTATTGAGATGTAAAGGCCCGGAAGGACAAAAAGCCATGTTACAACCATATGTGGCCAACATTAAAATTAATTTATGGGAAAGAGATATACTACAACAACAGAAAACCTCTATCTCCACACCAACAATTTCCCCTAAAACAATACAAATGATGTCAAACATAAAATGTGATTATTCACAGTTAAATGCTACTAAACCCCAATATGTAACTAAAACGGGAAAAGATTATACTGGGCTTGGATATCCAAATTTAATGTAGGGGCCACTGCTCAAAAATTTGCATTACCATTAAAATGGTTAAAAGAGACCCCTATATGGACAGAGCAGTGGCCCTTAACTCAAGAAAAATTACAAACATTACACCAATTAATACAAAAACAATTAATAACAGGACATATTAAAGTATCCACTAGCCCTTAAAATTCACCTGTTTTTGTAATTAAAAAAAATCAAAAAAATGGAAAATGTTGACAGATTTACGAAAAATTAATGAGATTATTCAACCTATGCGGGCATTGCAACCTGGAATTCCATCTGCTGCAATGCTCCATCGCAACTGGGAACTTACAATTATAGATTTAAAAGACTGGTTTTTTACTATACCATTACAATCTCAAGACTGTGAAAAATTTACATTTACTGTACCAGCCCTAAATCAAAAAGATCCGGCTCAGAGATTTCAATAAAAAGTTCTCCCTCAGGGGATGTTAAATAGTCCAACTATGTGCCAATTTTTTGTTAATCAACCTTTGGAGGAATTACGTCACATATATCCTGAGACACGTATTCTTCATTATATGGATGACATTCTATTTGCTCATTCTCATCAGCAAATGTTACAACAGATGTTACAACAAGCAGAGTTGAAATTTTAAAAATGGGGTTTACAAATAGCTCCTGAAAAACTTCAAAAATGTGCTTCCTGGCAATATCTTAAACAAATTGTAACCAATACTCAAATTATTCCTCAGAAAGTACAAATTAGACGAGATTCTCTTGTAACATTAAATGATTTTCAAAAATTACTAGGAGATATTAATTGGTTACGTCCTAGCCTAGGAATTCCTACTTATAAGTTACAAAATTTATTTCACACCTTGGAAGGCGATCCAGCATTGAATAGTCACCGTGAACTTTCTCCCCAGGCTGAACAAGAACTTAAATGGATAGAAAAACATATACATGATGCACAATTGGATCGGATTGAGTCTCTGGATCATTTACGACTTATTGTATTTCATACTCCTCATTCCCCTACTGGATTACTACAACAAGATAATCTCATAGAGTGGGTATTTTTAGCTCATAAAGCTCAAAAAAAATTACAATCTTATGTACAAAAAATAGCTGATATTCTTATTAAAGGTAGGTTACGATTAAGGCAATTATGTGGTCAGGACCCACATGAACTTATAGTTCCTTTTTCAAACAAAGAGATACAAACTTTTTTTCAACTAGAGGATAACTGGCAAATTGCCTGTGCTCATTATATAGGTAAAATACATAATCATTATCCTTCTGATAAACGTTTCCAATTTTTGAAGAAGACTAATTGGATTTTGAAAAAAATAGTTCAGTCAGATCCTGTTATAGGACCAACCTTTTTTACTGATGCCAATAAAACGAGAAGAGCAAGATATGCTAACAGTCATGATCAAAAGGTGTTACAATCTCAATATGTTTCAGTTCAAAAAGCAGAACTATTTGCTGTAATACTATTGTTACAAGATTATCCAATTGCTCTTATAATTACAGACTCTCAGTATGTGGAATTTACAGTTTAAAATATTGAGACCGCTTTTATCCCAAATAATGGATCAGAACTGCACTCTTTATTTTTGCAAATACAACATATAATTAGACTACGTACTGCACCACTTTATATTACTCATAATCGTGCTCATACTCATTTACCCGGCCCATTGGTAGCTGGAAATGATTTTATTGATACTTTAGTGGGTACCGTACAATTAGCTACAGCAGAACATCATAGATATCATACTAATGCCAGAAAATTGAAAAATAAATTTAATCTTACATGGAAACAAGCAAAAACTATTCTCCGTACATGCCCGCAATGTGATGCTATTAATCAACCTTGTTTGAATATTGGAGTTAACCCTAAAGGCTTATCTGCTAATGCTATCTGGCAAATGGATGTAACTCAATATCCTGGTTTTGGAAAGTTAAAATATATTCATCATTCTGTAGATACCTACTCTCATTTCTCATGGGCAACTCCATTATCTTCTGAAAAAGCTGATGCTGTAATAACTCATTTATTAGAAGCTTTCGCTGTTACGGGAATTCCCGACAGCATAAAAACCGATAATGCTTCTGCATATCACTCTCAAAAATGTCAGACTTTTTTCGCCACACATAATATACGGCATGTTACAGGTATCCCAGGAAACAGTACGGGACAAGCGGTTACTGAACGACAAAACCGCACTTTGAAAGAAATGCTTATAAAACAAAAAGGGGGAGATGAGGTACAAAGTCCTAGGAAAAGAATACATATTGCTTTATTTACTCTTAATTTTTTGAATCACGGAGAAGATGATTTTAGTGCAGCTGACAGACATTGGACAAAAATAAGTACATGAGAACTTAGGCAACCTGTTTTTATATTAAATGAAAATACTAACACTTGGGAACCTGCCGAGGTTCTTCGCTGGGGCCGGGGATATGCTTTTGTTTCTGCAGGAGCTGAATCCTATTGGGTGCCGGCTAAGAAGATAAAGCTTCGGGATGGCAACTAAGCGTAGCTTTGATGTGACGGAAATGACGAAGGGATTTGCGGACATGGATTTGAGCAAGAGAGCATCCCGTGTGCCATTGGATCGAACAAAGAGGGCGTCTCCATTGACCTGGGGGCAAGTGAAAAAGTTTGCAGGCACTGCCGAAAATCTTGTTATTTCGCAGGGTAAACCCCTCACTAGCACCAATCTTTTTGTGGCCATGATGGCAGTGTTGTCTGCACAGGTAATAAGCATATCAGCCAATGAGATAAGTTGTACTAACCATACGTATTGGACTTATATTCCTAACCCTCCTCTTAATATGGGGGTTACCTGGTGGGATGCCCCAATTCTTGTATATGTAAATGAGTCTGGATGGTTGCCTGGTCCTTCTGATGATAGAGGCCCTTTGAAGCCAGAAGAAGAAGGAAGGATAATAGAGAATTACACAGTGGGTGTTAGTGGACCTCCTATTTGTATGGGAAAGGGAGATCATTGCCTTAAAATGAATTATCAGGCATGGTTAAGTGTTGTCAAAAATGAAATCAGATATCATGGGTTATATCTTTTGCGTGCTTATAGTTTTAAAAGTTCTAATTCCACTCTTAATGAGAATGTTTCCGCACCTTACTTGCCTCCATGCCAGCTGCCTCTTGTGGATCGATTATCGGATTGGGTCCATTGGACCCGATGCTGAGGAGAAATGGCTCGGGTTCTTGTTAATACTACTTGGGGAAGCGTCATTGGTTGGAGCCCTTTTGGCTCCGCCCGAGGAAAAAGGGGTCTGAAGAATTTACACTGGCATGGAGAGGATAACACTATTGATAGCAATACTATTAATGATACCATAGTATGACATGCTGGAGGGTTTTCTCCTCCAGGTCCTCATTTAAATGGATATCCTATCCAAAAGGACTTGTGGAAGCTTATGGCAACTTTGAAAAAGATTAATGCTTGAGTAGGACATATGGTTAACAAATCTGGAAATCATAGTTTGACTTTTCATAAAAATGTTACTCGGTATACTCGTAGTTGTGTAAAATTACCTTATATATTGTTAAAGGAACCAGCTGTATGGAATGAGACTCAAGGTATTATAATGTGTAAAAATTGCTCTCTGTATACCTGCATTAACTCTAGTATATCTTTTAACATATCTACTGCAAGTTTGTATATCTTACGAGCTCGGACAGGTCTTTGGCTTCCTGTCAATCTTGGAAGGGGACGGCAAGAATCTCTTCCTATGGCTGTTTTGCAATATTTAGCTGATGCATTAAAAAGAAGTAAAAGATTTGTAGGAACGTTGATTGCAGCCGTCATGGGTGTTATAGCTGTAACAGCTTCTACTGCAGTAGCTGGAGTTGCTTTAGAACAATCTATTCAGACCGTTGATTATATAACTGATTGGCATAAAAATTCTGAAATGCTTTGGTCCTCTCAACGACAGATTGATTCGGAAATACATTCGGAAATAGCAGACTTACAACAAGCTGTGGTTATGTTGGGGGACCAACTTGTAAATTTACAAAGACAAATGAAGCTACGTTGTGACTGGAATCAAAGTGCCTTTTGTGTCACTTTGGTCCCATATAATCAGTCTGCATTCCCCTGGGCAAAAATAAAAAAGCATTTATTACATCACAAAAATTTGACAGAAGAAATTGTGAATTTACAAGGGAAAATTCAACAAACTTTTCAGAAGAAATTACAACGACTTAATTTGCAAGAAATAGGGTCTGGAATTACTCAAGGATTTAATAATTTAAATCCCATGTCTAAATTACATGCTTTATTTGGTTCTACTACAGGATTGTGAACGCTCATTATAATAATAATCATATGTTTAATTGTAGTCCAACGACGAGTGAAAGCTACCCGCCATGCAACATCACAACAAGCTGCCGTGTTCTCCTTGATGCTGCATAAGCTGCAAAACATAAAGGGGGAAACGTAGTGGAATAACCGAGGACATGGAAAGGAGACGTGACCCATGAGCCACCCCCACCCACCCCCCCCCCCCCCCAGCAAACTGGGGGCTGGCAAATAAGCCAGAACTGCAAACGGTCCTGATTGCTTTGAGCCCCGCCCCCCCGCGGCAAACCGGGGGCATGCGAATAAGCCAGAACTGTGAACAGTCCTGGATGCTTTGAGCCCCCCACCCCGTCCCCGCCCCGGCAAACCGGGGGCCTGCGAATAAGCATTGAGTGCTTTGGGCACTGATCCATGAGACGTCCTCAGTATAATCAGAACGGTGGGAACACAAGGAAATGTCCTTGTGCTACTTCAGTATAATCAGAATAATGGAAACACAAGGCAATGTCCTTGTGCTGCTTTGGCGCTCAAGGACGAAGCACGGCATGTCTTCAAGAAAGCCCATGTTGCGTGTATAATCAATAAAAGCATACGTTGCTGCTTTGGCATTTCTGGAATGTTAAGAAAACAAGTCTTAAAACGTAAACATAGATAATGCTTCAATAAAAGCTACCACAGCAGGACAGACGGCGCTGTATTGCCTGAGCGAGCGGCAGCCCTCTACTGCTGGGCTTCGGCACAATTCATCTCATGTGATGAGCTTATTTTCGCCCTGTCATAAGATAAACTACAACATCAGAGAATGTTCTTTCTATTATGTCTCTTCTCTGAAATTTGTTGAGATTTGTTTTATGGCCAATATTCCACAGTTTCTTTTCTTTTCTTTTTTTTTTTTTGATGTAGACCATTTTTAAAGTCTTCAGTGTATTTATTACAATACTGCTTCTGTTTTAGGTTTTGTTTTTTTGGCGGCAAGGCACATGGGATCTTAGCTCCCTGACCAGGGATTGAACCCACACTCCCCGCATTGGAAGGCGAAGTCTTAGCCACTGGACCACCAGGGAAGTCCCCACAGGTTCTTGAAAAGACTGTATGTTCTGCATTTTTCAGGTGCAGAGTTAGGTATTGACATAACTCAGGTCGCCCATGTGACCAAACCTTCCACATATTGACTTCTTCACTTTGCTTTGTTTTATTGAGTTTCCTTTGGTTTGGGTTTGGGTTTTGGTCTGTTGTTCTGTCCGTTTCTGAGAGATGCATTAAAGTCTCTCACTGTGATTATGATTGTAGATTTGTCTGGTCTTCTTTTCTCATAATTCTTGCTGTATATATTTGAGACTCTGTCATTAAGTGATTGTACAAACAGAACTGTTAGGCCATTTTATCCTCATCAGTCACACCTTTGCATCCCAGTGATGCTGTTGCTCTAGAATCAGCTTTGTCTGACATCAGAGTAGCCACATCAGCAACGTTCTCATTAGCTTTTCCATTATGTATCTTTATCCATCTTTTTACTCGAAGATGGTACCTTAATAATTAAGATGTGTCTGTGTGGGGCTTCCCTGGTGGCGCAGTGGTTGAGAGTCCGCCTGCCGATGCAGGGAACACGGGTTCGTGCCCCAGTCAGGGAAGATTCCACATGCCACGGAGCGACTGGGCCCGTGAGGCATGGCCGCTGAGCCTGCGCGTCCGGAGCCTGTGCTCCGCAACGGGAGAGGCCACAACAGTGAGAGGCCCGTGTACCGCAAAAAAAAAAAAAAAAAAAAAGTGTCTTTGTAAACAGCATGTAGGTTTTTAAATCAGTCTAACATTCTTTTATTTGGGTGATTTAATCCCATTTGCGATAACTCCTATTACTGATCATTATCAGTATATTCAGGTTCAAATCTACCATATTACTGTGTGTTTTCTCTTCATATTGGTTGTCTCTGTTCCTTCTTTTCTACTTTCTTGTGTTCTCTTGCATTATTCATGGTCTTTTCATTGTTCCATTTCTTCCTCCCAATGGCTTTATTTGCCCTTATTTCTCTTCTCTCAGTGGTAACTCAAGCAATTGTAATGAGCACCACTGACTTAGTTGAATCTACTGTAAATTAGTACCTTTACCGTTTCAAAGATGGCGGGAACACTATTGCTCTTAACCCCACTTCTGCCTTGTGTGTTATTGTCATATTTGAAAGTCCATAGAACAATATGATTGTTGCCTTACACATTTGCTATTCACTTGGACTTAGCAACATACCTACCCTTCTGCTGGGCATCATTCCCTCAACATAACTTTTCTTCCAGAGGGTTCATTTCCCCTCCCCCTAAATAACTCTCTTAAGGATTTTGGGGGGTTTGAGATTCTTTTAAAAATGAAACCTACTTTTGAAAACACAGCAGGACTGAGACACAGCGATCCCCTCAGTATGTGGTTATGGGTCAGAAGAGGGGAGGCGAGCCCAGCAGGATGGGGCTGTCCCCGCACTGGGGGACACCAACTGCAACGGAGGGTGTGCCTGGGCAGTCCTGGGACCACCACCCCTGATCTAGCAACGGGAACACACCTTGCTGCTTCTGACACGGAATCCCACGTTGTTGCAGCTGGAGGTGACTTAAACACAGACCAGCGCCACCTCCACGAGGAGGGGAGCAGAGCTCCGTGGGAGCGTTTCTGGCTGAAGTCCCCAGGCCATCAGAGGGGGCCCTAAGCAGAGCTTCAGGCCCGCCTTCCTCAGGCAGGTGGAGGCCCCGTGGTGCTGGTGGCGCTCAGGGCGCACAGTGAGAGCGGTGGAGGGAAGCCAGTGCGGGGCTACTGGCGAGCAGGTGACACTGGCTCTGTTCCTCTAGGGCTCCTGGGAGACAATACAGAGTGTGTGCCTCGAAGGGGCCCACCTGAGGGGGGTATCGAGTCTCCAGCTCCTGTCTGTCTTGTATAGAGGCTGCTCCCACCGCCTGCCGCTTTGGCCTGTGCCCACCCGTGGGCACACGTGCCCGCAGCCAGAGAAGCCTCAGGCAAAGCACAGGGAACATGGTAGGAGGCCCGGTTCTGCTGGGAGGCACGTCGGGGCCCTCTGCTGCTCTGTCCCCTGGGGGAGGCCCTGTCCCCCTCCTGGCAATGCCCTGGGCCAGGAGGGCTGCTCTGGTCCAGACTCAGGTCCTTGCTCCAGCCCCTGTGAGGGGAGAATGGGGAGAATGGGGGCTTTCTGGAAGTGCTCTGGGGAGGGCTGGCACATACCTCCTGATGCCCCATTATTACCGGGGGTGGAGCAGGCGTGCCCATCCCCGTGTGTGTAGCTGGGGCTGAGCCGACAGACAGCTCTGGGAGAAGCCCTCTAGGAGCAGGATGGGGAGCTCGCAAGCACAGGGACAGTGGGAGAAGTCCTGTCATTTCTCTCCTTAGTCCTCTCCTGCCCCAGCCCCTGCGCGATCCATGGCAGTAGCCCTGACAGCAGAACAGGGACGGCAGATACTGCAGCCACATAAACATTGGTGGGGGCGCAGCCTCCCTCTTTGATCAGAGCAGCTGTGGTTCTAAGAGGGTGGGGTAAACCTCCACTGCTTTTTCCCATCTCTGTCCTCCTGCGCTGTGGCCCCAGAATTGGGTTTAGATGTGGGCCTGCAAAGCTGAGCGACGTGAGGAAGATCCAGGGAACCAGAAAGGACCAGAGGGATCATAGGAGCTCAGGAAAGTGAACCCTGAACAGCACAAGTGTGGGTATAACCCTAATGGCACATGAAAGATGTGAACTGAAGGAAGGGACAGACCACCACCCAGCCAGCCTAGCCTCTGGGAGACACACGTGCACAGACCCAAAGAGCCCTGCAGAGGGTTGACACAGAGCTGACCTGACGGTGAAATCACAGCTCCCAGAAGGCTGAGCAGAATTTGCACCCTGAATGCAGCTGGTTGAATCACTTGCGGAAACAAAAATACCAACATTCCCCAAAGAACATAAATAAGATACAGAGTCTCATAACACAGTTTTCAAAACACCCAGGACACAACCCAAGATTACTTAGCATATGAAGAATCAGGAAAATCTCAGCTCTCCTGGAAAAAGACAATCAACAGATGCTGATGCTGAGATAACTCAGATGTTGCAAATATCTGACAAAGACTTTAAAGCAGCTGTTATCAAAAGGTTCCTAGTAAGGGTAAACACTCTTCAAAGATTGGAAAGGTAGGAACTATTCGTAAGAAATAGAAGCTATCGGTACAAACCTGATGGATATTTTACCGATATCCTGCAAAAATACAAAAACCAAAATAAAAATCTCATTGGATGAACTCAAGAGCAGACTGAAGATGTCAGAGAAAAGGGCCTGTGGACTTGAAGATAGATCAATAGAAATTATCCGCTATGAACACTAAGGAGGAAGAAAACATTAAAAAGCATGACTAGAGCTTCGGAAGCCTATGGGACAATATCAGAAAGTCTTTCATGTCATTGGACTCCCAGAGGGAGAGGAGAAAGTGTTGTGCCGGAAGAAGAAGAAGGAGGAAGAGGAAGAGAAGGGGGGAGAGGGAGGGGAGAAGGAGGAAGGAGAAGACGGAGAAGAAGGGGAAGAGATAATGGCTGAGACTTTCCCAAATTTGTCGAAAACACAGATTTAAGAAGCTCGGAGAACCCCGAAACAAGTAAATTCCAAGAAATCCACATCAGAGCACATCATACTCAAACTACTGAAAACTAAAGACAAAGGAAAAAAACCTGAGAGCCATTAGAGAAAAGACATAATTTACAGAAGAACAAAGATTTGAAGGACTGCAGATTTCTCACCAGGAACACAGAGGCTAGAAGGAAGTAGAATACGATTTTGAATTCTGAAAGACAAGAACGGCCAAACCTGAATTCTATATTTAGGGAAAATATAATGGTGGTATAAAGGTGTTACCAGATGAGGAAAGGTTAAAGTATTTCATTGCCAGCAGACCTGCTATAAAAGAAGGGCTAAGAGAATTCTTTTTTTTTTTTTTTTTTTTTTTTTTTTTTTTGCGGTACGTGGGCCTCTCACTGTTGTGGCCTCTCCTGCTGCGGAGCACAGGCTCCGGACGCGCAGGCTCAGCGGCCATGGCTCACGGGCCCAGCCGCTCCGTGGCATATGGGATCCTCCCGGACCGGGGCACGAACCCGTGTACCCTGCATCGGCAGGCGGACTCTCAACCACTGCGCCACCAGGGAAGCCCAGGAATTCTTTAACAGAGAGAAATTTTCTTGGTTCTTCATATGCTGAATAATCTTGGATTGTATCCGGGACATTTGAAAATTGTGTTATGAGACTATATCTTACTTACATCCTATAGGGAATGTTCATATTTTTGTTTGGGAGGATGGAGGAAGGGGGCCCAGGCTGAGCAATGCCTCTGGAAGCTGGAAGAGGCAAAGAGAATGTTCTTCCCTAACACCTCTGGAAGCAGTGCAGCCCTGTGCACACCGTAATTTTAGGACCTGCAATCTCCAGAACTGTGAGATAATAAGTGTGTGTCGTCTTAAGCCACTGTTGGTGGTCACTTGTCACCACAGCCACAGGACACTAGCCAGGTGCCAGGAGAGCAGAGGTCACTGCTATGGAGGCTGGGGGAGAACAGGGAAGGGACCTGCTTGGCAGTCAGCTCCAGAATCCCGCCGGGGCGGGAGCCCCGCAGCTGGAGCTTCCCAGTCCCTCCCCTTCCTTGCCTCATCCAGACCAGGAAGGTCCAGGACCCGTGGGTGGTGAGACGGGAGGCAGGGCAGACAGAGGGCAGAGGAGAATGACAGAAACCGTCTCTTCCCTCTCCAGGCAGGCCTCCAGAATGGAGAAGGGCAGCTCCAAGTGCCTTCTAAGCTCTGGGCATCTGAAGACCCTGGCCCCTTGGTACTGGAGCAAGGGTGCGTGTGTTGTACGAGTACCACAGAGGGTCGCAGGGACGGATAGCATGGCTGATGCATCCACAGGGACAGCAGGACATGAGCACAGAGCCGCGCTGTGGCCACACCCGCAAGCTTCCCATACGGGGCACGCCCTCCGTTTTCTGGGGAGTAGCAGCTTCTCCAGGGAGGCCCAGTTACCTCCCAGGGTTAAGAAATATTAGCAGGAGGAAGATGCCAAGGTTTGGGCTTGTGGGCGAGCTTGCATCCCAGCCAGCCCGGGGAGTGGGGAGGGGACGACCAGAGGAAAGTCTGAGGAAGATCACAGGGACAGGAGGACGAGGTGTTCAGGGCTCCGTCTCGCTCCACCGCCCTGGGATCCAGCGCCCCCAAGTGCTTATCGCTTCCTGCCTGCCGCTCAGGCCTCCCACGGCCTGGCTGGGCCAAGCTCAGCAGACAGAAACCCCCGGCCTGGCTCCCACCCAGAGATGCTGGGGCAGCAGGAGGGTCTGTGCTGCTGAGACAGCAGCCCCCCATAGAGAGAGGGGAGTTCGGTGTGTGTGTGCCTGTGAGATGCGGAGGCCTGTGAGGAGAACACGAGTCTGCCCTGATCTCCCCGCAGCCTCGGCTACGGATAACGAGGGAGGACACGCATGGGCGTCCCCCGGCTGCCTTAAATCCGTCTGTGCAGAGCAGCCTTGGCAGGGTGAGCCACGATGGCCAGAACCCAGCAGGGCCCCAGGCTGCTGCTGGCCATCATGGGGGCCCTGGTGGCCCTCACCTACCAAACAAGGAGGAAAACCTTCCTAAGTGTCAGCGAGGTGCCCGCGTCAGATCCTGTCGTGGTGACCACCCTGGACTTCGTGACCAAGGACTTCAACAAGAAGAGCGAGGACCCGTACAACTTCCGGATTGCGCGTGTCCTCAAGGTCCTGAAGAGGGTTAGTGTCCCCCTCCCATCGCGCCAGGCCACCGCAGGCTCGGGGTGGCCACGCAAGTGAACTCAGCCTCGTTTAGTCCAAAGTGGAGGTTTTAAGAGAAGCAGAAATCCCCTGGAGTGGATGAAGTGGAGCTGCTTAACTGATACCCAGGACCAGGGCTACACACCCCGGCCTGAGGGCCCGAGCCGCCTGTGGCCCCGCGTGAGGGGTCTCCAGGGTGCCAGGCGCACCACATGTGTGCACGTCGGGGGCTGTTTCCACGTGGGGCGGCAGCGCCAGGACCCACAGCTGAGCCGGGCTGGCCCTCAGAGTCTAGGCTGCTGCTCTCTGCCCTTTACTAACCGTGAGCATCACGTGGGTCACCCAAGGGCGACTTTGCCCATGGAGTGGCTTCTGGGGAATTCTGCTCAAATGGCAGAAAGGGGCACGGGAGGCAGACAGGGGGTGGGGGGAGCCCACGGGTCTGTCCAGTGCAGGCCCTCGACCTGGGACGCCACACTAGGAGTCCCCAGCCCCAGAAGCTACAGACAAAGGAGAGGAGGTCCTTTATCCCCCTGTCCTTACCTCCGACAGGTGACTGACCACATGGAGTATCGCATAAACCTGGAGATGCGGCGGACCATCTGCCTCAAGATGGAGGAGAACAACTGCTCCTTCCAGGAAGGCGAGCTCTACAAGGTACTGGTCACGTCACCCAGAAAGAGCTTATTTCTCAGTGCTCTGCTCCTTTGTCGTTGGAAGAATGATGAAGCAGTTGGGGGGTCCAGAGGGAGAAGCCAAGGTGGCTGAGCTGCGGGGGAGTGGGGGGACACTCTGGGCCCGAGAGAAGTAGCTGATTATGATAATATTTTAGCAGCCGGGGGACCTTGTTGGTGCACCCACTGAATATCTGAACCTCAGGCTGACGTAAGACACGGTCGCTGGGCTGCAGCCTCTGTTTCTTTCATCCAGCAGTGTTTAGGCAAAGAGGAGGAGAAAGAGGTGGGAAAATGCGTTCAGAAATAGTTCAACTGGTTGTGGGGTGGGTCAGAGAGGGGACAAGCCTGCAGGCAAGTGGCCCGATGCAGGCCCACCTCCCAACAGTGGCTTTGTCCCCACCCAGTGTTGTCACATCGGGGAAGCCGGCTGGGCCGTCATCACTGCAAGTGGTGGACCATCACACGCACACGCGTCAGGTGGGCCCACGTGCTCAGGGGCCTTGAAGGTCCCAAGTCCTACAGGCCCTGCAAATCTCTGCTCTTTACCCAAAGGAACTAACATGACGGTGATCACATGACCCACCTTGCCTACAACAGTCCTGATTGTGCCCAGCTTCTTAGTGTCACTGTTAACAGCATCCCCAGTTGTCTACAACATGTCCCGGTTTGGTTCATAGATTCCATGGTCACCCTAGTTCTAATGGCTTAGGTTTCTCAAGACAAACACACGTCCATCCACGGGCCCCCCCCTCCATGGAGAAGTCTTCAAAATCTAGCAAGTTAGACGTTTTTCTTCTTCCCTGGAGAAGATCATGAAATCTACGAAAAGACTAGTTGACGATAACAGTAAGGTAAACTTAGAGAGTCTCATCACTGTGAGAGATTAAGTTGTGGGGTTAATATTCTGAATTCTACTTTAGGAGAAATGTCAACTTTTATGCCTGCCACATCACCTCATCCCCACCCTGGCTTCCCAGCGGAGAGCAGGAAAGCAAAATCGCACTACGAAATGAAAATAATATGCAAAATACATTGATTGATCTTTCCTTGTGGGAGAAGAGGGAGGTGGAGAAGAAAGGGGATCTTGAGATAGAACAGGGAAGGGAGAGGAGAGGATGTGATGATGGGCGGACGGATGGATGAAGGAAGGAAGGAAGGACAGCAGGAGGGAAGGAGAGGGGATGGGTTGGGTGGAAGGAAGGCGAAAGGAAGCAGGAGGGATGAGGTGGGAGAGTGGGTGGAGGGAAAGAGAAAGGGAGCCAAGTGAGGGTAAGTGTGTTCACTGTATGAACAGCACATGAGCAGAAAAGAAGAGGAAACATCAGTCGTTACCATGGTGATGTGGGCGGGTGGACACTTGATTTCCAGTCTCCAATTCTAACCACAAGCAGAAGGACATTTTGTGGGGTGGTTTCAGCAGTAACACTCTCAAGTCATTGAAATCAAAATAAAGATGGGCCCGCCTGTGGACTGGAGGCAGGTGAGGCAGGGTCATTTTCCCCATCTGCTTGTCTTACACCTTCCTCTTTCCATGTTGATCTTTTTTATATTTTGTTTTCTTGTCTTTTTCAGAAAATCGATTGCTTCTTCTCAGTATTTGTTATTCCCTGGTTTGAAAAGTATAAAGTTCTGGCCCGAAACTGCACGGATGGCTAGGTGTCCCAGAGTGCAGCCCACACGGAGTCACTGTGTGAAAAAGAACCCTGAATTAAACACGAGTTCTCAACATAGAAAATAAATGTTGGTCAGCCTATGCTCTTAATGCTTTGAATGTTTATGTTTCCACTCCTTTTTCCCCCAAAATTCTTCAACTCATAATAATATGATCTGAAGGTCTTCTGGGCTAGGGCAGTTTGGGGGTCCAGATGAGGTGACATGTATAATTTTTGGTCTTATAGCCTCTACCTGCAGGATAGCAGACCTTCAGCCTCATCCTTATATCAAGTAGGATTCTTTAGATTTTAAAATAAGGAGATGAGAAAAGGGAGAAGGAGAACGAGGGAGGATGCTCTAATTACTTAAATGAACAGCTAAGAGATATTGGCAAGAATGCCTGTGATGACATCTCTGAGGGACCCAGTGAATCTTCCTTGCCTGAAGTGTGAAGCAAGGGGAAACAAGGAGAAATAATGCAAGTAATTGAAAATAGGAGGGCCTTTGTTGCTGGTAAGAACTAGGTTGGGAGATGTGCCTTATTTTTGCAGGCACGTGCACTTTCTGATACCAGACTCCAGAATTAGACTCACACCTCCAGCATCAGCAACATTGGACCAGAGCTGGTCTCTTCCCAGAGAGATTCCTCTCCTAGAATTGGCACGGAAAATGTGGGTGCCTGTGAGAGGAGGAAGACGTGGGTATAACGCCCCGTTTATTCTTCCCAAACAGACCCATCTGATGAATTCCTGCAGGAGGGGAATGATCGAGGGCAGAGTGAAACCAGGAATGCTGCATTAAAGTGGTGTCCTTTTCATGGATGTCACATTAGCAGTGAGGAATAAGCATCCTTCACCCACCAGCTTGATTCAGTGTTTCAAATAATGTCATCAGGCTCAGGTCTCCCCTCGACTTCCTCCATGTGGTCTCAAGACGGTGCTAGCAGTTCACTGGGTCACATCTGCCCTCGTTCACATCAAGTAGGGAAAGGACGAGCCCATCCACAAGAGTTCGGGCAAAAGCCTTGGGGTTTAATATCGCAGGGGAATCCCAGGGACTCTGTGGAAAACACACAAGCACACACAGCATCCATCGACCGGCAGAGAGAGGGAGCTGGGACATTTATCCCCAGTCACTGGCTGCAGGACAGCTCCTGTGGGGCATTAATTCCCTGGAGCCTCTGGCCTGGGGTGGCTCGAGGGCAGAGCAAACAGCCAGAGGTGACAGGGCACAGGTGCTGGAATCTGGAGCTGGTGTGCACAGAAGGATGAGATGTGAGAGGACACGGGCAGAACACCAAAGGGACAGGTGAATCGTGAGCTGACAGCGGCCACCCACGTCCCCACCAGCTGGAGAAGGCTGGAGCTTTGAAAGAACAATGTTTTTCAACTTCTACTCTCCCTATGAAAGTTCCGGAGTCCTCAGGACCCCATTTCAGGTGGGACCCAGGTGAGAGTTCCCTCCGCCAACTGTCTGGGAAAATGCTAACCTACAATTTCTTCATCTTTAAACGAGAATGACAGTACCTATTTCTTGGAAGAGTTGCAAAGATTAATGATGATAATGCTTGTAAGTTGCTTAACACAATGCCTAACACAAAGCAGATATTCAAACAGACAGGGATTCGTAAGAATACGGGCACCAGCAGTATAATTTAATATTAACCAGCCATGCAGCTCTCTTCCGGCACTTTGGTTGCCATGTCTGGAGGTGAGGGTGGGAGGGGAGAATAAAGGAAAGGTAGGACATTTGTGCTCATTGATTTTGGATTTCTCAGCCCAGTGGGTTTTTGAAACTTTTTTTTTATTTTGAAATGCAGATTCACAGGAAGTTACAAAGCGTACAGAGCGGGCTCTTGTACCCTTCATCTAGCTTCCCGCCATGGTTACATCTTTTGTAATTACAGAAAAATATCACAAGCAGGAAACGGATGCCGTACAGTGTGTATGTGTGTCATTTTGTCATATGTGTTGATTTGTGTGTCCGCCACCACGAAGACATTCTGCACTAAGCCCTCTGTAGTCACACCTTTCCTTCACCATCTCAAACTCCCAGCAACCACTCACTTCTCCATCTTTATTACTGTGGCAATTCAAACATGTTGTGTAAATAGCATCATACGGTGTGTGCCCTTTGGAGACTGGTCACAATGCCCTTGGGATCTATCCAAGTTGTTTCATGCATCAGTAGTGTGTGCCTTTTAATTGCTTAGTGACATTCCACGCCATCCTCAGCACCACAGTTACCTATTTACCCATTGTAGGTGTGTTAGTGGTTTTCAAGTTTGGGGCTATTACAAATGAAGCTTCTACGTACAAGCCTGGAAGGTTCACGTGTGGACCTAAGTTTTCGTTTCTCTAGGTTAAATGCCCAGGAATGCAATTGCTGACTTGTACGCTAAAGTATATTTTAGGATTTTTTTTTTAAAGAAACTGTCAAACTTCTTCAGAGTAGATGTATCGTAATGTTCGCCTCTATCCCTGGTGATAGTCTTTGCCCTGAGGTCAACTTCATCTGATATTAATATAGGCTCTCCTGCTTTCAATTAATGTTCGCATAATATAACCTTCACTTTTTTACTTCCAACCTACCTGTATTGTTATATCTAAAGTAAGTTTCTTGTAGACAGCACACAGTTGGGTCACTTTTTTAATCCACTCTATCACTATCTGTCTTTTAAGTGGCTTGTTTAGACAATTTACATGTGGTTTGTACATACCATGCATGACATTATTAACATGTCAGGGCTTACGTCTATTTTACTATCTGTTCTCCGTTCTCTCTGCTTTTTTTTTTTTTTTTTTTTTTGCGGTACGTGGGCCTCTCACTGTTGTGGCCTCTCCCGTTGCGGAGCACAGGCTCCGGACGCGCAGGCTCAGTGGCCACGGCTCACAGGCCCAGCCGCTCAGCGGCACGTGGGATCCTCCTGGACCGGGGCACGAACCCGCGTCCCCTGCATCGGCAGGTGGACTCTCAACCACTGTGCCATCAGGGAAGCCCTCTACTTTTTATTTGTGTTTTCTTTATTCTTCCTGTGAGTTTCTTGAACACTTTTTTAAGAATTCCCCTTGCACGAATCTATACTGTTTTTGAGTGTATCTCTGCATAGCCTTTTTAGTGGTTGCCTAGATATTACGTTATGTATATATAATTTGGTCTACTGGTGTCAGTATTCTACCAGTTTGAGAGAAAGTTTACCTTCCTTTACATTCCATTTCTAGAAGTTCAGCCAACAGGCCAGCCTCGGCTGGGATGTTAGGATCTGGACAGAGTTTCCTTTGGAGGCTCCTGGCCTGTGACGTGGAGACAAGCTGCCCCTTTATAGGGTTGTCAAGTGAGGTAGTGAGGGCAGCAGGCAGCACCAGGCCCCCGGGCAGCCCCCAGTGACGTCAGATTTGCAAAACCAGATGCTTCCAGCTTCCCTCGTTTTTGCACAAGAATTTTACCACCTTTAACCCTTCACCTCCATCCTCCGCTCTGCCTCAGGCCCCTCTGGCAAATGTGAGTTTCTGGTTTGTGTGTTTACTCTTCCCCCTCAGGAAACACTCTCTCGAGTTGCCAGTGTGACTGATGGTGGGACTGCTCCCTGGGGAGGAGGCCAGCTGGTCTGGGGGCGCATCTCAGCCCACAGCCACTCCCTGGGTGTGGTCCAGGCCACACCTTCTCTGCTTGACTGTGAGTCACATGACGGAAGACACCGTGGGCCCCACTCCACCAGCAGTGAGCCCGTGAGCGGCTGGAGAGCTCTGTCAGGAAGACCATCCCACGGCCAGCCCAAGACACAGGGTCCTCGGAAAGGCCTGCTTGCAAAGGCGGCCTTGGCTGGAGTCTGGGAACTAGGACGGTAAACCATTCCTGATATAAAACTTGCCCTAAGTGATAAGAGGGCCTCACTAGGTCTGCAATGTTTATACAAACAATGGGATTTATGCTGGCACCTGCTTTCTTTCCAGAAATCTGAAATTTCGGTACATGCAGGGCAGAGGCTGCCTATGTGAGCAGCTCCAGTGAAATCCTGGGGCACTGAGTCCCTGGGGAGTTTCCCCGGCACACACTTTGTCTAATTCCTGGAGGAATGAGGCATGTCCTGTGTGGCTGCCCCCGGAGGGGACCCTGGTTTCAGGGACTTCTCCCCACGAGCCTCTTCCCTTGGCTAATTTGGTCCTGTATCCTTCACTGTAAAATTCACAGCCCTGAGTACGACTGTACACCTGCCAGGTCCTGGGAATCCTCCTAGTGAGTTCCTGAGCCAGAGGGTGGGCGTGGGGACCCCTGACACACTCACAAAGACAGGTGTCAGTCACAGAGTTGTACGTGCGTGGGACAGAACCTGGGCTCTCCAAGCTCAGGCCAGAGTCAAGATGTACCTGACTCGTGAAAAGCCTCAGAGATGTGGGCTGGAGGTAGAAACTAAGTGATGAGCTTCCCCCAAAGGACTAACAACCTTCTGCTCCAACCACATCGGCCGCCTAAAGACCATTGACTGTGGGCATGAGTGTGTGAGTGCACACGTGTGAGGTTTGGGTGGCTGTGAGTGTGCATGCACGTGTGAGCGTGTTCCGAGATCCTGATGAGGGATTCAAGGGCCTTTCAGATTCTACAGTGCAAAGCACACAGCACGACCGTCCAACGTTTCTTCAAGGACCTTTGCACATATGCACCTAGGCATCCAGACAGGAGTTGTTCCACAGCTGGTAATGGTTCATCCAGGGCACAGTATATACCAGAAAATCACAAATGAAACTCTGTGGAAGGAGAAAGAAAACGGACAATCAGCTTTCAGGGAAATATTTTTTTTGAAGGCAACAAAAATTCCTGCCTCCACCACCAGCCCCTGCCTGGGGAGTCTGGACCCGGGCTGACACGTGGGCAAGGCCAGATCTACTCACTGGCACATGCTGGGGGTGAGAGGGTCAGCCAAGCCGGCACAGGAATGTCACCCTGGGCCCCCCCGCCCAGTCCTCCTGCACCTGCCAGCTTGCAGGAGGTGCTGCTAGGAGGGACCAGAAGGAGGACATATGTTGGAAGGCAAGGAGGTGACTGGACAACCCACATGGACCCAGCGGTGCAGCCCAGACAGAACAAGGTCCCTGAGGAAGGTAAAGCCGCTTCCATCTAAGGGTCTGGGAGTGTGTCAGGTTGGTGAGGTGTCCAGCAGCCGTGAGGCCTGGTGCCAGGGCTGTGCCAGTGCAGGGTGGGGAGACACCCAGTCAGAGGGCTTCCCTTCCCCCTCTCCCAGCCCCAGGCACCACCGGTGGCATCAGGCAGCCCTGGGGCTGCGTCCTCACTCTGTCCCAGCCACACGGCTGCCAGAGCTTCTGACATCCTGTCCATGTTTCCTTGTAAAACGTTTATTCCCCCCTTGACCGGAGCGCCTTCTCAGACAGCTTCCGGCACACACCTTCTGCAGCTTCTTCTTGCTCTGAATGGGTCACCAGGAGTTGTTCGTGCTGTTCCTCTTGCACTTGGTCTGGCTAATTTTCACGGTGACTAGGTATTCCACGCCTGTCGTCAGGTACCAAGAAGCAAAGGCTATTAGATTTGTTTGTTTGTTTTTGAAATATTTATTTTGGCTGCGCCAGGTCTTAGTTGTGGCAGATGGGATCTTTAGTTGTGTCATGTGGACTCAGTTGCGGTATGCACACGGGATCTAGTTCCCTGACCAGGGATTGAACCTGGGACCCCTGCATTGGGAGCGCAGAGTCTTACCTACCGACAACCAGGGAAGTCCCAAAGGGCTGTTAGTTTTGACTCCAAGCATTGCTGATGCTCCCCAGGAGGAGCTGGGTTGTAGAGTGAAGTCCCAGGAGCCTCTGTCCCCATTCCCTCCTCCTCTCCTTGCTGGAGGATGCTCAGTGGTCCCCGGTCAGCGCCCAGCATGTGCAGAGCCCGGTCCCTGCTCTGCACCGGCTCCACTGCTGCAGCCACAGGTGGCTTCTCACCTGTCTCCCTCGCATCCTTGGGACCAGGGAGGCAGCTTGGCCCCATCGTACCCCCTAGTCTGCAGCAGGGTCCTCAAAATGCATGGATGGAGCCTCATTAGTTCCCTGGGCTCTGCCTCTGTCCTCTTCCTCCCTCCCCGCTGCCTTGTCCCAAAGTCAGTGGTCAAACCAGTGAGAAGGCTGGGCACTCTCTGGGGTGGCCCCCGGGAGGACAGCCCCCCAGAAAACCTCAGGGCAGAGCAGCAGGGGAAGGGGCCTGGGGCAGGACCACTGCCCTGGTCCCAGCAGCCACTGGAAGGACCTCAGGATGCAGGGCTTCTGGCTCTCCATCGAAGGACGGCTGTATCCAGCTTGCAGGGCTGGTGCCCAGAGGTTTCACACTGACCCCCAGCACACCCCGCATGCGTGAAGAAATTAAAACACTGGTGGCAAAGTTAACTAACATTTCAGAGTGCACAGTGTTTTCTTATTCAGTCTTAGGCTCGTTAGTTAAATAATAATAGGAATAATCATGATGATACAAATGTTCTCACAGGTGCCGCTTCACTCTTATTCTGCCCACTTTGCAGGTCAGGAAACTGAGGCCTGGAGAGTATGGATGGTGCTTGACCAAGACTCCACGATCAGGAGGAGCTGGGTGTCAAACCCAGAAGGGGGACCAGGAGCCCAGCAGAGACGGCCACCGCATCCCCTCCCTGCCCTCTGTGAGGTACAGACGGACACAATCACGTGGCAGCAGGCGATCGTCACCCAGCTACCCAGGGGTGCACTCGCTCTGTCCACTGATCCAGCTGTATGACATCAAAAGTTTGCTTATAAACAATGATTTCTGTTAACTGTTAGTGACAACGGACCAACTCCACATGACTGGCCTCCTTGGGTTCCAGCTTCACCCCAAAGACTGATGGGGGAGAAAATGCCAACTTGGGCAGAATTTGGTGGATGGCCGCCACCTTGTGGCCATGTCACCTCAATGTCCTTGGCGCCGCGAGCCGCCGTCTTGCAGCAAGAGTGTGTGACTCAGGCAGACAGGCTGCTGTCCACGCCCTGTGAGACCCCTTAGTGTCACACTAGCACTGCCCGCCTACCCTGCCCCACCGTGGCTGGTTTCTGTGCTCCTGTCGTCCCTCTCTCTGGCCAGAACCCTTTTCTCCTAGTCAGTTTTTTTTCCAAATCCAGTTAATTGAACAAAGATGCATTATTGCCTCTTTCCTAACTCATATAGTTTACTATCTAACCTTGAGGGCAGGTTGGACCAACAAAAGTGTTTTTTCAACAACTTTTCTTTCCTCTGTTATCCTTCAATTGATGTATTTCAGAGAAACTTCATATGTAAAACAAAATGAGAGAGGACGTGTACCTCCAGGTTCCTATAGGACCCTGCTAGAGGTCCTCTGTGTCATTCCAGCTTCCTGAAGGACACGCTAGAACATCGAGACTCAGAGTTTACAACCCTGGACATGGAAAAACTATCGCTGAGGGGAACATACAGAGAACACTTAAGTTTTGCCAAACGAGAGGAATAATAAAGGAGACGAGACCATCCTCCTTTGCTGTCCTTCTGGCAAATTTCTGAATGAAAGCGATTCTTCCCTCGGAAGAGCAGCTGAGGAGCTCGGGGACATTTCCGTTCAAATGAAAGTAACCTCGGTGCTCAGGCGGCTCTGGGTCTGAACGACCCTGCTCCAGGAAGGCGCCCCCTGGTCCTCTCTGGGAGGCACACCTGTGCCCACGAGGCCCTGCTCACCCGCTCTCACCTGCACCTGGCTTCGGAGAAGCTGGTCCACGCGGAACAGGTAGGAGTCATCGCTGTTGTTGTTGTACGTCTCCATGAAGAAGGCGACAGTGGAGTTCACGTTCTTTGGGCTCGTGGACTGCTGGAAGCCGCTCCACTGTTGCAATTGACCCAGCCTGGCCACCAGGGCCAGGGCCGCCAGCAGCAGCAGAGGGTTCCCCCAGGGTCCAGCTCCCATCTCTGTGGCCTCAGAAGCCTCCTCTCCACCAGGCCTTCCAGGTAGAAAGGTGCCAGCCTCGTCCACTCACCCTCTCTCCCCGCAGCCGTCGCCACGCAGGCTTCCCCAGGAGATGCCCGCCTGCCATAAAACAGAGACTGAGGCCCCAACCCCTTCCTTCAGGTCCTGCCCATGACTTGACCGGAGGACCCGCCGGGGAAGTCTTCCCGCGCGGCTGCCCAACCTGCCGTCAGCTCGTTCACCTTTCTTGCCCCTTGGGTTCTTCAGTGATTGAGGCAAGTGTGATTTCTAAACACCCACCAAGGCTGGCAAGACCCTCTCATTACCTTCACACCCAGTGAGGACAAAAGCCCCCAGAACAGACCCCACAGGCAAGAAGAGCTGGTGTATCAGACAGAGAAGGCCCATTTGTGGGACTCGGGGAAGGCCATGGAGAAGGTAATGTTTGAACTGGGGTGCAAGGAATCAGGGACACTGAACAGGATACATTCCACATTACCTACAGTGGGTTCCAGCCGTCCAGCCCGGCCATCCACTATTCTGTACTTCCTCTAGACACTGGATCTCTGCCACCCACTCGCCACAGAGTTCAGCCTGCTGGATCCCACCGTGCCTGCACCCCAGCACTAGCTCTTACCATCTTGGTGTGACCCCAGCGGAGCTTTGTGAGGTAACCCCAGCCTCTCTGTGAGGGAAGAATGAGCTGTGAGCCTTATTCAGAGATTAATCCTGCAGATCCCTGAAGGTTAGGTGTTGCCCATATAGGGAAGGGAAATGTCCTCTCCCCTCTTTGGGTCTCTGGCTGAGCCTAAGACTTAAACTGACAGAAGGCAGATGAACAGGAGACAAGTATACAAACTTGACTGGCTTTGACATGTACGTGGGAGACTTCACAAGAGAATGAAGACCCAGAGAAGTGACCAGAACAGGGAGCTTTCATACTTTGTAGACAGGGACACAATAAATCTGTGGAGTTGCCGAGACAAAGGGGTTGGGCTCGGGGTGCCCAGTGGTGAAGGGGTAACAAGTTAGTTTAAGCAGCCTCCTTGGCCCTGCCTTCCCGTCTCTGGTTACCAGGACATCCTCCATCTTCCTGTGCAGAGAGGGGACCTTTCACTTGGGACATTTATCTCCTGCTTCAGGGAGGAGGGGCCAGTGGGAGGTCAGAGTGACCTTCCTGCTTCTGCCACTTTTTCAGACTCCTCCAGCTTAAGACGGTCCATAAGCCAAGGTGCCATATTTGGGGGTAGCATGTCCTGAACCCCATCACCTGCACCCAGAAGCCTGTAAGAGCTCCCTATTTTTAAGACACTCATTAAGGTGGGATCCTGAATGGGGTTCTGCTCCAGAAAAAGAACATTAGTGGGACAATTGATGAAACGTGGATAAAGTCTGTAGATTAATAGCATAATAAGAGAAAATGGGACTCTGGTGATTTCCATGGAATGAGAGGAAAATATAAACCCTGGCTATGTCTGTAGAATAAAACTAAAAGAAGCCTTGTCGTGTCACTCCCGGAGTCCTTGGGCTCGTGGCAGTGTCACTCCAATCCGTGCCTCCCTCTTCACATGGCTTCCCCTGCCTCCCTTGGTCTCAAATCTGTCTCATCTTTCTCCTATAAGAACATCAGTCTTGGGACTTCCCTGGTGGCACAGTGGTTAAGAATCCACCTGCCAATGCAGGGGACACAGGTTCGAGCCTTGGTCCGGGAAGATCCCACCTGCCACGGAGCAAACAAGCCTGCGTGCCACAACTACGGAGCCTGCGCTCTAGAGCCCGTGAGCCACAACGACTGAGCCTGCCTGCCACAACTACTGAAGCCCACGCACCTGGAGCCTGTGCTCCGCAATGAGAGAAGCCACTGCAATGAGAAGCTCACGCACCGCAACGAAGGGTAGCCCCCGCTCGCCACAACTAGAGAAAGCCCACGCAGCAATGAAGACCCAATGCAGCCATAAATAAATAAATAAATTTTATATATATTAAAAAAAGAACATCAGTCTTATATAATCTCATCTTAACATCCTTCACTTCATTAGATCTGTAAAGACTCTGTATCCAAGTCAGTTCCCGTTCACAGGTATTAGGGGTCAGGACATGGCCATATATTTGGGGGGTAACACACTTCTACCCACTGAAGCGCCCATGGTATAAGAAGAAAATTGAGAGCACAGGGTCATGTGTATTCGTTTCTGTGCCTACTATAACACAGCGCCACCAACTTGATGCCTTAAAATTATTGGGCTTCCCTGGTGGCGCAGTGGTTGGGGGTCCGCCTGCTGATGCAGGGGATGCGGGTTCGTGCCCCGGTCCGGGAGGATCCCACGTGCCGCAGAACGGCTAGGCCCGTGAGCCATGGCCGCTGGCCTGCGCGTCCGGAGCCTGTGCTCCGCAACGGGAGAGGCCGCGGCGGTTAGAGGCCCGCGTACCGCAAAGAAAATAAAAAATAGAAACAACAACAACACCAAAAAAACTATAGAAGTGTATTCTCTTGCAGTTCTGGAGGCCAGAAGTTTGAAGTCATTTTCACTGGACCAGAATCAAGGTGCCGGCGGGGCCTGTCCTCCCCCAGAGGCTTCAGGGGAGAATCTGTTCCCTGGCTCCTCCAGCTTCTGGGGGCTGCCAGCGTCCTTGGCTCGTGGCCTCATCACGCACATCTCTGCCCCTGTGTTCACGTGGCCTCCCTGCTCCTGTCTGCCTCCCTCTTAGTGAGGATAGAGGGGAGATACTCAGAGTCTGACTGGAGAATCCAGGATGTCTGCCCACCTCAAGATCTGGAACTTCATCACTTCTGCAAAGTCCTTCTTTACCATTTAAGATTATGTTCACAGGTTCCTGGGGTTAGGATGTGAATATCTTGTGGAGGGACGTTATTTAGCTTATCACACTATGACTAGGGGAAAATCGGAGGCTGCTTATATCTATGGAACAAGGGGAGGACAGGGGCCCTGGTCACGTCCCAGGAAAGGGAGAAGGGGAATGAACACATCCGAGGAAACAGGAGGAAAGGGGAGGAAATAGGACGCCCCATCAGTTCTATACCTAAGGTAGAAGTAGGAGTCCCAGTCATGCCTGTGGAATGAGGAAAAAGCAGGGCTACGGTTCTCCCCAGGAGTAAGGAGGCAGCAGGGCATGATCACGGACTAAGGGGGAAATGGCATCCTGGTCCCGTCCGTGGAAAGGGAAGAACAGCGGCTGGATGACATCCATGGGGCAAAGATGAATCCGGCAGCAGTGCCGCGTCCATGAATCAGAGGGAAAATACAGAGGACGGATTGTTTCCATAGTTGAGGGGGAGACTGGGGCCTTGGTCATGTCCACGGTAGAAGGGGAAACAGGGGCTTGGTTAAGATCATGGAATAAGGGGAAATAGCTGGAACACGCTGCGGGGGAAGGCAGCAACTTAATGTCCATAAAATAAAGGGAAACCGTGGACCTGTCATGTCCATGAAACACGGTGGGAATAGGGGCCTCTGTCCACAAATTAAGAGAAAAATATTGAGACTGATAAAATCCATAGAAAGGGAGAGTATGAGGCCTGATTGCTTCGTGGAGTCATGGGACAGTGGAGCCCTTGGTGTCCAGCAGTGAGAAGAAAAGAGAAGACACGGCTATGTCCGGGGAATACGGGGGAACCCACGGCCTGGGCAAGTCCATGAAGTCAGAGGAAGTGGCCGATCACATCCATCAACAGGGCAAACAGGGAACCTGGGCATACCCATGGGGTTAGGAAAAGGAGGGTCTCTGGGCGTTTCTACGGGAAAGGGGAAAAACGGTATAAAGGAAAAACTCAGCTTTCCACCTGTGTAGGAAAAACCCATTTCTCCCCGACTATGTCTTTGTCTCCCATGAACCTCCTTTATTACTCCCACTAAACACACCTTCTGGCACTTCTGGTTCCCAAATAGGTGGGTGTTTTCCCCACAATAAGCAACTCCCTGTGACACTGGCTGGATGTCCTGCAATTCAACTCCATTCCGACACCATCTACCTGGAGACGGCATCAGACTCCACAGGGTAAGGGTTCAGGCCTGCAAGATGCCTCCCGCCCCACACTTCTAGGACAACCGCAAGTCCAGGTCGTCACCTGTGCTTCTGACCGACCGGCTGGAGATCGGAGGTCACCATGACCCCCTCCTCGGGTTTGATTAATTTGCTAGTGAGGCTTACAGAGCTCAGGGAACCATTTACGTAGGTTTACCAGTTTATTATAAAAGGATATGTTAAAGGATACAGACACCATCCAGATGCAAGAGACACGTAGGGCAGGTGTGTGCAGAGGGGCACGGAGCTTCCACGCCCTGCCCGGGCGCCACTCTCCCAGCACCTCCTTGTGTGCACCAACCCCGATAGTGTCTGTATCCCATACTTTCGGGATTTCATGGCAGCTTCATCATGTAGGCATGACCGAACTCCTCAGCCCTTCTCCCTTCTCAAAAGAAAGCAGAGGTAGGGCTAAAAATCCCAAGCTTCCAGTCATGGCCTGATCTTTCTGGTGACCAGCTTCCATCCAGAAACCACCCAGAGTCACATCGTTAGAACAGAAGACACCCCCGTCACCCAGGAAGTTACGGGTTCAAGGAGCCCTGTGCCAGGAACCAGGGGCAGACACCAGTATGTATATTTTCTATTATCCCACAATAGGGAACTTGGTTATGTCCATGAAATAACTAACAGGGCGCTAGAGGCCCTGGCTCCGTATCTGGCCCAATCATGTCCACAGAACAAGGGGAAAATAGAGGACGTATTTATTTCCATGGAATAATAGGAAAATATGCTGCTTGGTTACAGCCAAGGGGTAAGAGGAAAATAGGGAGCCTGACTATTTCCATGGAATAAGGGTACACTTGTTGGGTATGTTCATGAAAAGTGAAAAATGAGAACCCTGTTCTTGTCAATAGAAGAAGGGGAAAATATGGCCTGGTTATAGCATGGAACCATAGCAAATATGGGGCCTGTGTATGTCCATGGAACAAGGGGTGGGAAGGAGGGAACGCAAAGGGGCATGAGGAATCTTTGGGGGGGTAGATTTTTATGGATTTTACAGACGATCTCATGGGAGATTCGTATGTCAAAGCTCATCAAAGTGTGAGTTTAACTATGTGAGTTCATTGTATGTCAATTATACCTCAAAAGAGCAGTTTGGATGGACGGATGAGTGGGTGGGTGGAGAGGTGGATGGAAGGACAGATGGATGGATGAACAGATGGATGGACGGATGCATGGACAAATGCATGAATGAGTAAGTGGACAGGTGGATGGAAGGACAGGTGGATGAATGGACAGATGGATGGATAGTAGGATGGATGGACAGTTGGGTGGATTGGAGGGATGGATGGATGAATGGATGGATGGATGGATGAATGAGTGAGTGGACAGGTGGATGGATAGATGGATGAAGGGTGTGCAGGAATAAGCACAGAGCTCCCTGTGGAACAGACACTCAGACTGGAGTCCCCCTCCTGCCACCACCCCTTTTCCTGACTGGTACCCGGGCCACTGAGTGGAAAAGGGCTGCCCCTGCAGAGCCTTGCGGGGGCAAGGATGAGAAGAGTGAGGTCTGCACCTTGGCCCCTTCCACCTGCCTGGACCCAGGCTACCTTCTCGTCTGCTGCCACGCCACCCAGAGGAAGACAATAGTTGGTTCTTAAGAAAGAGGAAGCATCTTTCCCCAGAGTCCAACAAACCTGACCTCCTGACTCACAGGCTGAACCTGGTAGCAGAGCCATGGCTGCACCAGTCACGGGGGCAAGAGGATGGGATTCATCTCAGGTGAGCCCTTGGCTGGTTGTGTGTGGGTCAGGTAGCAGGGATCCAAGGGGGGCCCCTCTGTGAGCTGCACAACTTCCTGGTTTTGCTGTTGCCAACCAGGCTTGGGATTTCTTTATCAGCTGCTCCCAGGGGCAAATAAGCAGGAAATGAAACTGCCTTAGCACTCAGCAGAAAGGCTCTGCTTGTGAGGCTGGGGTCTGGAGACAGGAGTTTCCTGGCTGTGGCTTTTAACCCACTCCCTGGTCCTACCTTGGTCATTGCTGTGTCCCCCACCCCTGCTGCCCTCGTCCCACGAAGTTCCCATGGCCTGCACAGATCACCCTGGTCAAAACCTCTGCTCGTCATGTTATGCTCTGACTAGACATCTGAAATGGGGTGGCATTGCTCCCCAAAGTGTGGGGGGACCTGGAGGTCATGTAGCAGGTGGGAACCCATGCCCTAGGTGCCCGGCATGCTCCAGGACAGGTAGCCAGGTAGAGCATCCCCTGCCCAGCCAGGCTGGGTCCAGACATCCGGGCTGGTCAGTGGTCAGTCTGGTCTCACTGTGTGTCCTGGGCTGCTGTGAAGGGGGCCGCTGCCTAGCAGGGGCCGAGGTGGGGCAGCCTCGCCACTGTGGCTCGGCCATTGCTTTACCTCCTGAGTCTCTTTCCGGGCCTGTAAAATCGGTGTCATAGGAAGCTGACTGTGAAAGTTAAATGATAAAAGGTACAGAAGTGCCTGGGGCAGGGCTTCAGCTGTTTTAATAAGAAGGAGGAGGTGAGGCAGGTGGACTGGCCCTGGGCTTCCGGCCATTCCCTCCCTCCATCCCTCTGCCACTGCCGGCCTGGGCCTGGGACACGGGACAGTGTCACGCTCTCTTAGGGACCTGCGTCTGCTCCCAAGCCTCTTCTCCTCTATCTGCGGGAACAACTGAGCCCTTGCAAACAGCAGGCTGGCTTCCTCTGGGCTCTTCTCTCCACTGTCTTTCCGTTTTGTTTTGTTTGTGTTTGTGTTTGATAAGCTCCTCCTTTTCCCCTAAATAGTCCTGATCCGGCCTGGCTGCTGACCTGGATGTAACCCAGGCAGGATGCCAATCTATTTGGGGCTCACCCTGCCAGAAACCCTTCAAAGAGAGCCCAGCAAGGAGCAGCCCCGGGATGGAGGGGTGGCTGCCCCGCACGCCCCCGGCGGAGGCTGCAGGGGACACTGCCAGCCGCCAGCGGCAGCCCTGATCCCTGCGCTGTAGCAGAAGGACGTGGCTGACCCTGGCTGGGGAGCCCTGCTGGTCCCGGGGAGCAGGCCAGCAGCAGAAAGCCAGCCGTGACGAGGCGGAGCTCCAGATGGCTTGGAGCTCACACCACCTCCAAAGGCCCAGCGGACGTCTGCTTTTTCCAGACTAGGACGCCTGAGAAACCATGGGACTCAGAAGGTCACAGGGGCTGGCATTCTGTCTCCATGGGACTTCTACGTGGGGACCGAGGGTGGTGGGTTTGTCACACGCCGTTGTCCTTTGTCACGTTGCTTTTCTGCAGACGGTGTCCATAATCCTGCAATGTTGGTTTACCAGTTCCTAACAGGCTACTCCACTTAAACAGCCATCAGGCCCCGTCCTGAAAGCAAAGAAAAGGCACCCAGGCCCTGCAGGCCTCTGGCTGCTTCCCTGCTGTCTTTCTGGTTTTCTGTGAACAAACCACTGTCCTGAGGCAATGAGCAGCAAGAGCTGAAGAGGACCCAGACTTTGCTGCAACCTTCAGTCCTTCAAGTCCTTTGCCCATGTTTTCTATTCGGTTGTTGGTCTTCCATTGATTTGTAGAATTTCTTTACCCTTAATAATAATTATCTGAGGGCAAATGTGCTGCAGATATCTTTTTCTGGGTTGTGGTTTTGTCTTTTCGTTGGAGTCAAAGTTGGTGAAAATAAATCTTTAATCTTAAGGGAGTGAATGTATCGATCTTTTCTCTTACGGTTTGCAGTTTTGATGTCTATCTAGGAAATCAAGGTCATAAAGCTTCTTTCCTGTATTTCCACTTAAAACTTCTTAAAGTTTTAAAGTTTAGCATTTCACATTTACGTCCATAACCATCAAGATTTTTTTTGCATGGTGTGTTAGCTAATGTTTGTTTAAAATTTTTGTGTTCATGTTCCTAAGTGAGACTGGCCTAAAATTGTCCTTTCTCACACTGACCTTTTCTGGTCTGGGTTTCAAGGTTTCACCGTCTTCAGACAATGAGCTGGGGAGTGTGTCTGTCAGGGTCCCGGTAGTAAATAGGATACACTAGCAATAGGAGGGCTTATTTATGGGGTTATCTACAATGCTGCAGGGGCAAGGGAGCCCAGGGCATAGGGCCATCATTTGCTACGGGATGAGGGGAGCCTCAGCTGGCCACCTGGTCAGGGGATGTCCCTTACCTTCTGCCCTCTACCACAGGTTGGGCACATTTTTGGCCAGATACAACAGGAAGTCAGAGGTCAGGGCCCCATTGATGGAGTCCGTACAGGTCAGCACCACAGGACAGACATCTCATAGATGGGTGGTGAGTGGAGCTGGGGGCAATGTGATCTGACACGGGGAGATTTCTCTGTCTTAATTCTCAGGAAGAGTTGCTAGATTTTTACTTTATCCATTTCTTTTAAGGAGTGGGAAAGAGAGATTCCCTGATCTGACTTCATTTCATTGTCTTTACCAGATACCCTCCTAATGTAGTCGATTCTCATCATTCGAGGTCGTTCCGTTCTGTAAAGTCAGCACAAATCCCTAAATTAACAAAGACCGAACCATCGCCATCCCAGGGTAACACAGGTTTGCTTCCCGTGAGTGTCTGGTCACCCATCAGTATGTCACCATCTTGTATATGAAATATATCGTTTTATTTGACATCTCGTTGACTCATTAACAGGGACTCACAGCCAACAGCCCTGTAACTCGTGCCTCAACAAAGCTTATCCAACAGACGCGTTTCCTCTGGAGGGCATGGCCCGCCTTCTCCCCTGAGGACGCTAGATAGCACTTCAGCGCCATGCTCGGGGGCCGGTTTAAATAGCAAAATCGCCAACAGAAAGTACACAATGTGAAAAACGTGGCACTAAATAGACTACGAGAAGGACAGTCATTTACAACATGAGACCAGCATGTGGACTCATCCTCGTTTGCATCGAGCACGCCAATATCTCCTGCTCTGCACACGTCTGCAAATGACCGCAAAAGGGCCCTGGGTGTTGATTTTGGTTACAAGTAAATGTTAGGGAATAGGCACAGTTGCAGGCACAGAATCCGTGGACAACAAACATCACCAGTGTTTCCCGATGTCACCAGTACAGAGGGGCGGAGTGTGAAGAGCGGTCGGCACTACACCCTAGAGAAGCTGAGTCCATGTGACCGCTGCTGGGAAAAGCCTTCTTGCATTTTGGGATGGCCCTGAGCGTTTTGGTAATAGCCAAATGTGACAAAACCCAAATAGGCCACAATGGGGAACGGATATGTTAAATTCAGTGCCGTGAACTATTACCCATGAGCAATCAATTACAAAGACCTGTAGCAACGTAGAAAATGCTTCTTTCCTCAACAAAATACAAATATACACTAATAATTCCTGCATATTTGTAGGTTTAAAAGATAAAGATTTTAAATATTTATTTTATTTTAACTCTTATATTAGAGTATAGTTGAGTAATAACGTCGTGATAGTTTCAGGGGTACAGCAAAGTGACTTAGTTATATATTTTCCCATTTAGGTTGTTACATAATATCGAACAGAGGTCCCTGTGCTATACGGTAGGTCCTTGTTGGTCATCCATTTTAAATACAGCAGTGTAAAAGATAAAGATTTGATAGGAAAACATATTTGTGAAACAGGAAGTCTCAGGTAGGTAGAAATATGGGTGAACATTTTTTTCTTAAAATTTCCTTTATTGTAGCATTAAATGATAATGTGAAAGGAGGGACTTCCCTGGTGGTCCAGTGGTTAAGACTGCACTCCCAACGCAGGGGTCACGGGTTCAATCCCTGGTCAGGGAACTAAGACTCAGTGCAGCCAAATAAATAAATAAATAAATAAATAAATAAATAAATATTAAAATAAACAAATTCCATTTAAAAAATAATGTGAAAGGATATCAGAACAGTCCAGGAAATAAACTAGTTTTTCCCTGTAGCTCAGAACCATAACTTTGAAAAGAAGCCGAGAGAAAAGAGAGGTCTTTGAACATATCATATGAATAAAAATTGTGTCATCTTTGTTTTTATGCCTATTTGCCATATTTAAATGCGTCAAGTTAATTTCGAAACACGTTTTAGAGTTTCATATAGATTAATTAGAAGAATAACATTAACAACAATACTATTTTTTCATGAGTATTTATTTTACCTTAAGATTTTCTATGTTTCCTATAACAGATATTGTGTATTAAATTAATTTTACCTTTTCTAATGCTTTGTTCTAAATTTTATAAAATAATTTCTTAAGGAAATGTTAAATAATATTAACAAAGCTGCCTTTGGGAATATTTCTAGAAATTTTGACATGATGTGAAATGTCTCAAACATACACATACCCAAATGTTGTTTCGAAAAGTAAAAACAATTGTAATAAAAAACACAGATCCAATGATTCCTCTGAAGCTCCCCATTCAATTGCTCTTGCGTTTTGCAAGTCCTTGAGGAAAATGAAAAGAACCACTGGAAATAAAGTAATTAAATTCTGTCCTTAATGCTGCAAAAAGTACAGAAGCCCAACCTCATCAACAAGAATGGAGACTATTCCTTGTCCTGAATTCGTTACTTTGATGCTTTTGGATGAAGGGCCTTCTGGAATGGCTTCCTTTTTCCCTCTTTCTAAAGGGGAGCAGTGGATGGGGCCTGGCTTTGACTGGCTGCCTCTGAGCCACTCATGCTGCAGATGGAAGCGAGGCCGAGATGTCCTTGGAGGAGGCAGCTGAAGATGGGGCAGAGCCTCTCAGGGCTCCAGGGCCCTTGGAGGAAAGGGTGGCTCCCAGCTTGGGGGCTCCTGGTTCCCAGCTTTGTCAGCACAACCAGAGTGGACCAGGGTGGGGACTGGCTCCCTGGAACCTAACTGTGGAGGTTTTAACATGTCTGCAAAGCCTTTGAGACCCTCCCCTTGAACACAGGTGAGTGATTTCCTTCCGGGAAACGTAAGTGATGCCTGGAAACTTTGGAGACTAGGTTAAAGGTGACGGGGCTGCTGCCTGGGTGCCTGCCCCCAGCACCTTTGGTTCTTTGGCCGCCACGTGAGTCCAGAGAGAGCCTGCAAGGGGCCACATGAGTCTTCCCACCCCCGGCACCAGGAGAGTGGGAAGAGTCAACCCCAGCTCCAGCTACACCCTCACTGAGAGACCCTGAGTGAGATGCCAGGCATCCCAGGCAGCGCCTCGACCACGGGGGATGCCAGTGACAAATGGCTGTTGTGGTTTTATACCACGTTGGAAGTGGGAACCACAGCCCTGCGTCTGCAGTGACCCACAGGTGAGAAGCTCGGCTGATGAACTTGCAATGAGCATGGGGGCCGGAACGCACCTACTGGTCCTCAGCGCACACTCTCCCTGTCCAGGCTGGTGTCCTCCCAGAAGCAGACCTCGAGACAAGGATTCTAGTGAGAGCAGTTTGTGGGGAGGTGACACCACTAGGCAGCGCCAGTAGGGGTGTGGGGACAGGGCGGGGAAGGAAGCCAATGCAGGGCACCGAACAAGCTACCTTCTCCTTTTGGCAACGGGGGCTCATTCCCACTGAGCACCTCGGGGGAGAGTGTAGAACATTCCTCACATAAATACCGACCAGAGGGGTATTTATCCTCCAACTTCTAACAGTCATTGATTGAGGGCTGCTCCCAAGAGGCAAAGGGGCATGAATTCCCCTGTTCATGAGGTTAATTACCTCCCCCTTGCCTCCCGCAGCATCCAATCAGAGCAGGCTGGAAGGCCAGAGAGAACCGTCAGGAGAATTGCAGGTGGTGGCAGTCGGGAGCAGCAGGGACAGGAAGATTAAGTGCTAGTCACCGTCAGAAGTTTCCTACTGACTTTAGAACCAGAGGGTGACACTAGGTGAGCTGTACCTGGCAGCTGCCGCCTGGCCACTGAGCAGTCAGAGGCACCCTGAGGCAGGCCGCAAGGGCGCCCGCTGCCCCCGCAGGTACCGGCTCCACACGGGACCCCCATGCTGCAGCCCCTCTGCGAGCACATGCAGACACCACACCTAGATTCCCACGTGGGTCGCCTCCTGACCCGCCTTTCCTAGAGCTGCAGCTGTCACAGGGCCTGTGTCTATCCTTTGCAGGCCACCTCTCAGGTGGGTGGGTGGACACGACATTCCATCTACTCCTGTGTGTCCGTCACCTGACCTGCTCACAGGCATAGGCCTGCAGCTTTTGCCTGGTTCCGTCTCGTTCGGGGTGAGGCTCCTCTTTCCCAGCTCCATCTTCTCAGAAGCTCTGAAGCCGTCTTCCTCTTTTCTTCAAAGTGTCCGGAGCTGCTAAAACGCAAGGTATGCACAGGCCAGTGCTGTCCACTAGAACTCTGTACAGTGATAAAACGGCAGCCACTAGCTACATGTGGCTGCCCAGCGGTTGAAACGCGGCGTGACTGAGGGGTGAAATTTACATTTCATTTCATATTATCTGATCTAAATTTAAGTGGCCACCATCCTGGCTGGCACAGGTGTGGGCCACGGCTCCTTCGGATCTACTCCAGGGCCTCGCCCCCTCCCTGGTCCACTACAGCTCCTCCCTCCTGCTTTGAGGATCCCTCCTCCATCCCTCTGGTCAGTGCTTATTCTGAGAGGTCTGTCCCTCTGCCCTGCTACCTCCCCTCACCCAGCCACCAGGAGAAGAAAACACGCACTTGACACAACAATGAAGGTTTGACGTTTTTTCCCACAGGGGTGTGGTCTGGCGGGGAAGGCTGGGAGTGCCCGTGAGAGAGAAGAGACTGAGCGAAATACCCAGAAACATCAAAACTGTCCAGATGTCCCCCTGCCACCCATCACTGCAAGTTCTGGTTTAGAGAAGGCAGTCCATCCTGCCTCCTTCTCCGCTGACTACAGATTTGAGAATCTAGAATTGCATGCTTCAGAATAGTGGTGTTCTTCCTTAAACGCACACTTCCTAGACTCCAGCTCCATGAAATGCCAAAACAAAGAGCGAGGAGCTCAGGGATCAGTATTTCTTGAACATCCTTTGGGAACTGCTTTAATCAACACACTCACGCTGCACTTGGAGTTTTCGAGTTGGACCCTCCACCAAATCCCCACAGACTGCTCTGCTCCTCGCCTGCTCGTGTCCACTTTTCGCAGTTTTTCTCTTTACTCCTGCATTTACTTCCTCTAGTTTCCTGCTTCCTTCTTCACCAATACTGCTCCAGATTAGCTTTTTGAAATTAGAATAACGCATGTAGTAAAAGTTAATAAACTCTGCCTGAGGATCTGAGGCTTCCTTCCGTCTCTAGAGTGGCTGCACTGTAGGGACTCTGTGACATACGCTTTAGTGACCTTTCTTTTTAGGAGTTTCGCCCTTCTTACCTTGCTCTCTCAGTTCAGGCTTCATTTGCTTAGATGTATTTTGTGTGCCAGTGCCCACAGTGTATTTATTAATAGTTTGAAACTGTCACAAGTTCTCATTTCGCAGCGATTTTCATATTTGCTTCACCACCTCTGCTTTAGCATTACCAAATGTAAATGGCCTAGACTTTGCATTAAAAAATAACTCCCCCTGTCCTTCCAGGACAGGCCTGGAAATCGTTGGCACAGGGTAGCGTCTATCTACGGATACTTCTCCTAGGAGATTATAAGTTCCTGGCAGGCAGAACTGTGTCCCAGGAGACCCACTCCACACTATGGCCAGCATTATGTAAAGAATAAGAGAGCTCAATGGCTCACATCCATTGAAAAGAATTCAGTCAGTAAAAACAGAGGACTATGCACATATCCCATATATGCAAGTCTTCTTTAACCAAGGAGGAGGACCGACAGAAAGTTACAATATGCAGAGACTGAAAAACAACTCTGAATTTTTTAAAAAATAAATTTATTTATTTATTTTTGGCTGCGTTGGGTCTTCTTTGCGCCGCGCGGGCTTTCTCTAGTTGCGGCTAGTGGGGGCTACTCTTCCTTGTGGTGCACGGGCTTCTTATTGCGGTGGCTTCTCTTGTTGCGGAGCATGGGCTCTAGGCGCGGGGGCTCCAGTAGTTGTGGCTCGCGGGCTCGAGAGCACAGGCTCAGTAGTTGTGGTCCACAGGTTTAGATGCTCCACAGCATGTGGGATCTTCCCAGACCAGGGCTTGAACCCGTGTCCCCTGCATTGGTTGGCAGATTCTTAACCACTGCGCCACCAGGGAAGCCCCAACTCTGAATTTATATTGGGGCAACGGTTTCCCTCTTAAATGCCTTGCTCTGAAGATAAACGGGGTTCCTCCTCCTGCTGGAGCTGGAGGGTGGGTGGGCGGGGCATCGCAAGGTTATTGCAGCTGCGTCCCTGGCCGCCTTACACGCTCGCGGAATTCGCGTGCAGTAAAGCTTTCCAGCCTGCCACCCGCCGTGTCCTCATCCACCCCGTTGTCCCCGCGTCCCCGTCCATCCCCCGGCCACGGTCGTGCTGGGCAGACTCCTGATCCAACGTGATGCTTGAGTTTGAGGCGGTCTTCTCTGGAAGACACGGGCTCCTTTCCGTTCCCCACATCCTTAAAAGATTAACGTTCCCCTTCGCAGAGGGCCCTACAGAGGGTCAGGACCCCCGCCTCGAGGCCCCCGACGCCCGCGGACTCTGCGGCCTTCTGGGTATGGTAGTGGACGCCTCGCTCGCTCCCGCCGCACAGTGCGGCCTGGACTACAACTCCCGACAGGTTGCACGCTGCGCCTCCGCGCCCCGCAGCTGCTAGAGGACGGTCCGGGCGCGGCCTGGACTGCAACTCCCGACAGGCTGCGCGGCCCGCTGCTGCGAGAGGCGCGGGAGGCGCGGGAGGCGCGGGAGGCGCGTCCGACTCGTAGAGGAGGTTGTGGCGGCGGTCTCGGCTGGCGACATGGACAACGCGGGGAAGGAGCGAGAGGCGGTGCAACTGATGGCGGAGGCCGAGAAGCGAGTCAAGGCCTCCCACTCCTTCCTCCGAGGGCTCTTTGGGTGAGCGCCGGACCGCGCGTGCCCTGATCGGGGGTCTCCGTCCCTGGCCGGCGGCCCCCCCCACTTTCCTTGGGGGCCCCCAGAACGCCCCAGGGGCCCTCAACCCTCACACGCCCTCCAGAGATTCCCCTAGGGCCCCTTGGCGCCCCCTGAAATCCCCAGAACGCCCCTGGCCCCCCCCACGCTCCAGGGACCTCCTAGGACCCCCGGAGTCCCCCACCTGCCCTCCAGGGATACCCTGGAACCCATGTAGCCCTCCCAACGCACCCCCTGGAACCCCACGGCGCTCCAGGGGCCCCCATGCGCCCTCCAGGGATTCCCTATGACCCCCGGAGGGCCCCCCCCCCAGCGCGGGTGCGGTGTCCCACGGGCCGCGCGGGTGTGCGTGACCCTCGCCGCGGCGGCCACACCGGTTTGTTATTTCGCCACGAGTGAACCCACGCAGCTCGGGAGACCCGTGTGGGCGTGAGGCGCCGGGTGCCGGACCCCCAGCCCCAGCGCCTGGCCCGCGGTCTTTTGGGGGCGTCAGGCTGGCGGTGGGGCCGCGGCAGCCGCATTCCACCACCCGGTGCCCGTGCGCCTTGCGCCAAGTACAGGTTTAATAAATATCCGTGGGAGGAATGAGTACGTTTTCTCAAACTGGTGTCTTTCCTTCACTGGAGATTGATGTGATATCCAGGGCCTCCTGTTGGATTAGGGATAACGCAACTCCTCTAAGTCTGCGTCATTTGGGAATCCCGTTCATTTCCTATAATTCTTCTGTGCTCTCCTAGGGAAGGTCTTAAATTCGGATTTCCCAAGAAGCAGAGCCTGCATTGACAGTCCTTGGAAGAATTCTGGGCGGTTGAATATGTGAATGATTCAGCTGTTTAGGATGAGAGAGGCAGAAAGTTCGTGGTGGTTTACTCTTTTTCCTTTTGGAAGTGAAAGGTCCTCGGCCAACACCCAGAGCATGTTTTTATTCTGAGAAGGACCGGGGGTCCGTATTTAACTGTTGCATGATTAGATGCAGTTTTATTTCTGTACAAAATCGGTTTGGAATCTGCTAGTCTTGGCACCTTCGTTCTTTTGGTAATACTTTACCGTTGTTGATAATCTCCAGGAAATGCTCATATGCAGGTTTCATGCAGTGCACGTAGTGCAGGGTGCAAAGATGCAGAAAGGTAAGGGTTCCTGTCCTCAAAAATCTCTCGGGGCATTTATCCCAGCTGGTTTCTAAATTTCTCATGTGATGTGTGGTCTGCATTGTAGCAGTGAATTATAAATTTGTTCCCCTTTGAAAGTTATGGCAAGACATAAGGAGCGCTGCCTAATACTCGATGCTAACACCAAACAATAGCTCCTTTCTCTGGTTGTTCACAAAACAATTACAGTTTATTTATGTAAAATTTAATGTCATAGCACCTCACACTGGGAGGTGATCGTAAAGGCCCAGCATTTCAAGTCCAGATGTGCTTCCCTGGAAGGGAATCTGTAATCGGCAGAGGAAAAAAGCCGGAGAGCACTTGATGCTTCTCAGGGGCGTGCTCCTTTCTGTGAAGAGGTGTTGCGTTATTGTTTTCGTGAAAGTATGCCAGATCTTGAATCAGTAATCCTTAAGGGATTTTAAAAAGGCCTCTTGTCTTTTTTCTCCTTGGCCTTTGATCACCTGTTTCATTGGCAGGCTGTGTAGGAAGACTTCATCCTCACCATTCACACTCAGTTTGCTTGAAAGTCATTGCATCCTAGGTCTGACCTGGATCCAGCAGGTCAGTTTATTATCCTCGCTTTGGGACCTCGGGCAAGTTCCTTAGCCCCTCTGTGCCTCAGTTTCCTGGGCTATGAAATGAGGGTAAGAAAGGTATATCTCATAGTGAGTGAGGGTTTTGTGAGTATATGCTTGTAAAACATTTAGTCATTGAAGATGGGGATTATGAAATATTAATTAGTATCTTCATCAAAATTTTCAGGCCCAGTTATTTATCAAGGAAGCAGCCAGACAGATCAAGTGACTTTGCCAGGATTTCGGAGCCAGAGACCTTTTGGACTGTATCATTGGTCTTTTAATGAAATAAAGTATTTGAAAGAGCTTTGCACCATGTAAGGGTTGTTTATACTATGGAAGACTGTGTTTTTAGTAATACTTGGCTCCAGAAAAACTTGGGGAAGAGGGTACTCAGAGTTCTGTGAGGTTTAATAGCATTACATAATTCTTTGAAGCCGAAAACCAGGCCTAGTTTCTCTCTCAGTGACAGTGGGAAGACAGATTCTGTATCAGTTTCAGTTGTTCAGAATCTGATGTTACATCTAGCATCACTTGCCCCTGTCATCACCCTTATAAGCTGGGATATATGTTCCTCCACCCTACCCCCACTCCCTTAGCCTGAGAATTTTCCCATCTACTTGTTTTCCTTTATTTAAACCACAGTGTAATCTATCTTCATGTCAGGCTCCTTAATTAACAAAACATACCTGCATGAGTATCACCAGTATCACCGAGCCCATCTGTTTAAGAGCTAACAGTGCTTTAAAGGGGGCACGTGATGCTGTTTGGGGCTGGGGCAGCCATCACAAGGTGCTCAGTGTACTTCACTGCAGATGTTTCACACAACGGACTCATTAACCCAGCTGCAGGTTAAAACCTGTTAGAAGTTGGTCCCCTTCACTCAGTGCTGATCCACCACCCACGCTAGTTTTGTGGCAATACTGTATTCTCACTACTGTTCTGTAGCTCTTCCTTTTTTGTTGCTTTCAGTAAAATTAGATGAAAATATGCATTGTGTATTCCCGAGAAAAAGTCAGTCATGCGTTCTTCTGTGTGTAAGGCACAAGTCTAGGCTTGTCTGCAAGATGTCAGTGTTCCTTCCCCGCGTCCCCCTGCAGGAAAGGAGCTGCTGAGGGATGCAGCCATCACAAGAAGCCACTGTCGTGGTGGTCTGTCTTTCTGTTTGGCTGCCAGTTAAACAGTGATGTGTTTTTGTAGTTGTGGAATGAAATTAAAACTTACTCTTTGCTGACCGAGCTTAGTATAGCAAAATTACCACCGAAAGAGTTGTGTTTCGGTTTCATTTGTTTCCAGAGATGAGCTATTGAACTTTGTAGTTAATTTCAAATTTTAATTTAGCATCTTAACTACTGGTATGATGGTTAGCTGACCTGGGTCTGACAGCAAGATAGCTTTGCATCTCTCTTGTTATAGGAGACCACACTGGGTACACTGCCCAGCGCACATGGAGAAAGTGGCTTAAGACAGACCGTGGGAAGATGTTCTGGATGGTTAATGCTTCCTTCTCGTGCTCTTGAACGTTCCCCAGTCTCGAAGCTTATAAGGAGCTGTAAATCTGGCAGTGTTGAAGTAAATTTATTGAAAGGCCCTGTAGGGTTATCTTGAAATAACTATAAGTTTATAATTTCTTAGCTAGTTGTAAAAATTGGGAATATTTCTTAAGCATTATAGGCCATTATCAGTATTCTTCACTTAGCTTTATTTTGTCAAAGATTGTGTTTAAATTTTGCCAAAATATGGTGGGGGCATGTGAAAGCATTTATAAAGTATTTAGGTCTGCCTCAGTTGCAGTAGATATTCAAATGCAGATTAAACTTTTAAAAAAAGCATTAAGCTCAGATTTACTCAGAGACAGGTAGTATAGTATAAGAAATATATATGTATATTTACTCTTTATTTTCTATGTAATAAGAAATAGAGGACTTCCCTGGTGGCACAGTGGTGAAGAATCCGCCTGCCAATGCAGGGGACACGGGTTCGAGCCCTGGTCCGGGAAGATCCCACATGCTGCTGAGCAACTAAGCCCATGTGCCACAACTACTGAGCCTATGCTGTGCTCTAGGGCCCTCAAGCCACAACTACTGAGCCCGCACGCCACAGCTACTGAAGCCCACGCACCTAGAGCCCATGCTCTGCAACAAGAGAAACCACCACAATGAGAAGCCCACACATGCAACGAAGAGTAGCCCCCGCTCGCCGCAATTAGAGAAAGCCTGCGCGCAGCAACAAAGACCCAACACAGCCCCCAAAAAAGAAAAAATAGAATAACCTATATATTGAATAATTATATATTATATAAGGTATATTATGTATGAAGCATAATAATATATACTATTATATGTAAGAAGACCAAATATAGATTCTAGTTTACTAGCTTGGTGACCCTGGCCAAGTAAATAATATTCGCAGCTTCTGTTTTTTCGGCTTTTGAATGAATGGGCAGAGGGAAAGAATTTACTTGTCAGAGTTGTAAGGATTGAATGAGGTGTCAGAATGCTTATTAAGCTGCACGGAGCTATATTACTGCTACTTATAATCATTTGGTTTCCTAATTTGAGTGTCAATGTCAAGTTACAGTTTGTATATCAAGTGATAAACTCTCACAAGATTGGCCTTTTTCTGTCTGCATTTTTGCAGTGTCCACCATATATTTTCTCATTCTTGTGAGCCCTGCGAGGTGCAGAGTCCTTTACAAGAAGTAGGGAGGACTGTGGTGGCCTGTGGCTCTAGGATGTAAGGTCCTGGGGCGTCTGCCTTAGTTGGTGGCTTTGGCCCAGCACCTCCCGCAGCACGTGGCTATGGCAGGCGCGCGTGGACTATGGTGAATGCGGATACAGATGTTGATTTGTTTTCTTGTACACTTTTGTCTAGCTTCAAGAGCAAAGGTAACAAAGAGCAGGGGAGTTCATGTCACTTTCTTCTGTTTTCTTAAATATGTGTTTGTAATAAATCCATATATGGTAGGGAAATGCAAGGAGTACAGAAGGGTTTCAGTTGAAAAGTAAAATTTTCCCTGAGTCCTCACTCTCCTAAATCTTACTCAGCAGAAGTAACCATTTAACTTTCATTTTGATTCTTTTGATGGTTATTGCCATAAGTCTAAGTAATTTTAGAATACTTCTACTACCAGATAGATTAATTTTAGATAATACTTGTCGACCCTGCCACATAGCTTATGTGGCAGTGCATTTTCTCCTTCACCTCTTGATTTTAGTTAATTCTCAATCTCCAAATATTATCTTTTATATGTAAGTAACATTTAAATTTATAATTCTACTTTAAAAATTTTTCAGATATTTCCCTATTTCTGTGAGTTATAGAGTGGCTGTGAGTATCATGTCCAAACTGGGATATTTTTGAGTTGCCAAGAAAACGGGTATAACCTAGGAGTGTCCCCGCAACCAGGACGGAGGATCATCCTAGTTAAAGGCGACTCTATAATCTGTTTTTATGCTTTCACTTTACATTCATTTGATTAGATGATAAAATGGGTGAAACTTCCGTACCTTAGGAATTTTCAGTTAGCGATGCTTGTGAGTGCGCAGTAAGGAGACTTTGAAAATAGAATCTCAGAGTGTTAATCACGTCTGTATTTGAATAGAGCTTATCGTAAGTAATGGCAATTTAATTAAAATCTAACAAAGTAATAGATCAGTTCGTTCTTGGGTTAAAATATGTTTTTCACCGTAAGGAAGTATCTTCCAATTCGTTTTTTTTTCTTTTTTCATTAGCTTAGGACCGAAAGGGCAGCGTTTATTGTGAGGCGCCATCCAAGGAGTCCAGGACAGCCAACGCTCAGAAAGCCCGAACTCCTCCATACAGTTCAGCACAGCCTTTTTATTTATTTATTTTTTATTTTTTTGCTGTGTTGGGTCTTCGTTTCTGTGCGAGGGCTTTCCCTAGTTGTGGCAAGCGGGGGCCACTCTTCATCGCGGTGCGCGGGCCTCTCACTATCGCGGCCTTTCTTGTTGCGGAGCACAGGCTCCAGACGCGCAGGCTCAGTAGTTGTGGCTCACGGGCCCAGCTGCTCCGCGGCATGTGGGATCCTCCCAGACCAGGGCTCAAACCCGTGTCCCCTGCATTAGCAGGCAGATTCTCAACCTCTGTGCCACCAGGGAAGACCCCCAATTCGGTTTTAATGGGTGTTTTCATTAGGGATTGAATGAGGGCCTTTTCAATAGCTGTCAGGTAAGCGTGACTTTTTTTCTTAGTTATTCGTATATTAACTAATGGATAGCCTCATATTGAACTCTGCTCGCATCCCTTGAATAACCCCTCTGGATTGCAATGTATTATTTTTACTATGGGATTCTGTTTTTAAATATTTTACTTCAAATTCTTTTATTTACAATTCTTTTGTGTATAGTCTTTCTCAGATTGAAGTATTGATGTCACAGGCACGCATGTCACAGGTACTCTCATAAAAAGAATTTGTAAGTTTTTCTTTTTTCCCATGCTCTGGTCTTTGGATTTTTAAATAGAATCCTCTTACAGTGAAATCATCTTGGGCTTTTTGGTGGGTATTTCTTTGATAACTTTCTCTTTTTTCCCTCTGGAATTTATAATGTTTAAACTTTCTATCTCTGCTGAGGTCAGTTTTGGTAAATTGTATTTTACAAGGAAATTATTCATTTCATCTAAGTTTTAAAATTTATTTGCAGAGTTGTGCAAAGTAGTCTTTTATGACTTTTAAAATGTTATTGCAGCAGTTATTTCCCTCTTTTTACTTCTTACTTATGTGTTAGGGCTTGTCCCCGTTTTGTCTTGATTCTTTTTCTTTAAACAACTGATATTTTGACTTATGAGTTTTACTAGTTTCCTGTTTTCTACCTTATTAATTTCTCTTTCGCCTTTATTACTTTCTTTTGTTTTTTTCCCTTGGCTTTTTTGGGGGGTGAGGGGTGGTATTTAATTCATTATTTCTATTTTATTTATATGGATCCAAATACTCATGGATGAATTTTCCTTTATAACTGTATTACTGTTTTAATTGCATCCCATAGATACTGATATATAGTGTTTTTATTTTAATTTGTTTCATCTTTGACCCAGGAGTTCTTTCAGGGTTTTGTACCAGGTAGAAGGGCCTTTTTTGAATCTTATTAATTTCTAGCTTTATTTCATTATGATCAGAGAACGTACTGAGGTTTTCTTTGCCACCTAATATGTGATTGGTGTTCATTAGTGGTCCATGTGCCCTTAAGAAGAAGTGGGTTTTCTCTTTTCAGAGTGTGTGACTTGCTAGAGATCCCTGAGATCTGGTTACTGATTATGTTGTCTAGGTCTTTCATGTCTATATTTTTTGTCCACTTGACCTGTTTTGGACTAAAAGGTTATATTAATATCTCCTTTTATGAGTGTATTTCTGTCTTCTTGGATCTATTGTAATTTTTTTAATTCTTTTTTTATTGTAAAATACACATAACATTCACCATCTTAAGCATTTTTAAGTGTAGAGTTCAGTAGTATTAAAGTACATTCATATTGTTGTGCACCCACCACCACCATCCCATACCTCTTGTCATCTTGTAAAACTGAAACTCTATACCCATTAATAACTACCCATTCTCTGCTCCCCCAGCCCCTGGAAACCACCGTATACTTTCTTCATGATTTCAGCTATGCTGAGTACTTCATATAAGTGGAATCATACAGTATTTGTGTTTTTGTGATTGGCTTATTTCACCTAGCATGTCCTCAAGATTCATCCATATTGTAGCATATTTCAGAATTTCTTTCCTTTGTAAGAGGCTGAATAATCTATCGTATGTATATACCACATTTTGCTAATCCATTCATTCATTAACGGACACTAGGGTTGCCTCCACATTTTAGCTATTGTGAATAATGCTGCTATGAACATGATTGTACAAATATCTCTTCAAGACCCTGCCTTTCATTCTCTTGGGTATATACCCCAAAATGAAATTGCTGGATTATATGGTAATTCTACTTTTAATTTTTTGAGGAACTGCTATACTGTTTTTCCACAGTAGCTGTACCATTTTACATTCCCACCAACAGTGCACACAGGTTCTAATTTCTGAACATGCTTGCCAGCATTTGTTATTTTCTGTTTGTTTTTTTTTTTTAATAATGGCCATTCTAACAGGTGTGAGATGATATCTCATTGTGGCTTTGATTTGCATTTCCCTAATGATTAGTGATGTTGAGCATCTTTTCATGTGCCTATTGGCCATTCATATATCTTCTTTGGAGAAATGTCTATTCAAGTCCTTTGCACATTTTTGAATTGGTTTGTTTTTTCTGTTATTGTTGAGTTTTAGGAGTTCTCTTTATATTCTGGATATTAATCTCTTATCAGGTATGTGATTTGCAGGTCTTTTCTCCCATTCTGTGTGGTGTCTTTTTACTCTGTGAATAGTGTCTGTGATGCATAAATTTTTTTTAATTTTCATGAAATGCAATTTGTCTATTTTTCTTTTCTAACCTGTGCCTTTAGTGTCATATCCAAGATATCATTGGCAAATCCAGTGTCATGAAGATTTTGCTGTTTTCTTCTAAGATTTTTTTTTTTAAGTATCACGTTTAGGTCCTTGATCCATTTTGAGTTAATTTTTGTATAAGGTGATAGGTAAGGGTCCAACTTTATTCTTTTGCAAGTCAGTATCCGGTTTTCCCAGCACCGTTTGTTGTAAAGACTGTCTTTTCCCTGTTGAATATTTTGGCACCCTTGTCAAAAATCATTTGCCCATATATGCAAAGATTTATTCATGCGTTCTCTATTCTAGTTCGTTGGTCTGTATGTCTTTTTGTATGCCTGTATCACATTGTTTTGATTACTGTAGCTTTGTAGTAAGTTTTGAAATCAGGAAGTATGAGCCCTCCAGTTTTGTTCTTCCTTTTCAAGATTATTTTGGCATTTAGGATTCCTGTAATTTCTGCTGTAGAAAGGTGGCTGCCAGGTTTTGGTACATAGATATTCACAATTAATATAATTTCATTTGAATTGTATCTTTAGCATTATGAAGTGAATTTCTTTATTTCATTTGATACTTCTGAGCCCAAATTCTACCTTGTCTGATGCCAGCAATCCCTGCTTTCTTGTTACTTGCATTTGCCTGTTTTAGAGCTGTGTTAGGTAAGGGGATTATATCTGATGCCTGTTGCCATGTGGCCTGTGCTGCCTCGCCCCAGGGAGAGGGCACCTCCCCTCCCCGTTGAGTCCAGGCGCAGTGCCAGGCAAGGTGGCCGGGACTGACTTTGAGGTAGGAAGTGAGAGCAGAAGCTGCAGGGGTCATCTGTGCTTCCGTCATGAGAGGAGTACACCCGATGGGGGCCGCATTCTAGATCAGAGAGAAGACCCACGGAGAAAGAGCCAGCAGAGTCACAACCAGCACAAGGTAGCGTGAGAGAGAGAGGGAGAAGCTTTGGGAAGACTTGGGGATATTTCTTGTTGCAACAAATCTAGCAAACGCAGGTTGACATATTTGGCAAACTCCCGACCAGCTCTTTACCTTGAGGCTTTCAGAATAGCTTTATTTTAGTTGTGTCTGTCACATTGAGCACAGAGTTGGTCTTTGTTTGTTTAGATTTGTGAGCAAATCTAAACATCTTCAGCACATTTACATTATTGGTATGACTAGCATATGGTTGATTTTTAATTCTGTCATTTTGTTATATTTGTTATGTACAGCTGACCCTTGAACAACATGGGTTGGAACTGCGTGGGTCCACTTACGCGCAGGTTTTTTTCAGTAGTAGGTACTGCGGTGCTGCCTGATCTGTGGAACGCGAGGGTGCGGGCGGGGGACTGCGTGTTTGGAGGGCTGGCTGCACCAGGGTCAGCGCACCAACACCCCGCACTGTTCCAGGGTCAACCGTATTGTGTTTTATTTGCAGTTTTTCTTCATGTGATCTCTTTTCTTTGCTTTTTATTTAGGAAATTTCATAATTTTATTTTACTGGCTACCTTTATGCCATGAATCTTTTTTAATACCCTTCGCTCGGTTTTCTTACTTAGGATCTAGTATTTTGTCTGCCCTGGGAAAAATCCATTACCTACCTATGTGCCACTCAGAGAGGGTGTTCTACTTGCCCCTCTATCCAGGGTGTGTGTGTATCGGAGAGGTTCAGTTATTCTTGCTCCGCTTACAGTGGGGTTATGTCCTGATAAACCCCTCGTAAGTTGAAAATGTATTTCATACCCGTAACCTACCGAACATGATAGCTTAGCCTGGCCTTCCTTAAACATGCTCAGAACACTTCCATTAGCCTACAGTTGGGCAAAACAATCTCGCACAAAGCCTATTTTATAATAGTGTTGAATGTCTCTTGCTGTTCGTTGAATAGGTACTGCAAGTGAAAAGCAGAGCGGGCATCTGGGTCCAGAATGGTTGTGAGTGTGTCGGTGATCACATGGCTGACTGCGAGCGCAGCTGGTGTCCCTGCCAGACCCATCACAAGAGAGGGTCTGCTGCGTATCCCTAACTTGGGGAAGGATCAAAATGGGAAGCCTGGTTCCTCCTGAGCGCTCCGCCTTCTAGCAGTAGTTAGTGCGGCTTCTTTGAGGACTAGGGTCATGGGGGTGGGCTGGGACTTGCTGCCACTCCAGTTCTGCCTCCTCCCGTTTCCTAAGACCCTGAGTTTATTTCCACCTCGCTTTCTTTCCCTTCACTGCCAAGCTTCCTCTCCCCCTCCCTCCCGCAGAAGCACGTCTTCTGGAGTCTGCCGCCTCTAGCCAGGCCACCCTTCCAGCCCCCCAGGTGCTCCAGGTCTCATACCTGCCTCCTTGACCCCACTCTGCGGCCCCTTCTTGCTGGGGTCTTGTCTGTGAGCTGCTGTTGCTGGGACCCTGCCGCACCCCGTCTTGTGTCCAGGCGTCCCCTCCTGATTTCTAGCAGGGGCTGTGTCCCTGTCTCTGCTAGTTCAGGGTCTTTATTTAAATGAAGTCTTGTTGAATTCTGTCCGCTAGTTCTGCCGTGGGTGTATTACGGGTGGTTGTATCTGCTCCTTGTCGATCTGTGTGGTTCTCAAGGATGTGAGGATGCGCTTGTATTTAGGCAGCCATCGTTGTCCTATGGGAATCGCAAGTCTGAAAGATTAAGTTCAGTTTAAAACTTGAATTTTTATAAAGATTGAAATTAAATATAAAAACTTCTCTTGGCAAGTCATGTTATGTGTGTCATTTCTGAGTTTATCCAGTAATTCCTATTTTTGGCTTCCTTGTAATATTTAAGAATCTTGGTTTGTTTTACTAAAAGGTCCAATCTATACATATCTCTCCTCTTCAAGAGAGGTGACTCCCCATGTCAAGTCAAGGCATTGGGACTATTACAAATAAAGTCCAAGTAGCTTTCTTTGCTGCACCTGTTCTTATAACTTTATTTCAGCAAGTTATGCTTAAATGCAGATACTTTTGTCAGACAGTCTTTAAATGTCTCAGATTGTTTCCTGTGTCTGAGAATCTGTGATTATTTTTTCTTACATAAATGGAAATGAAGTGAGATGTTCTCAGAAGATGGAATCCCAGGGTCCAGGGCAAAGCACTGAGGCCACCTGTCAAGTATGAGGCCCCTGCTTGTCTCCTGCCAGCTGCTCTGGGGGCGGTGCTCTGGGGCGTGGAGCTGTGTCTGCTCTTGGGGGGCGGGGAGGGAGGGGAGCAGACAGATGCCTATGTTTGTGGTAGGCAGTCCAACTCCAAGGCCTGCGTGCTTGCACTACTCCTCCTGTTACTGGTTTGTGAAAAAGCAGAGGACTTCAGTCAAGCAGTTACAGGCATTTGGTATAAGAATTCAAGTGAGCACTAAGAAAAGTATCTCCCTGGGGCCTCTGCATTCCACCTGCTGCAGGCGTTCTGCTTCGTCATCAGGTGGAGGAAGCTGGACTGTTTACAGACATATTAAACCCAGAACTAAAATAACCCTGAAAGGGTTAAGTTTATCTAGGAAAACTCCCAAGTTTTAGAATCTGTGGAGATTACAGATATAAAGTATCAGATGAAAGTAAATTGCTTGTTGGAGGGTAAAAAGTAGAATAAATAGTTGTATATGGCTGTGATGTTGTGATATATGAAATATATATATTTGTTCTCCACCCTGGGTTCCTGGCACGGAGCTGGTAAAGGCTTGTAAGACCCTGAGTGGTGAGGGTGAGAGGGGCGTCTTGTTATTCATAATAAGCCCCTTTCAACCCTACCTGGGTTATGCTAATGAGGTGACTCAAGGTGGGTCCTGATGGCTTCAGGATAGGGGCTGGTTGTCAGAGGAAGCAGCCAGTGATTAGAGGGCTGGAACTTTCAGTCCCACCCCCGAGGGGATTGAGTCAGTCACCAGGGTAGTCAGTTCCTCTGCCATGAACCTTGTAAAAACCCTACACGATGGGGCTCAGAGAGCTTCCGGGTTGGAGACACATGGAGGTGCTGCTCCCAGGGAGAGGATGCTCCTGGGGGGAGTGGGGCTCCCCGGGAGAGGGGGGCTCCCGGAGAGAGGGGGGCTCCGGGTGCCCTCCTGACACGCCTGCCCTGTGCCTGTCTCCCGTTTTGCTGTTTCTCAGCTGTGTCCTTGATAAGAAACCAGTGATAGGAATGTGTTTCTCTGAGTTCTGTGAAACCTTCCAGCAAATTATCGAATTTGAGGAGGAGGTTGTGGGAACTACTGATTTGTAGCCGGTCAGTCAGAAGAACGGAGGACCCAGCACTTGCAACGGGCACCTGAAGTGCGGGTGCTCAACCCGCACTTCAGGACATCCCCCTGGTGGCCGCAGGGAACTGGAGAGCTGCTTAGCAGAGAAAACCCACGTTTGGTGTCAGAAGTGTTGTGAATAGAGAAACTGTTTCCTTTAATGATAGAGGTATTTTAAACAGACTTTGAATTTTTCACTTCTTTTCGGGAAGCTTTCTGTATTTGCTTGTTTTGAGGGACACGTGGGAGAACTTGCAAATCTGTGATGTGGGCTGTTTCTTCCATGCAGACGCTGGGTCTTCAGCCTCGTGATCGAGGCCTGTGAGCCAGGCCCTGTGCTGGACCCTGTCCCGGCATCGGCCTGGTGGCTGGAGTGGTGTCACTGGTGAACGAGCAGGAGGAGCCCCTCCTAGCCCTGGGAAACTCAGAGTGATCCCTGTGTTCAGTCTTCCACACGGTTTGACAGCCCTTCAGGGTGTTCTGATGATGAAGCTGAATTCTGTCTCTAGTCCTGCTTTGGCATCATCACAGCTCAGTGATTGTCACGCGGTAGGACACTTCTGCGCCAGGTCTCGAGGGTTAAGAGCAGCGTTCTTTCCGCCTCAGCAGTTGCCCCACTTCTCTGGGGCATATCTCTTGGTGTGTGTCGTTGGTCCCCACGGCTCTTGATTTGGTGTCTCTGGCCCCCACCTGCGCACGTGCTCAGTTGCAGTTTCCCGCTGCTCCCAGATAGCTCTCACTCACCATGAGGAAAATGCAAGACTTTGGATGAGTGGAGGATTAATAGGCTGGTCTGCGTGTAGATGTCATTGGAGCTCTTTGGAATAATGGGCTGTGATTTTTCCCAGGCTGATTTTTTTTCCTCCTAAACATTAAAATGAGAACAGGTGGGGGCCGGGGAAGGTAGTTAAGAGAGGCAGGGGCTTGCAGGCAGGCTCGGGCCCAGCTCTGCTGCTCCTGGGGGCTGGGGGAGGCGTGTGACTCTCACCCCATCTCCTTGGAACCTGGGGTGGGGATGTTAGACACTCTCAGACTTCTCCAGCCCTGAAGTTAAATACTCTTCTTGGCATTCTGACCTCCTCCTGGGTAAGGACTTTGTTTTCTTAGTGATTTCTGGCAGGTCGGTGCCATGTACTGTACTATATCACTTTATAATGTAGACTCCCTCAGTGAAACTTGTTTCTGTTTTTGAGGAGCTACCTCACTTATGGGGGCTCTGGGGAATGATCAGTTGAATTATTTGAATGTGAATTCTGAATATTTGTCCTTAAAACTTATAAAGATCAGCGTTCATGGGTGTAGAACACAGTAGGCATTTGGAGTGACTTGAAAGTATATTTTTTTCATGAATTCTTTAAGTTATGTCTGTTTATGACACATGAGTTCTCTGGTGCTTTTAACATGAGAAATTTTCTGGTGATTCTGTTTTAGGAGAGGTGAGGCAGGGTTCATTCATTATTTTTATAAACATCACTGAACCTGTTATCAGGTGTCAGCTCCACCACTGACCTTGGCTGGATGACCTTGGGCAAGCCATTGACCTCCAGGTACAGTTTTCTGTAACATGGAGATCTTTTGTGGTCGTTGTAATAATGAAGATGACGTAAGGCATGTGGAAATATGCAGCATAAAACCTAGCATAATGTAGGTGGTCTATTATTCCTAGCTGAACCTGCTTCTGAAAATAATAGGATAAAATATATTTTAATTAAGCTAGTTTTATTTGGAAACCTTTAATAAGAACAATTGCACTGGACTTCCCTGGTGGCATCGTGGTTAAGAATCCGCCTGCCAGTGCAGGGGACACGGGTTCGAGCCCTGTTCTGGGAAGATCCCACGTGCTGCGGAGCAACTAAGCCCATGAGCCACAACTACTGAGCCTGCGCCCTAGAGCCCGTGAGCCACAACTACTGATCCCATGTGCCACGACTACTGCAGCCCACGCGCCTAGAGCCCGTGCTCTGCAACAAGAGAAGCCACCGCAATGAGAAGCCCGCGCACCACAATGAAGAGTTGCCCCTGCTCGCCACAACTAGAGAAAGCCTGCGAGTAGCAATGAAGACCCAACGCAGCCAAAAATAAATTAAAAAAAAAAAGAATGATTGCACTATAATTACAATTCAAGATTCCTGGTACATGTTAGAAAAATAAGACACAGAAAGTGGCAAGCCTTTGTTAGCTCCAAGGAGCTGTGGCTAAGTTTGAAAGCTTTCTCAAGTTGGGAATTTTCCATTGGGATAATTAGCTTTTTTTTTTTTCTCTTTTTTTCTTTTAAATGTAGCTCTGAAGTAGAGAAAAAGAAACATGAAGGTGTGAGTGAGAGAAGGCTTTGCCTATTCTGACGCTTCATTTTTGGTGTGGTTTGTTGCCATCCTATCATTGGTTGTGTGACATAGCTTCCAAAGGGGTTTTTTTTAGAGGGGAGAGGAGCAGCTTTATTGAGATATAATTCACCTACCATACAATTCACCTGTTTAAAGTGTCCAGTTGAGTAGTTTTAAGCATATTCACCAAGTTTTGCAACTATCGCAACAAGCAGCTTTAGAACATCTTCATCACCCCAGAAAGAAACTCTGTACCCTCCCCCCTCATTTTTCTCTAGCACTTCCAGCTCTAGGCAACCACCAGTCTGCTTTCTGTCTTTGTAGACCGGCCTGTTGTAGACCTTTCATGTGAATGGTGTGCTCCTCTGGGACTGGCTCTTCACTGCACATTATGTTTTTTGAAGGCTCGTCTACGTTGTAGTATGATCAGTACTTCATTCCTTTTTATTGTCTGATCTCCTCCATTGTGTGTGTACCTCCTTTATCATTTGATGGACGTTTGGGTTGTGTCCATTTTTGTCTGTCATGAGTAACGCTGCTGTGAACATTTGTGTACAGGTTTTTGTGTGGACTGATGTTTTCATTTCCCTTGGGTATGTACCTGGGAGTAGGATTTCTAGGTCACATAGTAACTATGTTTAACCCTTTGAGCAGCTGCCAAACTGTTATCCAAAGTGGCTTTTTATACAATTTGCCGCCTGCACCGGAGTATGTGAGGGTTCCAGTTTCCGTACATCCTCCCTGACATTTGTTAGATCTGTCTTTTGATTCTAGCCAGCCTAGTGGGAGTGAAGCGATAGCTCGTTTGTGGTTTGATTTGCATTTCTCTCATGGCTAATGATGTTGAGTATCATTCATTCATTCATTCATATTTTTGGCTGCGTTGAGTCTTCGTTGCCATGTGCTGGCTTTCTCTAGTTGCGGCGAGCGGGGGCTACTCTTCGTTGTGGTGCACAGGCTTCTCATTGCGGTGGCTTCTCTTGTTGTGGAGCATGGGCTCTAGAGCGCAGGCTCAGTAGTTGTGGCGCACGGGCTTAATTGTTCTGCGGCATGTTGGATCTTCCCGGACCAGGGCTCGAGCCTGTGTCCCCTGCATCGGCAGGCGGATTCTTAACCACTGGGCCACCAGGGAAGCCCTGGGTTTTGTTTTTACTTTTAAGTCTGAATAAACATAGTGCTGAACTCTTGGATGTTAAAAGTGTCAAGATGTCTTTATCCTAATTTCCTTTGAAAAATATACTTCTCATTTCTCAGAATGAGTAAAACTTCAGTTTTCAAGCATGGAAAAGACTCTGGTTGAGGGTGTAAGCCCTGAGTCCTGCCACATCTGTATTTGAGTCTCAGTTCTGTGGCATCCTTGCTGTGTGGCTACTTTCTTATGCTTTCAGTTTCCTCATCTGGACAGCAGGGATAATTAGAGTAACTCCTTTGAACAGCTGTTAAGGTTCTCTAAAGCTGGTCTGGCATATAGTAAGTGCTCATTAAATGTTTATTGTTTGAGGGAGGAGGGGAGGATTAGGGATGTGGATGGTTGTTATAGTAAAACTTAACCTCATTTTTTAATTTTTCTCAGAGGAAACACAAGAATAGAAGAAGCTTGTGAAATGTATACCAGAGCTGCAAATATGTTCAAGATGGCTAAGAATTGGAGTGGTATGTATAAAGTTTTTGTTTGTTTGCTTTTTAGGCAAATAACTTTAAAATCACTTTGAAGGAGGAAATGACTGTCTGCCTTCCCCTTAGAAAAACTGCTGGCTGTGGACCGGGAGAGGGGGGGCCTTGATCCAAGGGAACAAAGCTTGAAATCCTGGCTGAAGTTTAAGCATAGAGGCCGTGTCTGTTTTAGTGTCTGTAAACCATTTCATACAGTGGGCATGTGGTGATTAAAAAGACTTAAAGTTACTTGGATTTAAGAATAGTAATCTTTGCTTCTTATTAATGTGCTTAAATAAATTCAGTACCGCAAGGAATGAAAGTTGTAGTAAAACTTATTGAAAACAAGTAGGATAAACAGGAGAGTCTGTGTTTGTTTACCTAAACCTTGGTGGAGAATTTCTAACCATTCCTTACTCTGATAACTGGTTGTAATCCACTGAGAAATGCAGCAGTGGGAGGTGTTATTTCTATAAACCCTGACAGACTCGTCAGTTTCTAACATAATGTTTTCTACTGGGGGAAATTACACAAAATAAAATCAGAATTCTTTTCGTTGTTCTGAGAGGGGATGGCTTGTTCTAACACTGATTTGAGAAACAAATTTATCCTCTACCCCTGGAGAAAGAAGTTCTGTGCTGGGGCTTTTCTGTAGTGCAGGTGGAGACAGCCTTTGACAGGGCAGGACGTGGGTCTCCAGGCCCCTCACACCTGCGGATGACCTGAGGCAGGGTCTTGCCCTCTCTAAGTGTGTCTCCCCGTGTGCTTTCCCAGCTTGATCGAGATGTCAGTGACACATCGCATCATGTAAGCGTGAGGTGTGCGGTGTGATGATTTCCCCCCTTGCTTCTAAGGCTGACACTTTAAAATCATTTCAGTGAAGAAAATGCTGTTGAACTGGATGACCCTAAAAGGTCTTTTCTGGCTGTAAAATTATTTTTATAGGTTTAGTTGTAGGTTAAAAAGGTATGTTCTGTTTCCGAAGTGCATTTATACCTGAATTATAATGTATTTTAAAATGGAGGAGAAAAGAGTATTAGCATTCACATCTTTTGTTTGGTTCAGGTCCTGTAATCATACGTAAAAAGTGATCTTATCTAAAAAGACCCTTTATTTATTTGGTGACCAGATGTTCTAAACTTTGGAAATGCCTTTCAGCAGGACATTACCGGTTATGTAACCGAGGGGGACGTGTGTGCTCTCCCCACCCTGACCCCAGTGATCTCTTGCCTGGACTGTTACCTCCCTGCTTCTTTACTTTCCTAGTGTGTTTTAATGAAGAAAACAAAGTAATCCCATTAAATCTTAAGTCAGGTCATGTTATTTCAAATCAGAACTACAGTCCTTCACGGTGCCCTTCAGGATCTACTCAATCTCCCATCCCCTCCCGACTCTGGACACTTCTCCTGCCCACCCACTCCTTCCCTGGCTCTTTCCTCTGAGGCTCTGCCTGTGCTGTGCCGTCCCTCTGGCACTCTCTTCCCTACAGTAGGGCGTGGCCAGTCCCTGTTTTTTCCAGGTCCTTCTACAAATGTCATCGTCGTCTTAGGTCTTTCCTGGCCGTCGCTTTTAAAGATAGCAGTCCTCTCTTCTGGGAAACCCCGTTCCCTTTTCTCCGATGCCCTTACCACCATCTAGCAAAAATAAATGAAGTACATTTGTTCATTTGTATTGTCTGTGCTTTTATTATGTGCTGTTCCTCGCTAGAACATAAACCTTAGAAAGCCAAGGTGTTTCTGGCCTTTATCTCTGCTCTACCTACAGGCCCTGGACCAGTATGTGCAACACGATAGATACTCAGCATATTTGTGTAGTGAATTAATAAGTATTAGGTTCTTTGAATTTGGGATTAACAGATACACACCACTATACATAAAATAGATAAACAACAAGGACCTATTGTATAGCACAGGAAACTATACTCAATCTTTTGCAATAACCTATAATGGAAAAGAATCTGAAAATGAATCTATATATATATATATATATATATATATATATAACTGAAACACTTTGCTGTACACCTGAAACTAACACAGCATTGTAAATCAGCTCTACTTCAATTTAAAAAATGGTTAAAAAATGAAATAAGAAACTGAAAAAAAATCAGGTTCTTTGAAATGACTTCCATGTCCTAGTGGTTGGTGATCATGGCACCACTGCATTTGTTTATAGTTTTAGAAGTTCTTTTATAAAGTAATTCATCTGCTACTCCAATTTTGAGAGGTCATCCTGGCAGGTATTAGATGTTTACAGTTGAGGAAATTGGGCCTGAGAAAGTGTGTAACTTTGTCTTTGAAGGAGCATGTATTAAACCACTTCCAAGTTTGGAGAGATGGAGCTGGCATTTTTAGCGGTGTTTGGAGTAAGTGTGCAGACTGAAAAAGTGAGCCAGCACCTAGTTTTGGAAGGTGGGAGTGTGAAATTGTAAAATCAAAGCTCTTAATATTGTCTGGGGAGGACTTCCCTGGTGGCGCAGTGGTTAAGAATGCTCCTGCCAGTGCAGGGGACACAGATTCGAGCCCTGGTCCAGGAAGATCCCACATGCCACGGAGCAGCTAAGCCCATGCGCCACAACTCCTGAGCCTGCGTGCCACAGCTACTGAAGCTTACATGCCTAGAGCCCGTGCTCCACAACAAAGAGAGGCCACCACAATTAGAAGCCCGCGCACCGCAACGAAGAGTAGCCCTTGCTCACCGCAACTAGAGAAAAGCCCACGCACAGCAACAAAGACCCAACGCAGCCAAAAAAATCAATCAATCAATTTATTAAAAGAAAATAGATCATCCGGGGAAGTGGAGCCAACACGGCAGAGCCTGGATGCCGTGCTGTTATCCTCAGCCAGGGAAGGATGGACCACGATTGGTTCTGGGACGGCCAGCACAAACTGTCAAAAACTAAATTATTGGTGGGAGGGGGAGGATTCGGTTGTAAAAGAAACGATGACACTTAAACACAGCAAAGCACAGGTGTTCTCTAAGGACATTTACGTGTGATAATGACAATGGCCAACATGCGTGCAAGTGCCTGGGGCCAGGCTGTTCTGAGTGTTTTGCCTAGAAGGTCCAAGTGATGGCTACACGCTTCTGAGGCCGAGCCCATCAGAACCACTCTTTGGCCGCTACGTTCCTGAACTGCCACCGGGAAGTTCACAGCTGCCCGTAGGACCTGGGTGCCTGCCCACCACCCTGGCAGTGGCTTGGCCCCTCCTCTGGGCCTCTGGGTTCACGGTCCACCAAGGTAGGGGTCAAGGCCTGGCGGGCAGGCTTCTGCAGTCCCAGCTGCAGCCGCAGGCCAGTGTCTGCTTGGACTGGCAGGGCCCAGGCCATGCTGGTGGGTAAATATTTTCAGAAGTGCCTGGGCGCTCTTTTGTCTTGCGCAGAGCAAGACTTGAATCTGGGCAGGCTGGCTCAGGGGTTTGTGCTGCCTCTTCTCCCTTGGGTGGAGGTCCAGAAACCACAGTGGGAATTACGTAGTTTCCTCTGGGAGTGTGGTTGGGACACGGAGAGCCACTGAAGCTTCAGTGGAATTGACTGTTCTGTTTCTGAAAAGAAATTTAAAGTAAATGTTTAATACCATCAGGGTTCTTAGGCGTCTGTCACTGTTTTTTATACTTTTCTGAATGTCTTTGAAACGTTTATGACTGAAAAATTTTTTTAAGTACCAGGAGGTTTTGTGATACTCTTGGTCGTGCCTTTCCTAATGGGGCGAGCTCTTCCTCCATCCCTGCTGGTCCTGACTTCCGACTCCAGACCCGCATCAGCCACCCCCAGTCCTGGTTCTCCCCTGCGCTTGAGGACCTAGTGGTGAAGTGGGTTCATCCTCGTCCAGGTCCCATGCTGACCTTCACAGCCTCCTGGGCGGGCCTGACCTCTTCCGCCCCAGTCCGGTCCTTCCTCCTTCGTTCCTCCATTTCAGCCCCACCAGAAGCCACATTTCCTGATCCAGAACCTTTTCTGGAAGAGCTGAGTGCATGAACCTCTCACGCTGTGCCCCCGGACAGCACCCGTGTGACTACAGGGAGGTGTGCCAGTTCCACACCAAGTGGGACATGCACAGTTCAACCCCATGGGTCTCTGTCAGACTTTGTCATAAACTTAGGAAAGAGCTTTGACTTTAGAAGTTGTGGGCCTCATCTTCATTCCTTGAGAGCCTGCTCTGGGAGCCTTTGTCGCTGTTTCTCCGGAGATGCCAGGTGAGCCAGTGGACGCAGAGAGATGGGCGGTGCTCATCCTCGCCTGCGGGCCCTCCTGGCCTCATGCCTCCGCGGAGACACCCTGTTGGTGCGGGGCCTGTGCCGGGGACAGAGCTGAACACCCGCCGCCAGGCGGTCAGTGTGGAAGGAGGCCTGGGGCTGAGAGGAGCCCTTGTTGCTGTCCCCCTGGGTCCTGGGCGTCTTCGTGACCACCCAAGGTGCACTGGGTCACAGGCACGTGTGCTGCTGTCAGGGATGGGGCCTTCCCCAGGTGGGCGTGGGCCGGGCTCCTGGAGCAGGGCCGCTCTGCAGGGTGCTTGCTCCTCTGTGCTAACTGAGTCATTTATCTTCTTCAGCTGCAGGAAATGCGTTTTGTCAGGCAGCCAAGCTCCATATGCAGCTGCAGAGCAAACACGACTCCGCCACCAGCTTTGTGGATGCTGGGAACGCCTACAAGAAGGCAGACCCCCAAGGTGAGCCGCGCTCTGTCCCGTGCCCCCTGGACCTCACGCAGGTTGTGCTGCTAGAGCGAGATGCTCGTGCTTCAGGACGGTGGAGATTTGGGGATTTTTAACTGAAGCTTTTATGAGGCGAAATCTATTAAATTTATCCAGCTTAGTGCTCCACACCATTTCCTTGAACTCCATTGCGGAGTTGCGTTATGGACAGTTTTTTGGAAATTAGCGTTAATTTTATCCAAGTCTTACCTTAATTGTGTGAGTGTGTACATCGCTCACTAAAGGAAACGAGTGTTCCCTCGCTCCCGAATAGTGTGTGTGGAGATCCAGTTAATGGGAGGTCGTAAAATCCTATAGTTGAAAACAGCTTATTCACACAGCATTCATGTGACTTCTTTAAAAAGTGTTTTTCAAACACTTTAGGTTTTGAGGAAAGAATGATCTTGGGTATTTGAAGAGGTGAAGTTTTGCAGACGTTCTTTCTTTTTGAGTTAGAGGAGCGCACACTTAGCGATTGAAGGCCTCATCTCCTCCCTCCACACGTGCACTGGTGGCTGTGGAACCTCCCTCCTTGTTTCAGCAGCCCGTTTGAACACAGAAATCCCAGCTCTTGTGAATATATCACACTGAAACAAGCTATTTCAAGGACTGTGGTATAAGGATTAGCCACAGTTTAGTTTCCAAAGGGAAAAACTGGGCACAGCCTAAGTGCACAGTAGAATCACCTCACGTCAGTATTTCAGAGTGTGTTGCAGGCACTGAACCCCTGGCGTCAGGGTGTCTCACTGACCTGGGAAATGTTCTCACGGCAGCTGAGGAACCGTGGAGAGCCGAAATCTGAAATTCACAATACGTCAGTGCTCATAGAAATGCATCCAGAAAACACAGGGAGGAAAAGGGCATCAAATTCCTAGCCGGGGGTTTGAGCGGGTTTTGTGGGTAGCTTTTCTATTTTTCTGTATTTTTAACGGCATAACAATCCACATTTCTTATGCAGCTTAGGGGGAAATTGCTTTTATTTTCACTAATCTACTTGTCTTTCTGATCCTTCGGTCAGGCCTTTTTGCTCTGCTGCCTCTTTAGAGCAAAAGCAGTAAACTTGGAGCCGCCAACCGCTTGCCAGCGTTGTAAACGCCACCGTGTGGTGGGAAGCTGTCGGCTCACTGTTTCAGAAAATGAGTGTCATTAGCACTCTCGTTTATTAGATTTTTTCTTCCTATTGGTATTTGTTAGTACACCGAAAGTTAGCGTCTTTTAACACTGTACAAAAAGTACTGTCTTTCAAAATTAATACATACACGTGATACCAGTGAGGAGTGCACTGCACTTAAGGTTTTAGTGGATAGATTGGCAGGTGTTGATGACACTTCCGTGGACAGGTTCCGCAAGGGGCTGGACGTGTGTTTGCTTTTTGCCAACCACCCTGCCCCCGCCCCGCCCCAGCGGGGCCCCTTAGCCATGTAGAAGCAGCCAGGAAGACAGGCTCAGCGAACCCTCTGACTGAATGGATTTTTCATTGTCTTTCTTGAATGCCTTCGCTTCAGAGGCTATCAACTGCTTAAATGCAGCCATCGACATTTACACAGACATGGTAAGACATGCCTTGCTTGAGCGGCCGTGGGGTGGAACCCTCGAGATAGCTCACAGTTAACCGGGATGTGACTGCTTTGTTTCCTCCCCAGGGAAGGTTCACGATCGCGGCCAAGCACCACATCACCATCGCGGAGATCTACGAGACGGAGCTGGTGGACATCGAGAAGGTGTGTGGACGGGGGAGGCGGCGGGCAGGGACCCCAGGCGCCCCTGCAGTGGGCTCATGAGGGCAGAGGGATGCGCGCGCAGACAGGGTCATGTGGAGACCTCGGGCTGGGGCAGGAGGGAGAGCCCTGCCAGCTCCCCAGGCTGCCTCCCTCCAACTGGGGACGGCGTTGATGTAAAACCGAGCGCCGTGGGAAGCAGGCGCGAGTCAGGGAGCGACGGCTTGCACTGTCTGGGGCGGACGCTGAGCTCTCAGAGGTCACCCTTCACCCCGTGCCTGCTGCTCGCGCTGGACCGTTGTCACTCTTGTCTCTCTTCCTCTCCTGTTTCACCTCTTCCCTCGGCTTCTGGAGCACGGCTCCCGCTTGGTTCTCTGCCCCCCACCCTTGGCAGGTTCCTCCTCTCTCCCTTTGGGGCTGGGTCCTCGTCCGCTCTCACTGTGCCCGCTCCCGTGCTCCTGTCTGTGCTCACGCAGCGTCGCAGCTTGAAGTGTCCCGTGTATGCTGGCAACTCGCCATCCTCGTTCGCAGGAGATCAGGTTGTTTCTCCACTGTTTCCAACCTTGCAGGTGGCCTCCTGCGCCCCACGGATTGGCCCCTCACCCAGCACCTTTCAGGCTCCCCTCTTCCTCGTCCCCCCTTGCTCTCCTGCTCCCCCTGCAGCAGCCACCCTGACCTCTGCTGACCCTCGCACAGGTGTTCTCTGCCTCAGGGTCTTTGCGCTGCTTGTCCCTTTGCCCTGAGCTCTTCTCCCACACGTCAGTTGTCCTTCAGAGCTTTGCTCATTTGTAACTGTGATGAGAAGTATCACAGCCACCTAATTAAAACTGGGACCTCAGCCCTCGCGGGGACACACCCAGACGCCCTCCCACCTCAGTGGCCCCCTTACAGGCACTCTGATGGCCTGCTCACCGTCCCTGGGTTGCCGGCTCCCTCCACTGGAGTGGGTGCCCCACGTCAGCCCGAACCTTCCTGTGGTTTACTGGTCTGTCCGAGAGCCCAGGCTCTGATGAGTGAGCAGAGGATGCCCTCACTGTCACACTGCACCCGCCAGAGCAGACGGAGTCTCGGGCGGGGAGGCCCTCTCGGTACTGCAGTCAGACAGGCCTTGTTAACGTCGCCCTTTGACTTCATGCTGACGCCCCTTGTGGTCACACAGCTCAGAACTCTCTGGCTCGTTTCATGGACTTGGCTTTGAGCCGTTTTTGTCATACTGTGCCACGCTTTTCTGAGGCTGCCCTTAGACCTTGACTACATCAGGGCCGTCCTCCCCGTCTCTGTGGGGAGCTTTTCTGCAGACCCAGGAGGAGGTGATGAGCCCCAGGCGCAGAGTCGGTGGCAGAGCAGGAGGAGCCGAGTCCGGTGGCTGGGGTGGCTCCACATCTGTACTGAGCTGAACCACCTTGCGGGGATGAGCGCCGCTGGGCAGAGCGTTTCTCCCGCCGAGGCCGCTGCGTCCGCTCCTGTCCTCGGTGGTCAGTCCTCTGTCTTCCGGGGTGGTCTTGGGCAGCCTCTTTACGACATGCATCTCCAGAAGATTCAGGGTGGATAAACGACCTGTGGCGAACTCTTGTTTTCCTTCTTCTTGAACGAAGTTGACAGTTTGTCACGCACAGGAGCTTCTGCAGCCTGTCGCCCGCGGTGTTCCTGCCATTCTGCAGGGTGCCCGTGGGCAGCACCTCCTGGCGCTTACGTGGGGCATGTCACGGTGCGTCGTAAGAACCGCATCACTCAGCACACGCGTGGGGCTCAGCTCGTCTTGCTGCCTCACGTTGGGCTCCTGTGTCTAGAAGCGTCCTCACCCTCGCCTCCCTGGCGGGACTCTCCAGGTTGTGTTGGTGGCGCGTGATGTTGCTTTGAAAAATCAGTTACACTGAGGCATCTTATGTCTGATTCATTATGTTTCTTCCCTGTTAACGTGGCCGCGATGTGTTCCCTGGTTCACTCAGATTTTAGCTGGTGAACAAGGAAACGTGAAGTTCCATAAACTCACGATACTCCTTTGACTTCCAAGTAAAACATTAATATAATAATAATCAGTAATATTCAGTGACCCAGAGGAGCTCTGGCTCGTGTCCGTCTCAGCCCCTGGAGAACGTGATTTCGTGTTGTCTGTTACAGTGTAGGGTAAGTGTCTATGGCAGGTTCTCAGGACGTAGGTTCTGAAAGGACGATCCCATCTGAAGGCTGTTTAAGGCTCTTTCACCTGCAAAGTGGACTCTTGAGCTTGACCCTCAGCTGTTGCGTTTGCCTTAAGACTCCGCTGGTGAGCGCAGTCCTAGAGTCCGGTCTCTGCCTTCAGGGCCCAGTGTTCTCCAGCACCGTGAGGCCTACCAGACTCCCCAAGGAGGAGTATTGTGATTCCTTTGGCACGCTATCCAAATTACAGGATAATAACTGCTTTTTGTGTCTGGATTTATTGTTACATGTGCTGTTGTTATTGGCGGCTGTGTTCTACTTTTTTTTTTTTTTTTTTTGTGGTACACGGGCCTCTCAGTGTTGTGGCCTCTCCTGTTGCGGAGCACAGGCTCCGGACGTGCAGGCTCAGCGGCCATGGCTCATGGGCCCAGCCGCTCCGCGGCATGTGGGATCTTCCCAGACCAGGGCACGAACCCGTGTCCCCTGCATCGGCAGGCAGACTCCCAACCACTGCGCCACCAGGGAAGCCCTCTACTTTTGATATTTATTATCATCCTTGAAATTGTAAGATACTCTGGGCTGGATTCTAACGTGTAAGGGTTGACTTGTGCCTGATTAATGTCACTATGTGTTAAAATTCCACACTAGTGTGAACATCCAAAGATAACCCGTGCCCAACCTCTTTTCTCTGAAACTTCTCTGTTAAGCGCTAGGTAAGGTTTTTTTCCACTATTTTCTGTCAAAATTTGGGAATACCATGAAATTTGATTAGTGGTTTAATTAGCATTATTAATTATTAAAAACCAAACAGATTTTTTCTTTTACTATGATAACTCTAGCTGTAGTTTAGAGCTATAATGTCTTGATGAACCAGTGTCATTATTTACTGCGTGTCAGGTTACACCATATCATCCGCATTTGGCCTTTTTTTTTTACCCTCCAAAATAGCAGTTCCACATGGTTCAGCCCAGCACTGTTCCCTGAGTTCTGGGCGGTAAGAGCCAGAAAGGTGAGCTCCCTCCCTGGGAAGAGGTTATACAGCCTGGTACTCTTTACACAGTGATTTGGTATTGTTTCCCATACTTAACCCCATTATTACGATGGGAAAGGGTGCAAAGTACTTCAGAGAATGAGGACAGTTCAGAGATAATGTTTGACTAATCAGAAATTCATGGGAAACCTTTCTTTGATAGGCATTCCCATGAGTCATGATGGTACTGGTAGTGTAATCCGGACCACCTGTGAAATGCAGCTGCCCACGTCCCCTCAGCACCTGTTTGCTGAGCACCCGCTGTGTGACAGGCGTCGCGCTGGGCTTGGGAGCAAAGGCACGTGGGCCTGCCTGCCCTCAGAGCTAATGGTGTAGTGGGAGAGTAAAGCATGCGTGCGCGCGCGTGTGTGTGTGTGAGGGCTCTGACGGTGCTCCAAAAGGGTGGATTCCAGGTGTTTCCTCCACGTGTTTGTGTATCTGTATATACTCTTTTCTGGCTGTTTTTATTTACTGCTTCATGAAGAGCTTCTGTACTGGTGCTTTGCATCATTATTCTTCGTCTTAGCCCGGTAGCCCATTATGTTTAACCATGGGGTCACTGCTCCAGCAGGCGGGGTCCTGCTTTCTGAGCTGTCAGGTGCTTGATTTCACTAAGTCTTAAGCCGCAGCATGACGAGGGCTTCTAGCTTTCCAGGCTGCAGCCTGTTTCCTCTCCACTTGATTGTTCACGGCTCCCCCATCTTAGGTGGAAGGCAACACCTTTACTCTGGATGACCCTTAGGTATCCGTGAGGGACGTCTGTGCTGCTGCAGCAGGCCACAGATCTGAATGGAATAGGGCGTCACACGTCTCTGAAATAACAGTCCACTGTCACTGCTTGGGGTTTGGCGGTCGTGGGGACATCACTTGGGAACCAGGCTGACAGAAGGGCTGCCATCTTCAGTTTGTGGCTTCCAGCATCACTAGACGTGGCCCTTGCCTTCCAGCTCACGGGGAGGGGACAGGCCTGGAGAAGGCTGCAGAGTCAGATGTGTGGGTCACATCTGGAGGTGGCCCACAGCGTGTCTGCTTACAGCCCATTGGGAAGGACAGGTCACCTGGCTGCCCCTAACTGCAGCAGGCCTGGGGAGACGGGGTGGCAGGGTGTTTGTTGGGTGGGAGGTAGGGAAGAAGAGATTTTGATGGACAGCAAGCCATCTGCTGGAAGCGCGTGCTCTCTTCTGTTCCCAAAATAAAGCAGGCCGGGTTGTGAAAGATTTGCTGCTGGAAAAGGTTTATTTATAGGGAAAATATCTGTGCAAATGTAGTTTTTAAATGCAACTCTTCAAACAAATAGTTTGAATAAAATGTGTGTGTGTTTGCAGGCTATCGCCCATTACGAACAGTCAGCTGATTATTACAAAGGGGAAGAATCCAACAGGCAAGTATTATTTTTCTTGATGTAATTCAGTGGGTTTTGTTACATGTAATAAAAGACAGACCTTCACTCTGCTCTGGGAGCCCCTTGCATCATACCACGTGAAGGTGCACTGAGATGTCTTGTCATTTCTCTTTGGGAGTGTTTTCTCTCTGCTCTGGTTCTCGGTTTCAGCTCGGCTAACAAATGTCTGCTGAAAGTGGCCGCGTACGCCGCCCAGCTGGAGCAGTACCAGAAGGCCATCGAGATCTTCGAGCAGGTGAGGCTGCTGTCTGCGCAGCTTCCGGCAGAAGGCATCCTGAATCTTCTTTTTAAATTCAACTTTTTATTTAGTAATGATTTTTATTGAGATCTAATTCACGTATCATGTAACTCAGCCTCTGAAAGAGTGCGCATCAGTGAGTTTGCGTATATTCACAGAGTTGTGTAATCAGCACCACTGCCTAGTTCTAGAATATTTCCATCATCGCACAAAGAAATCCCATCCTCCCCTCCTCCCAGTCCCGTGGAGTGTGAGTCCGTGGACGTGGAACCTCGGATATGGGGGGCCGACTGTGGGGTTTGAGCATCGATGGACACTGGTATCTCAGTGGTCCTGGAACCAGTCCCCCTTGTATATCGTGGGGTGACTGTAATACTCCACAGTTTGGAGGGGTGACTCCAAACTGGATACCGAGGGGTGACTGTAATACTCCACAGTTTGTTTAACCGTTTATCAATTAATGGACATCTGGGCTGTTTGCATTTGGGGGTGTTATGAATAATGCAGCTAAGAATATTTGTGTTCAGGTTTGGGGGGCATGTTTGCGGTTCTCTAGTTTATATATCGAGAATTGGGATTGTTGGGTCACGCGTCAAGTCCCTTTCTAACTATCTGGGGAACTGCCAAATTGCCCCATCTTACATTCCCTCTGTCAGCGCACATGGTCCAGCTCTCCATGCTTCACTTGTTTTCTGTTGTAACAATATCTACCCTAATGTGTGAAGTGATATCCCACTGTGTTTTCGATATCCATTTCCCTAGTGATTAGTGATGTTGGGAATCTTTTCATGTGCTTATTGGTCATTTGTATACCTTCATTGTAGAAATATTTATTGAGTTTCTTTGTCCTTTTTTTATATATAATTTTTTTTATTTATTTATTTTTGGCTGTGTTGGGTCTTCATTGCTGCACTCAGGCTTTCTCTAGTTGCAGCGAGCAGGGGCTGCTCTTCGTTGTGGTGCGCGGGCTTCTGATTGCGGTGGCTTTTCTTGTAGCGGAGCACGGGCTCTAGGCACGCAGGCTTCAGTAGTTGTGGCGCACGGGCTCAGCTGCTCCGCGGCATGTGGGATCTTCTGGACCAGGGCTCGAACCCGTGTCCCCTGCATCGGCAGATGGATTCTTAACTACTGTGCCACCAGGGAAGTCCCTCTTTGTCCCTTTTTGAATTGGGTTTTTTTTTTCTGTTGAGTTTTAGAAGTTCTTCATATATTCTGGATATTAATTTCTTATTAGATACGTGATTTGCAAATACTTTCTCCCATTCTGTGGGTTGTCTTTTTACTCTGTTATTAGTGTCGCTTGATGCATAAAGTTTTAAGTCTTGATGAAGTCCAATTTGTCTTTTTCTTTTGTTGCCTGTGTTTTTCATGTCAGATCCAAGAAATCATTACCAAACCCAATGTCCTGAAGCGTTTCCCCATGTTTCTTTTTAAGAGTTTTATAGTTTTAGTTCTTAGGTTTATGTTTTTCATCCATTTTGAGTTAATTTTTGTATGTGGTGAAGGTAAAAGGTCCAACTTCATTCTTTTGCGTGTGCATGTCCAGTTTTCCCAGCACTGTTTGTTGAATACACTGTCCTTTTGCCATTGAAGGGTCTTGGCACCCTTGTTGAAAGTCATGTGGCCATATAAGTAAGGGTTTATTTCTGTGCTTTCTATTCTATTCTACTGGTTTTCTGTCTTTATGCCAGTACCACACTGTTTTGATTACTGTGGCTTTGTGTGGTAAGTTTTAAAATCAGGAAATGTGAGTCCTCAACTTGGTCCTTCTTTTTCAAGATTGTTTTGGCTACTTGGGGTCCCTTGCATTTCCACATGAATTTTAGGATCAGCTTGTCAATCTCTGCTAAAAAGTCAGCTGAGATTTTGATGAAAGTATTGTCATTTTGACATTAAGTCTTATAATCTGTGAACTCAGGGTGCTTTTGCATTTATTTAGATCATCTTTAATTTTGTTCAACGTTTTAGAGTTTTGTAGTGTGCAAGTCTGGCATTTCTTTGGTTAAATGTACTCTAAGTATTTTATTCTTTTTGATGCTATGTAAATGAAATTGTTTTCTCAATTTTCTTTTCTGATTTTAATTGCTAATTTTATATACTGCAACTTTGCTGAACTTGTTTACTAGCTCTAATGAGTTTTTATGGATTCCTTAAGATTTTCTTTATACAAAATCATGTCCTCTGCAAGTAGCGATAGTTCTATTTCTCTGATCTGTGTGCCTTTTACTTCATTTTCCTGTCATTTGCTCTGGCTTGATCCTCCAGAACGATGATCAGTAGAAGTAGTAAGAGCAGACATCCTTGTTTTGTTTCTGTCTTAGAAGGAACACATTCAGTCTTCCACCATTGAGTGTATGTCAGCTGTGGGTTTTTGCAGATGCCTTTTATCAGTTTGAGGAAGTTCCCTTCTCCTCCCAGTTTGTTGTTTTTATCATCAAAGCGTATTTGTTTTTGTCAGGTGCTTTTTCTGCATCTTTTGAGATGATCATGTGGTTTTTGTCCTTTGTTGTGTTAACATGGTGTCTTTCATTGGTTGATTTTTATCTGTTGGCCCAACCTTCCATCCTTGGGATAGAACCTGCTTGGTTGTTGAAAAGTTTCAGGGTCTCCAAGAGCACCTTCAGGTTTGATAATTCTCTGGAAGGACTCACGAAACTCAATGAAAGCTGCTATATCACAGTTATGGTTTATTATAGCAGAAGGATGCTGACCCACATCAGCCAAAGGAAGAGGCACAGAGAGGAGGTCAGGCGAGCCCCGAGTGTGAGCTTCCTGTTGTCCTGCCCAGACTGGGACTGTGGAACTGTGGAACTGTGCAGACAGCACTGACTTCTCCCAACAGTGATGTGTGAAAGCATGTGTAGGGTATTGCCACCGGGGAAGAAACTCACCTGAACATGGTAGGCCTTATTCTGCAGTCCCTCCATAGGTTGAGCTAAACTACATGGTCTAAGACCCCTGGGTAAACAAAAACACTCTTTCAGGCAGGACATTCCAGGGGCTTAGAGATTATCTACCAGGAATCATGGGCAAAGACACTTTGGACAAAATTAATCCTTTACTACATAGTTATGGTGTGTAATCCTTTTTGTAAGTTGCTAGAATTAGTTTGCTAGTGTTTTGTTCAGGATTTTGCATCTGTATTCATAAGGGATATTGACCTTTAATTTTCTCTTGTAATGTCTCTGTCTGGCTTTGGTAGCCAGGTAATACTGGCCTCAGAATGAGTTAGAAAGTGTTCCCTCCTCTTCCTTTTCTGGAAGAGTTTGTAAAGGATTGGTGTTAATTCTTTAGACATTTGGTAGAATTCAGTGATTTTGCTCTGCGTTCTGTTTTCAGTTTCATTGATTCCTATTGTTATCCTGATTTCTATCCTATTTTCTTCAGATTTATTTTGCTCTTCTTTTTTAGGGTACTGAGGGTACAAGCTTAGCTAATTGATTTTCCTCTTTATTGTGTGGGCATGTTTAGTGCTCTCAATTTCCCTCTAAGTGCTGCTTTGACTGTGTCTCACAGTTCTGTTACATTGTTTTATTTATTAATTTTCATGGATTATTTATCAGTGTTTTGTTTAATTCCCAAGTGTTTGGAGGTGTTCCTGTTATCTTTCTGTTGTTGATTTCTAGTTTGATTCTGTTGCGGCTGGAAAATACACTCTGTGTGATTTCAATTCTTAGAAGTTTGTTTTATGGCCCAGAATATGGTCTTGGCATATATTCTGTGGTTCTGCTGTTGCTGGGTGGTATGTTCTATAAATGTTGATTAGCTCCTCTTGGTTAATGGCGTTGTTGAGTTCTTCTGTATACTTGCTGATTTTCTACTTCTGTTGTTGAGAGTGGAGTGTTACAGTCTCTAACTATCACTGTGGATTTGATTATCTCTCATTTCTGTCAGTCTTTGCTTCACAATATTTTGCAGCTCTGTTTGGTGCATACATATTTAGGATTGCTGTGTCTTCTTGTTGGGCTGACCCTTTTATCATTATATAGTGTCCCCCTCTGTCTCTGGTAATTTTCTTTGCTCTGAAGTCTATCTGATACTAATATAGCCTCTCCTGCTTTCTTTTGATTAATGTTTACATGATATATCTTTATGCATCCTTTTTCTTTCAGCCTGCCTATATTGTTATAATTGAAGTGTGTTTGTTGTAAACAGCACAGAGTTAGGTCATATTTTTAATCTACTCTGCCAGTTTCTGTCTTTTAATTGGTATGTTTAGACCATTCACATTTAATGTAATTATTGACGTATTAGAACTGAAGTCTGCCATTTTATTTTTTTGTTTTCTGTTTATCCTCTGTTTTCTGTTTTTCTGTTTCCTTTTTCCTACCTTCCAGGGGGTTTTTGATTACCTGTAGTGTTTTTGGGTGTATCTCTTTAAATAGCTTTTGTAGTGATTGCTATAGGTATTATATTTACATAAAGTATCACAGGCTAATGATGTCATCATTTTTTCAGTTCCAGTGAAATACAGAAATCTTACCTTACTTTCTGTTCTTTTATCCTCCCCCATTCAATATATAACTGTCTTTAATATTTCCTCTACACACTTTTAGACACATCAGTCACTGTTGCAATTTTTACTTCAATCATCCAACTTAATTTAGAAAACTCAGGAGGAGGAGAAAAGCCCATTGTATTTTCCCATATTTTGCTTAATGTGTTCTTTCTTCCTGATGTTCCAGGATTCCTTCCTGTATTTTGTTCTACTTAGAGAACAACCTTTTGCTATTCTTTTAGGGTAGGTCTGCTGGCTAAACATTCTCTTGGTGTTCCTTCATCTGGGAATGTTTTGATTTCCCCTTCATTCCTAAAGCGTATCTTCCCTGGGTGTACAGTTCTGGGTTGACAGCTCTTTTCTTTTCAGTGCTTGAAAAATGTGCCCTGACAACCAGCGTGGTTTCTAATGAGAAGTTTGCTCTCATTCAAGCTGTTTTCCCTGTAGGTGAGGTGGTGTTTCTTTCTGCTACTTTCAAAACGTTTTTCCTTTGTCTTCAGTTTTCAGAAGTTTATGTGGCTTAGCATGGGTATCTTTGCTTTTATGCTGTTTGGATTTCAGTAAACTTCTGGAATCTGTAGGTTTATGTTTGTTTCTTGCCAAATTTAGGAAGTTTTCAGCCGTTACTTCGTCAAGTGCTTTTTTAGCCACTCCCTCTTTCTCTCCCCTTCTGTGGCTCAGACAGCCCAGATGTTATGCCTTGTTTTATCATCCTATATGTCCCGATGCTCTGCTCCTCTTTTCTGGGTCTGTCTGCTCTCTGATGTTCAGACTGAGTAATTTCTAATGTTCTACCATCAGTTCACTGAGTCCTTCCTGTGTTCCATGGGATCTGCTGTTGAAAACCCATCCACTTTCTATGTCAGTTATTGTGTATTTCAGTTCTGAAGTTTCCACTCATTTCTTCTTTGTATCTTCTGGGGTTTCTTACTGAGAATTTTTCTTCATTGATGCTTTGGTTTTCCTCTGGTCTCAAGCAATTTTCTAATGGCTTGTGGAAGCATTTTAGAAAGGCCCCTTTAAAATCTGTTAGATAAGTCTCACATCTCTGCTATGTGAGAGCTGTTGTTTATTAGTTGTCTTTTTTTTTAATTTAATTTTATTTATTTTTTTATACAGCAGTTTCTTATTAGTCATCCATTTTATCCACGTCAGTGTATACATGTCAATCCCAATCTCCCAATTCATCACACCTCCACCACCACCCCACCACTTTCCCCCCTTGGTGTCCATACGTTTGTTCTCTACATCTGTGTCTCAATTTCTGCCCTGAAAACCGGTTCATCTGTACCATTTTTCTAGGTTCCACATATATGCATTAATATACGATATTTGTTTTTCTAACTTATTTCACTCTGATTAGTTGTCTTTTTTTCATTCAACTTGAGATGTTCCCTTTTCTTGGTATTGCAAGTGAGTTTTAATTAAAAACTGGATATTCGTATATTGTGTTATAAGACAGGGTCTTGTTTTAACTCCACTCTCAGCTGGTTTTCTTTGGCACTGAAGGGGTGTGGCCTCGCTCCTGCCAGGTGGAGGTAGGGTTCAAGCTCCCCACCTGACCGCCTGGTTACCATCAGGTAAAGGTGAATCCATGCCCGCTGGGAGATGACGGGGCCTCTTTCTCACTGGGAGGAGGTGACGCAGTCCCCACGTGGTCTCCAGTGCCTCTGTGATGGGGGCGCAGGCTGGCTCCTGCTCTGGCCTCCTTGGCAGGAGAGTGGGGCTCTCCCAGGAGGATGGGCGTCTTGTCTTCCTCTTTGGCTTTTGCTGCTGTGAGTGGCATGGATCAAAGCAGGTGTCATCTGAACATTTTCTGTCTTGCTAGCTGCCCCTCTCCTGGTCCTCTGGCTGGAGAAAGCAGGCTTTCATCTATTCTCTCTCTTTCTTTTGCTGCACCCACCGGCATTTATGGGTTGCTGGCTTTTTCTGTTCCAAGTCAGGGATTTATGCAAGAAAAAGAAAAACCAGGGAACTCCCTGCCGTGTTTGCCCTGTGTCCCTGGCTTCTCTGCTCTTCTCTCCACCTTTCAGTCTCCCTGTGTTAGTTTCATATAAAAGATCCAGGGCTTTTAGTTGTACTTAGCAGGAGGGACAGAGGACAGCATGTCTGTTCCATCCTCCTGGATGTGGAATTCTGCTGAGTCGTTTTTAACAGGTCAGCACTTTATGTCTTAAATATTGTTTTTTTGTCTAGTAACATTTCTGGTACGTGGCTTTGGGTTAAAAGAATGGATTTCATAGCTTAACTAACGTAAGATGCAGCGTACTTGCTAAAGAGTAGATGAGGGTCAGCATGCCTAGTGTAGGAGGGCAAACCTTTTCACTCTGACTCCACTTTCTCTGCCTAGATTGGGGCCAACACCATGGATAACCCTTTGTTGAAGTACAGTGCAAAGGATTACTTCTTTAAAGCTGCCCTCTGTCACTTCATAGTGGATGAGCTGAATGCCAAGGTGAGGGGCCCTGCGGTGTGGGTTCTGAGGCGCTTCACGCCTAAGCACAGGTGCTCAGCCGTTGTCTGTGATACCAGCTCGGAGGAAGACTGTGCTGCGTACATGAAAGGCAACATGGAGGGTGATACTCTGACCCTGTCCTGGCTGTACCACCGCAGCTGGAGTGACAGCTGCTGAGGCTCTTCTCTTAAGTGAACGCCCCCTGGGGGCCACACTTCCTTCAGTAGCTTTGGTTTAAAGAAATTAGGGGCTGAGGGGAGACAGTAAAAGCAGAATTTTTTTTAAACTCAGAAATGGAGTTGGGGTGAGGGGTTGGGAGAAAAGCAAAGAGAGAGCTGGAGGTGGAGGCAGGGACAGGGCCGCCTTGGTGTCCTCGGGGTCGGGGTTAGGGCCCCGGGCTCCGGGCAGAGCCTCCTCCAGCGCGTGAAAATAGACGCCTGCCCTGGGAGGTCCGAACATTGGATCTGGCTCACGTGGTCTTCCCCACAGCAACCTCATTCGGAAAAACTGGTTTAGAAGTTTATTCTTAACTGAAATTGAAATTCACAATCAACAGGTTTGATCAACACAGGTTGATTTTGATGTTGAGTCTGATAATTAAGTAGGACGTAAATAAATCGTACTGAAGTTAGTAGAATGTCAAAGCTTCGTTTCCTGGTTCAGTGACTCAGGTGTTAACGAGTGGTTTTCTTTCCCAGCTTGCTCTGGAGAAATATGAGGAAATGTTTCCGGCGTTCACTGATTCGAGAGAATGCAAGTTATTGAAAGTAAGTAGGTGGGGCTGGGATACAGTGACGTTTTCCTCCTGTGAATCCGCTCACTGGGTAGCCCCGTGCCTTCCTGCTCTTGCACACTAGGCCTCAGGTGCCGTTAGGGTCAGGCGCGCACTGCTCTTAACCTGGCGGGTCAGGCACGTTAGCACAAGGCTGGATCCCTGACTCGGGGTAACTCTTGACTTGTATTTGGAATTTTCCCCAGTTTTGTAAGTCATTTGGCAACATCAGTTAGTGTGATATGAAGGCTATTTTGTATTTAAAGTATCCATTCATAGACGGAACTTTTTAGCCTACCAAACTAATTTTTCTGTATTTATGTTCCCAGAAACTTCTAGAAGCTCATGAAGAGCAGAACAGTGAAGCTTACACGGAAGCAGTACGTTCACTTTTGGGATTTAGCATGTTCTCTGAAAGTTTACGTTACAGAACTCCTTTTCATCGTATAAACGCTGAACATTTATTTGGACATTATTGCACTATACCTACGTTGTGTTTTCCAAAAGGCATGTTTTTAGATCCCACCAGCCTTCACAATCAGACAGTTCTATGAGCTGTGCTGAATTTAGCTGTGAGGCAAATAGACATCACATAATGTTATGACTTGTTTGGATGTTGTCTATGGAAAATAATCTGCTCCATAAATAAATGTCAAGTAAAATCAGTGAAATCTAATCACTTAAATTTAAAACAAAAACAAAGCAATGAGAGTTTGTTATATTCATGGCATAAAGTAAATGGGAAAATTAGTTTTACATTCATCAGTTTCCTGTTTTCCCATCTTTTTCCATCTTATGTTCATAATCAAGTGAATTTCTTAGTGTCCTTCATTAAGTCATTCATCCTGGCTTTGAAGCAATAGTGGGAAGGCGAGGTTTCCCCTTTAACTTTTGCTGCCAAACCCTCTTCATCCTATGCAAGTCCATTCTTCAGGAACTTGTGGAAATGAGTTAAAGGAATTCTGCTTCCACATGTTCCCTTGCTGCAAATGCGTTTGTTTGTGTTCAGTGGATACTGGAGCCACATTGCTTTTCCATGTCCCCTTGTTCTTGTGCAGGGTCTCATGTCCTTTGTCACGCTAAATGTGCTCTTCGTCCAGTAGGCGGTTATGGAGCTTTGCCATCACACGTTAGCATAAGAGCAATATCAAAAAAGTTTTTAATGAAGAAAGTTGCAAGCTTGAACGAATGATTTTAAATGAAGAAAGTTAATGTTTAAGCAGTGTGGGGCAGTGTAGTTCTGTGTTTGATTGTATTTCCATGGAATGATTCCTGTTCCTCTTCCCTTAAACCAGGTGAAGGAATTTGACTCGATATCCCGCCTGGACCAGTGGCTCACCACCATGCTGCTGCGCATCAAGAAGTCCATCCAGGGCGACGGGGAAGGAGATGGAGACCTCAAGTGAAGCGCTGTGTCTCTGTGGCATGCCGCCGAGTCCTCTGTAGTTTCGTGTTAGGGCCAGTGATCCTTATGGGATGCCCATTCAATGGCTTCATTTTGTTGCACATGAGCCTGATGATGTGTGTGTGTTTAAGCCGCCATGTGTGTCACCGTGCAGTGGATGGGTGGGCGGCTCCTGTGTGTATTGCGAGTGTGACAGGCTGTTTCCCGCTTGTCAGTCCCCAGAGTTTTCCGAGAACTGCTTCCAAATCTTACTCCTGTTATTTTGATACATGCAGAGCTCCTGTTTAATTTTGCCACATATTTTTATGTCCTTTTTCCTGGACTTGAGTACCCAGCCCAGTTCTAATAGACGCTTTGCATGTTCTCCGTGAACTTGCACCTGGATGGATTCTCTAAACGTGTGTGTTTAGTGTAGGATCGTTGTTAGGAGCGCGTTTATGACTTTCCTCGTGAGAAATTATTTATCCTTTTTGTTGTCTTGTGATTCTTTGGATGGTGCTAGTGACCAGTTTCTTTGCTTTCTATATCGTTCCGTAGGTAATGTGCGTGTGAGAATTCAGATCAGCCGGGCCTGCCAGCCGCTTACAGTGGGAAAAGAGGGAGCTTCCTGGCACTGCCTGGTTATGTGTGTGGACACGTGTGGAGGTGGGCCTGATCTTACATACAAGTGCACACACATGTAAGATCTAGAAGACTTGGGCGTTTTCCTTTCCTGCAGATGGCGTCCACTTTTAGTTGGGGCGGGACCCTTGCTTCATCTTCACAGGAAGGTGTTTGAACGGGCACATCCCTTTACTTCTGTGTTCACACACTTCTCCACGCTGAGAGGGCGCCTCGTGTGCCCTTTCACATACGTGCTCACCAGGGCTGGGAGGTTACCTCAGTCGGAGCGTGTGTGTCATTAATTTTAATTTTTAATTGTGTGTCATGTTCATTTTATCCATTAATTGGATGTGATGGGCTTGGTAGGCTGAGTACGGTACAGAGGTTTGCTGTGCTGAGTCAGGAAAAGATCCCCAACTAGCTTCTGAGGGGACCTGCGCTTAGCTGATGGAGTTGTTCTAGCTTGTGTGTTTGAATTCTGTCCTATTATTTTGGCTTATATATGTGCCCTGTTGACCTGTGAACTTGATCCCTGCGCATTATGTTATGTGCTGACATTGTACTTTAGACGTGGTCTTGTTTCCTGAATCTCCTGTGTCCATATTTTTAGGCATAAATGATTTATGTTTGATGTGTGTTAATTGCCAGGTAATGACAGTGTTGACAGATAAGTGGAATTTCCTGTGCCCTGTCAACGTTAGCTGGTATTTGAATGGTGTTTGCATTTTTGGATGGTCCTCGACGGGGATTGGTAGCTGCTGTTGGGCAGAAATAGAGGGTGTGCCCAGGCTGAGGGCTGAGCGGAGAGGAAGGCTTGGGGATGGGGAACAGGTCCGTCTGGGATGAAGCAGAAAGTGGCAGGAAAGGAGGCTAAGAAGGGCCAGCTGGGACCCGGTCATGGAGCAAGCCCTGTGGGCAGCCGTGAGGATTCGGTGGCCGTAGTTGCGGGGTCACTTGTGCAGGCTGGGCTGGTGGAGAGGCAGGGCAGTCATGTCACAGTGTTGGCTGAGGGCAGCAGGAACAGACCAGGAGACGCAGGCGCTCTGACCTTGGGCCCTGGCATGCAATGAGGATTCCTTCCTTCCTTCAGAGGTCTGGGACTCTTAAAAGAAAGCTGGCTGTCAGTTACGGTACATTTGGGGATGGAGCCGCTTGGTACTTCTCCACTTCCTGTTGGAACTATGGAAAACGCTTGGAGAGAAAAGTGGGGTTTTGTTGCTCTACCTAATCCAGTGCCAACCGGCCAGAAGCACTTGGGTGAGAAGGGTGTGGGGCCTGTGTCCTCCGGCTGCAGATCTGTCCCACCTGAGGGGCTGTAACCCTCGCCGCCAGCATGTGCGCTCTGTCGTTAGTCTGGAAGCTTTGTTCCCACTTGTTAAAGGAACCTGGTCTGACCATGTAAAGTAAAAAGCAAATGATGTCTTTTAAGGCAGTTTATTAGCTTTTCATCCTGCACCCCTGACAGAAGACCTGTGGTTTTGAGAAATAGTATTGGCAGCATTTTGTCACATCAGTTAGAGTTGCTTGTGTTGAAATGAACACTGGGATCAGTGCCTGGGTTAAGATGTTTTTGTTTTTAATATTTCACGTGAAAAAGAGTAAAATATAATTGTAATGGCTAGAGCAGACCTGCCAGAACGTAACAGGAAAATGAGCAGAAAAAAGTCCCATTAACAGTATCCAGACTTTCTCCCTTGAAGTGTTCTGTCAAAGTGGGCAGTGCTGTGACTCAGAGCCCGGGTCAGGTTTCCAGGACTTACAGATCGTTATTTATGAACAAAGTATAATGACTATTTATGTTACAGTCCTTGTGTTTTAGCAGATCGTGTTTAGTGCATTGTCAGAATGAGTTAAAATTTCTTACAGGAAAGCTTTGCTTTTTGTGGCAACGTTTTTATAGCTTATGTGAATTCCTTTTTTATTTAATGATTTGAAAACAGTATTCTTGCGGTCGCGGCCACGTGTGACGATGCCCCTGTAAACCTTTATTGTTTCCTCTGATACTGTGCAGTTAAGATGCCCAGAGGCAACCCCCGTGGCTTTCTCAGGGCCTGTGGCACGCAGCCTGCCTCCCGGGGCCCCAGCCTGGCGCGGCCTCTCCTCCCCCGCGCTGTCGGGGAGGTTGTATTATGAGAACTCATCCTGTGATGATAAATCCACCTTCGCAAAGAGCCTGTGTGTTTCATGTGAACCTGTACAGTAAATAAAGTCGAAGTTGTGAACGGTATGGTGAGTTTCCTGGTTGGTTTGCACAGGTCGGGAGTGGCTTCCTGTCCTGGAAGGTGTCCCCCGGGGTTCAGGGCAGTGGGCAGCAGCCGTCCGGGCTCTGCAGGCTCCCCGTTCCCTTCCCTCCTGCTGCCTGGTCAGGGATCTCACTGGCAGGCTTGAAGGAGGAGTGGCCCCTAGGAGACCTCAGAGCGGGAGGCCGGGGGCCCGAAGCCCCATCTCCCTTGGTGGAGCTATGCTGACTTGGTGCTGTCAGCGGGCCTTGTTCAGGTCCCTCAAAGATCATTTGAGGCAAATTCAAAATGAATGGTCGAACAGGCCGTCCCATCTAGGAATTCTGCCAGGTTGTTGATATTCAGGGTTACTTTCTCATTCAAATGTCTCTTCTGTTTCCTAACAGAAGCTCCCGTGGTGGGTTTTGCCAGCCTCGGTGAGGGTCCCAGAGGCCCGTGCAAACTGGTGGAGGGAAGTGGGCAGTTCCCGGGGCTCAGCTGGGGGGTGACAGATGTGCCAGGCGGCCCTGTGCCCGCATCCATCTGCCCATCTTGGTGCCTGTGGACAAATGGACTTTCGCCTGAAATAATGTTACTTAGAGTGACAGGAACACCATCAAGTTCAGTTAAGGGGACAGGCACTTGCTTGGTCTCAAAAAATGTCCCTGCTCTGGCAAGATATACAACAGGTTAGAATTAAATGATAACTTACACTCAAATTGGTCAGTTTAGATGATCACCTTTGGCAAAACCACATTTCTGTGAAGATCACCTTTAATAAAGGCTTTACCCCACCACTTGGCCAATTTTGTTTTCAAACTGTACAACAAATTTTGGTTAAAAGCAGAGGCAGGGGAGCTTTGGAGTCTGGGCTGAGAGCGTCTCCCACACGATGGTTGGAAGGCGTGAAATCGCCGCCTTGGTGTGGCCTGACCTGATCGTCTGGGGCTGACAGTCACGTGGCAACAGAGCACCTGGATGGGGAGAAACGGAGACGCCCCACAAATCCCCGAGGTGAGATGCATCTTCGGCAGGGTTTGGGGCGGCAGCCCTCTTGTCCCCTCCCGGGAAGCAGAGAAGTGACCGTAGATGGAGGAGCCTCTGAGGCACAGAGTCACCGTGGCTGCAATGAGGCTGGGCCCCTCCCCGCCGCCTGGCACCAGCTACCGAGGCCGAGCGCGTGCGGGGCCAGGCCTGTCCCGTCCCGTCCCGTGTCAGGAACACACGTGCAGTGCACAGAGGTGGAGAGACTCCAAGGACCAGGGAATTAAGCTACCTGTATGAATCAGGAATCTTATTTCTGTAGAACCTAAATTCTAATAATGGAAATAAACTTAGACTTGCGAAACTATTTTTACAAAACATTTATTAACACATTAAAGTTTTCTGTAGAATTTCTAAAGAAACAAATTCAAGACAAAAATTATTCCGATAGGTAACAAAATAATCTATTATTTAAATTTCTTCTCATTAAGATGACTTTACCCCAAGAAACAGTTCCTTAGCCGGGCAGGTTCATTCTCCTTTCGAGAGTAAATTGTGTGTGAGAGTCACTGTTTTGTTCTGTGAACACAAGTGGGTCACGCTGTCACAGCTGGAGGTGGAATCACTACTGCCACCTGCAGCCCGTGTCAGCACCTGGGACGCCTTCGACACCTTCGGTGTTGACATCACCGTCTCATGGGGAAGAAAGTGTCCTCGGTCTTTTTCTGGCATTTCGTGCAGCTATGTCTTCTTCCCGGACTTGCATAAAGTACCCTTCCTCTTAGAAAACGAGGAAACAGCAAGTGTAATAAATTAAATGTAAGAAAAAGAGCAACTAGTGACAATTCCCCTTCTCTTTTTACCTGGGTCACGTGTGAGTCAAAGCACTGTGCGCACGGCGACCCGCCCTCACCACTGGATCAAGAACCAGGCTGGGTAAGGCCAGCGGAATTACCAAAGGCCAGCATGAGACAGAGGTGCATTTAAAACAAGGTTGGCGGCTCCATGGTGCACTCTTAAGGCTAATCAAAGAGGAGTGTTACGGAGGCTTTTGGTCCCTTTTGCTAAATTCACTCATGCTCCCGGGGGAACGTGTGCACCAGTGACTTGCCTGTGTCAGCGTCTTGACATGTTAATGAGAAATGCTGGGTTTCTGAAAATCACAGAAATTGTCAAAAGAACCTAGCAAGACTACTAGTATTCTGTGTTCTGAGATTGGCTACCACCACCTCAGTGCTACTCGTGGATAAAATAACTACACTATGTTTCAAGTGTTCTCAAGCCCCTGGCTTAATTTTTCACACCTCTTTGCAAAAACTACTATGCTGTTTTCTGCTAGTCTTTGGTAGGACAGCTTTTTAAAATTGGATTTTTAGAAATGAAACCTGTAGCCACTTCTCAGGTCATTTTATGACAGACTTCCTAGTTGCATGTGTGCCGTGAGCAGCTGCTTTACAAGTGTTCAGTTTAGTGCCTACAAACAGGGGGGCAGAGGGGGACAAGTGCAGTCATCTGTCTCTTTAGCCCCATTCCAGTGTCCCAGAGCACCTGACTGGCTTCAACAGGAAAGAAACAGCTGAAAATAAATATATGGTCCCAGTTTTACTTCAGGTTGGTAGAAAAATAGCTTTAAAGTATCAGAAATAAACTTCCACGAAGCTGAGCAGTAACCCCAGCCTCAGGAATGTCAAGGTCATCAAGCATTAGGATAATTCCACCAGAATTAGGTGAGGTTATGTTAACTGCCTTGTTTGCTGATAAAGTGTGGCTGAGACCATGCAGATCAGGATTTCTAAGGGAAAGCATGAGAAATGGTTTGATAGAGACGTGCAAGTTAGCAGAAATTCAAGAAACTGCAGAAGCCATCCTTGCCCACTTCTTTGCCCACAGTTCTTCTTGACCCCTGACGAACGCTCGCGTCCAGCCCTTATGCGTGCAGGTGCAAGGCTGGGACCGCGGGGCAGGTGACCCCGTGCTCTAGTCCGTGTGAGTCAGAGAGTGGAGCTGTGTGGGCCCGCGTCCGTTTGCGGCGTCAGCTCGCTAAGCTCGTTGATGGTGGTGGCCAGCAGCGTGTCCTGGGACCCCACAGGGCCGTCCGACTTACAGGCCGGGTCCGCAGGACTGTCATCGTGCACGGCAGGCATGCTGCCCTGCACAGTGGCCAGGTTGTGAAAATGGCCATTTTCTGCGAAAGACAGCAATTTATCAGAGAGTTTGGATGGCGTGTACTCTTCATCGGGCTGCTCAGTCTTGTGCCCATCGCCATCCTTGGGAGAGCTGTCCACGATGACGAGGAAAGACTTCCATGGAGTTGTCTTATCATGGATCTGCGGACCAAACGCAGAACAGAAAGGTCACCCACTGTGTCCCTAACCAGGATCTGCAGAGCCCCCAATTCACAGCCACTCGTTACCAAGTACAACAGCCTTCTCCAACCGTCAGACACGTGTCTGCCACCGTGGTCCCTGCCAGAAAGAACTCAGCATGCCCCGGGCCCTGCTTCACCCCCGCCTTGGCCGCCCTCGCTGCAGGGGAGGGAGAGCCCCGCCTTCCCCTGGGACCCCCTTACAGACTGAGGGCCTCAGGGAAGGGGGGCGGGTGGCTCTGCTGTCCGGCAGCTGTCCGTGGGGGCCAGCCTGGCCGCTCACCGAGGTGTGCCGCCGGAGCGTGGACTTGTCGGTGAATGTCCGCCCGCACGCATTGCACATGAATGGCTTCTCCCCCGTGTGGATCCGATGGTGGCGCTGGAGCGCGTTGAGCTGCGTGAACTGCTTGCCACACTGGTCACAACAGTAGGGCCGCTCCCCTGGGAGGGAAGGGACGGAGGACACGAGAGCTACCGGCTGCTCTGGGCCGCCCGGCATCCCGAGCTGCCATGGGGAGGGCGACACGGGCACGAGCAGCCGACCATGCAGGAGCCCCAGGGGTCCGTGGCCTCACCCACAGCTTTCCAGTCGTAAGTGACCCTGCGCGGGTGTGAGTGTTCACCAGCACGTGCAGATCATCACCCCTAATTCTAATCTCAAGGTGTTCAAGGGTTCACACGTCCACATCCATGTTCACACATTCACACCTTTCCAGTTTGTCAGAGCCAGAAACTAGACACTCAAAAAATGTTTAAATGCTATTAGGACGCACGACTTAAAGCCAAATTCCAAATAATTTTCCAGAAAATCTAAAACCTTCGGGATATTTTCTTGCCACACTGACCTCCCTTCTCTGGCAACATTCCGGCCATACCTGTGTGGACTTTGATATGCTGGTAAAGCGAATTCCGCTGAGCAAAAGTCCTGAAACAAACTTCACATTTAAAGGGTTTGGACCCAGTGTGGATCCTGTTGTGATGTTTTAAATACTCCTTGGAAGCGAAACTCTTGCCACACGTTTCACACATGAAAGGCCTCTCACCTACATGAAGACATGAGACACGAAGTTAGAAGAGACACGGGCGCTAGAACACGCGGAGTATGGGGTCCACCCTCCCAAGTGCCCTGGCAGGCAGCGCGTTCTTTTCTAGTTAAAACTGTCATAAAATATCTCTTTGTGTCCAGTGCTTGCTACCTGCTGAAAGCTGGTGTAAAATGTCCCTGGAAATCTCAGGAAAGATCCCAGTAGATGAGAATTAAAGAGCGCATTCAGCCAGCTCACGTTTTGGAAATTCAGTCATCCCAAACAAGAAAAACAGTTCGACAACTGGTCTGGTGGAACAGCTGGACTTTTTCACAGGGCTTCTGTGGGTCTCTATCAGAACAGAAGCCCCTCTTGAAGGGAGAGGAGTGTGCGGTGGACACACGGGGCTGTCCTGGAGCAGCTCCCAGCCGCCGGGGGTGGGGTCAGGGCAAGGAGGGCGTCCACCCTTCACGCTGTGCAGTTGGGGCCCTGAGGGCCCACAAACTAGACTTCTCTGTCAGGCGTGCCCCAATTTCTCAAACATCAAAACAAAACTACTGGCTTTAATAAAACCCAAATATGTTAGCATGTTCATCAAATGACCGATTCTAACTTAATCCTTCGGGGTGGCCTGACCTCCCCCGACCCCAGTCTTCCATCAGACACCAATTCTGCTCATTTTAGTCTATTAATTCATGTCATTAAGTGGCTCATCTATCTCACCATTTGAACTTGAGGCTCATAGGACAGTCAAAGAAGTAAACATTTTTAAATGGGAGCAGAACTGGGTTAGCGTGATAAGCCCAGTACCCGACAGCTAGACTCCACACGCCCCAGGGCTCTGAACCCCAGGAGCACTGCACAAAATCAGAATAAAGAGCTTAAATGTTCTCCCTCACCTGATGAAATCGTACCACAGAAGTTCTGAAAACCTCATGATTCCCCCACCTTAACACAGCATGTAACTACTTTTATTTCTGCAGGTTTTCAATAAAGCTGGGATTCACTGTATGCTCAGTTGTGCATTTTTCAAGTCAACAGCCAAACACAGGTGTTTTTCGTAATATTCAGAGACCTTAGTCAGAAAGGCCTGGGACGGGACAGGGTGGATTTACCCATTTACTGAACCACTTCCCTGGGGTTGGACAGTCAGGTTTCTTCTAATGCTCTGTTCCTAGAGATGGCAAGAAGCGGGATAACAGCATACAGCTTTTCCCATACTCTGAGCAATTTCTTTCAGGTCATGGCCACAAGCACACAGCCCTGGAGGCAGCGGGCGGATTTTACTCATTTACTTATGCTCACTCACGAGACGGAAGAGCGTGTCAGGGCTTTAACCTAAACCACTTGGCAGATGCCAACTTCTAAATGAAGAAAACTGCAGTTTTCCTCCTACAGCCAGGAAGGACATTCAATCACGATGGAGTATTTACCTGTGTGACACCTTTTATGATAAATCAGCATGTGGTTCTGAGTGAATCTTGCACCACATTCATCACAGACAAAAGGTTTTTCCCCTGTGTGAATTCTGAAAGCACAACATTCAGAGGGTAACTCAGGATGTGTCAAAGCTCACTCTGCATTACCATCTCCTCCCTCACCTGGGGAGACGCTTTGCTCCAGGAGCCCGAATGCGAAGGACTGAAAGGCGGCGAGGCCCAGGACTCTCACCCCCAAATCAGTCTCTGCCCGAGTCAAGACCGCCACATCCCCGCCAGACGCCGAGTCCCCCCGCGTGCTGCCCCCAGGTGCAGGCACAGGCTGTGCCTCTGCAGGCTGTTTGCAACACCAAACAGCACCGTGTGGTATTTATAAAGCTCCCTCGTTGAGAAGAGTCACCCACAGACACCTTAGGAACCATGGCTGACAAAAGTACCCCGTGATCAAAATGTTTACCATCCTTTCCTAGTTTGACGTAACAGTCTAGAAAGAACTGTTATCAACACACGAAGCCAGCCGGTCCCTGGGGTGCATGCGTAAGCACTGCACTTC